>NW_027526407.1:3227935-3297238 GCF_048455015.1 Haemaphysalis longicornis | reverse complement strand
TGTGTACACTAATAAATTCACGCCGTCACTAGCCATATGGTACTATTCACTATAGAACGCAGAGTCACTATAGAACGAAAAAGGGAAAATATAGTGATCTGATATGACATTTAGAAGCTGAGGCACACTCGCCATCAACCCGCGCGCTTACACATATACTATATTTGTTTAGCTAGTGGGTGCCAAGATGACCGGCTAATGTAGCTGTCTTGAGAACTTCGAATCTCTGCTGCTTCAGCTATCCCCGTAAGTTTCTCGATATATTGAACACCTCACCTTTGGCAAACAGCAGAATGCAAACACAATCTTTGCAATCTTTGCCGTGGGCACCTAAGTGTCCCCTTGTGCTGTGGGCACACACTGTTTGCATGTTTACGCAAACGCACTTCAGCCAGCGGTCTGTTTTGCCTAAGTAAGACTTTTTAGATTTCAGAGAGCGTCATTAAACAATGCCTTCGACGAAACATCTAGCCTATCATTTCTGATGCCTGCTGCCACACCGTTTCTTCTTTTTTTGTGGATGGGCCGGTGAGTGCGTAAAACTTTCACAAATTGTGAGGCGCAGACAAGATGATGTCAAAACCCCCTTCCTGTTTTCACTAGGGTATGCGATATCTCGTGGATATATGGTACAACAGCGACTTCCTTCTTCGCCTGTTACCCCACTCTTGCTTCTGTGAATCTCGAGCAGTTTTTTTTAATTTTGGTAATGGAATCTACCACTTACGTGACAAACACAGCTGGATAATCAGCTGACCGGAGCCGCTGTGTTTGCTGGGGAAAGCTATAATTCATAGAAGTCCCCTCACAGGGCTCCTAGAGTAATCTTGGTGATGGTGTTGGCGACACCACGGACACCGAGCCCCCTCACCCACGCTGTATCCGACCGTGGTGAAGAGGTTTACGGTGAAGGGTAGAAACGTCAAACGGTGGCCCTCAGAGCCTAGGTCAAGCTCCGGCAGCTCGGCTCCCTGTCTGTTTACCAGGCAGTAAGTTCTGGTAACTCCCTCGGTGTCAGGGTAAACTGAGCAAAGAATGTACCCCAATCCCCTGCTTCTATACTATAGCATATAGTATTTCGGAACCCACCCTCCAAACGTGATCACTCCCTGAAAAGTGGCCGCGCCGATGTAGCATTTCCTTCTCTTCCTTGTATCTCTATTCATAAGCCTGACAACTACTCCCGTTTCCTAGTCTTTGAGTCCCTTGAAAAAGAAAAGCCTGTCACCTCACAGCCCGTGTTCCGAATTTCAAAATTCTTTGAAAGTATAATCGGGCCATCATACGAAGCTAAGAAACAACGAACTACTGAAGTTCTTGTGGAAGTCACCACCGAGCTTCAGGCTACCAAACGCCTGGGACACAACTGAATGCCCGATCTGGACATCAAGGTCACGCCCCACCGTAGGCTTAACCGCTCGAAGGGCATGATCTCGGAGACAGATCTCGCAAACCAGAGGCCGATCTCCTTGAAGGCCTGCATTACCAAGGTGTGACAGTCGTTCGGTGCATTACCATCAGAAAAGATGACAAGGAAATACCCACTACTTTATTTTTCTTTCTTCTTGGGGTCAGGAGGGGAATGCAGACTTTTAAAAACTTAAAAGGCACATAACCCTCACCTTTGACCGGCTCACTCTTCCAGATCACATGAACGCAGACTTCAGTCGGTGCTCCGTCCGAGCTCACATCCCGAATACACGGCGCTCTTACAAGTGCCAGCGGTTCTGGCATGGTACTAACGCGTGTCTGGGCCATATAACCTGTGCCAGGTGCGCCCAACATGACCATTCCACCGAGAACTGTAGCTCACAACAACTCTTCTGCATCAACTGTCAGGGCCCACAAGGGGCGTTCTCCAGAAATTCGAGAAGTTTAAACTTGAAAACAAATAAGAAACATAAAGGTCGCAGAAAACATCCCCTTCCCAGAGGCACGAAAGAGGTTTCGCCTCTTTCCCTCTGGGGAGGTTCACCGACGCGGCTTGCCGGGGGGCGGAACGGGGTCTGGTGTCGGCGGGAACCCAATACCGCAAGTGGGAACTGGTCCGGCCCCGGCCCCCCCACCCTGGATTGCCCCAGGCGGCCCAATCCGTCCACACAGCCCTCGCTGAGCCAGCAGCGGCTGTCGTGGCAACAGTCACCGTGGAACCAATGCCCCTACGGCGCCTGCTTCCTCACCCTTCCTGCTTCCACTGAAGTCTGCGGAGGCGATGGACACCGGGGATGCCGCATCCGCTCCCAGCCCTGCGCACCACCCGTGCAACCTGTGGCGCTCCCGACATCTTCAGCTGTAGCGGGTCAAAAAACAAAGGGCACCTGAACGGCATCCAAGCCCCAGGGGCCTGGTCCATCAGGCACCCCTACGACATCGGACGTTGAGATGGACATAGGACCGTTCCTCTTTGAGTCGAAGCGAAGGAAACAGGTCCCGGCATCCAAACTTGTAGAGAGGCCCAAAAAGCCCCCTCCGAAAGTCCAGGCCTCGAAAGACTATACATATACAACACACTCCAGTGGCTCCAGAAAATTTATAATGGGAATAGAAAGCAGAACCCAATGAAACTGCAGAGGCCTTCTTAAAAATCTTGATGATGTATACGAATTATCCCAGGCGGCACAGAAAATGTGTTCAAGACCGGCCCGTTTATGGCTGCTTTCTGGCATATCCGGCCAGCATCCAAGTTCTGGCAGCCACTGATCATACAATGAACGGCCAACATTCGGCAACCAGCGCTTCGGTATTTCTCTGGCCGCCCCTGTTCACACGCAAAACGGCAGCTGCCCGGCTGCCAGATATTCAGTTGCCTTTCAGCTGCCAATGTTGAGGAAGAAATCGGCCGGAGTACGGCTTTAGGGCATCCGTTTTTCCTTCGGGAAGCGGTGTTTAACCGAAGCACGGCAAGCGACCGGCCACAGGATATCCGTATTCTTGTGGCAGTTGGTGTTCGAAAGGAGACCGGCCGTAGCGTGGTTGCCGCGCATCCGCTGTTTAAACGGTGATCCGCGCGTCCGGCGGCAGAATATTCGTTTTCTCCCCGCCGCTGTTATAAAGAAGACCGG
Organism: Haemaphysalis longicornis; assembly: GCF_048455015.1. NCBI lineage: Eukaryota > Metazoa > Arthropoda > Arachnida > Ixodida > Ixodidae > Haemaphysalis > Haemaphysalis longicornis. The sequence continues at coordinate 3,294,176 of NW_027526407.1, read as the reverse complement.
CCGACTTACGGACCCACAATGCACGTTTGTCATTTGGTTAGTGGTCCTCGGCCGAATTACGGCAAGCGAACGGCCGCAGAATTTTAGGCAACCGGTTTTCAAGAGGAGACCGGCCTTCGTAATGTGTCAGGTTATACGTCATTTTGCGAACAACGGCGCGCGTCTGGGCGCCGAGAATTCATGCACAGACGTGCTTGGAAGAAGACCCGCCGATGTAGGACCGGTTTTTTCCTGGGTGAAGGAAGAGCCGTTAGGGAGTCGAATGCGCAGACAAGTTTTTCATCCGCTTGGTGTTTCTACGTTCTAAATGAACGAATTTACGTTTGTAAAACAGTAATGAGTGTTCTAGGTGAACGCGCAAGGCGCAAGGACTCACTGGACATTACTAGGGAAACGTTTAGGTCATCGAAATACCATTAATTGCCACTAGAAGAATGTGCCACACCGACGGGTGAGCTAAGCCTCGCCAGTCATAGCCGCTAAAACGCCTTGCCCGTCGGCTTTGTCGACGCATCAGCTCGAGGCTATTCGCCCCCTTAAGAAATGGAGACCATAGGAGACGTCGACCCGGCAGCGATGTCCGACCCGAGGTGGTGGTGGTTCACCAAAGTAAGTGGCCTTAAAGGGTGTCGAGCAAGCGGCCACCACGCAGGAGCTCAACCGGCGCCATGTCAACGGCTCTCCACCAAACAAAGGCAAGCGCGCGCAAAAGCGCAAGTTTCCGGCTATTCTTCTCACAATAATACTGCGAAAAACAATGTGCACTAAATTGTTTGTGATAAACGTAGAAGTGGCTATGCTCGTGCATTGGTAGGCTCAACTTCGTGCCCTGCACTGTTACTGCATGGGATTTTATGACTGCCTATTTAGAAACAAGTGTTAGTTTGAATTTGCCATAACAACAGAGCCTTGTGAATGACGAAGCCTGGATGTTAATTTCGTTGCGGTGTTTCTACACGTGGGATATGACTCCTTTGGTTAAACATAATCGCCAGCATCCTAGCAAACATGAATTTCGTCGGGATTTTCTTGCTCTTGTTGAGTTCACGCATGATGTGGCTCTAGCAATAGATAAGCTTAAAGTAGCTGAATATTTGCTTGTGTGGCAAAAACGAATTTGACGGTGTTTTATATCACGTTCTTGTTAGTAAATAGCCGGCAATAAACTGAATGAATCGGTTGTTGCATGGATACCCGAGTATAGCTCTCTAAGACAGCAGCTTGTCGCTCTCAATGGTTGTTCGTCCGGATATGTTCCCGCGACCTCAGGAATTCCCCAAGGCTCAGTTGCGGGCCCTCTTTTGTTTGTGTGTCCTCAAACCTTAACTTTGTTAAAAATGTTCGCGAATGACTGTGTAATTTACAGGACTATAGCGAATGAAAGTGATTCAAAATACTTGCAGCATGATTCAAATTAATAACATCCTGGTGTGCTGATTCAGAAAAGTCGTTGAATCTTAAAAAGTGTGTTAACGTCAACTTTACAAGAAAACCTTCATCACAATTGAATGCGTATACAGTAAATTACACTGCTTTAAGAACGGCCGGGGAATATAAATAACGCGGAGTTTATTTAACGATTATATATTACAGCACCCTAACGCAACAAAATGGAATAAACGTGTTTTTATTCAATCCATTTTTAAACATAGAGTTGGACGGTAATTTTAGTAAATATACAACAACTAATTTACTTCATTCAGATAATAAATTATGATCGTATTTTTGTGTAAATGCTAAGCCAAAGCCTTTTTTGGGTTGTTACTACAGACTACTGGAAAACAAGTGAACGTCTCTACGCTCCGAAGCGGAATGACAGGTGTTTTATTCAAAGGGCGCGTGGCCTTCTTATAATAGAACATCAAGTGCCTGCTTGGTGCATACGTCTCTTTTTTCGATGAGCAAGAAGATTTTGATACAGATCACGTTATTCTCTTTCTGCTGCGAAGGACATGCATCAAAAGACAATCAGACAGGAGGAGTAACATCAATAAAATATTACTGTTCTCAGGTGCTCCCCCTTTTCACTGTTTCATTAAAACTACAGCCCCTGTCTTGGAAAACCACAACTCATATGTTCGCGGTGATAATATTATGTTTATCTGATTAGTTTTGAGGTGGGTGTGTCAAGTTATCAGGATAGACTTTGCAGAAATACATTATTGTTTGTTCAAAGAAAGGCTGGTACTTCCTGTAACGAAAAGGCCATCTTTCATATGACGATTTTGTAAAGCGCTTTTCACAAGATGGCAGAATCTGCTACGTTTTGCATAGTGCCAAATTTTAGCACCCGCTCCCCCACATTTGTGTGATGCTTAGCCAGCTACAATTAATTTCAACCCTGAGAAAGAAATAATTTGGGATAGGCTGAACGTTGAAAACATTTTTTTTTGTTTGCGGCAAAATAACCTGTGTGAAGGGGTGCGCCACGTCAGGTTCTTGCAGAGGATTTGACACTTGTAGTCGGCGTCAGATAACACAGCCTATTATATTGCTAGACTGAAAGGACGACGGGCATGAGCTTAAGATAAATGACAAAAAGAAAGGCACGATAGCATTGTTCCGGATGAGCCCATCAACACAAAGTGTAATTACTTGCAGTAAACAAACAGTGCCCTACGTGGGACTTGCGATGCGGCAGCGGGCTGTCACGCGGCGGCGTCGCCTCGAAGGCCGGCGCGCGGTCTCTCGTCTTTGCCCTCACCGGCGGTAGTGATGGGGGCCCGTCCCGGGCTGCTGCCCAGGCGCTTAGGACCACCGGGCCCTGGAAAACTTCAACGGAGGGTCACACCTACAACAGACGCTGAGCGGGAGGCCATGCCAGTCGTGCCGCGTCCCGAAACCGGTAGTCTCACCCAGCACCGGCGTCTTCACTGATAGGACTGCTTCACCCACACCCCTTCCAGCAGACCCTCCGCTGCCACACACGCCAAACTTCCTGCTGGCTAATATGTTGCACAATGTTTCCAGCATAGGTTGTAATTTGGGATCACCAATTTGGTGGCCCAAGAAACAAATTCTCTGCCACACAACTTCCCACTTTGTGGGCTTAATTGTTTATTGTGCACCTGGAAACCTGTCAGAGACAACTCGTAGCTCCCGTAAATGGTCATGCTACGGGTGTCGCGATAATCTCATCATTAAAGCAATGGTTCGCGTTCTCGGGGTCACCGAGTACTGTTCTCATTACACGTGCAAACACAGCTGGGGCTGTTTGTATCCCAAAAGGCATGTACTAGAAGTGTTAAAGGCCTGACATGCTTGAGACCGCAGTCTTCTCGCGACTCCTGGCGGACATACGGACCTGCCAGTAGCCCTTTCTAAAGTCAACCTTCGAGAAGAATTTCTTTCTTGCTACAAGGCTAGAAGAACATCAATGCAGGTTATAGGTTCACAATCCGAAACTAGCATTATGTTTAGCCTTCTGAAGTGTAATCAAAGTCGGATCGTTCCATCTGCTTTTTGACGGCGACTACCTGGTCATGGTAAGGTGATTAGAACTCCTAAATAATTCTAAACTTTAACATTTCTTGTACCTCTTTCTCAATCGTTTCGTAGAGTGCCAATGGGATCGGGTACTGAGGAACGGGAAGCGTTTTCTCCCACGTCAACGTGAGGGAGCATTCCACACTGTTCGTCGTGCCAGGTAAGTCAGAATAGATGTTACCATACTCGTCAAACAGAAGGCCCACCTGTTGTGAATAATCAACTTCAAGATCAGTGGACACGTTAACATAAGCAGCAGTTTGCGTACGGTTGAGAGCCAACGCGTGAATGCAGAGTTTGCCGTCTTTGGGGCCCGGAATATCTGCGTCGTGGGGAGACTCGTCGACGAGATGGCTGCTGATGCCTGAGGCTTGGTCGATGGGTGTCACTTTTCGTATAAGCATAATGCCGTGAAACACTCAATGCTTCCCGTTGAGGTTAATGATGTAGTCGACGTCATTATTTGCTTGAATTACCAGAAAAGGCCCTTTCTACTGCATGAGCAGTTTTTTTTTGGGCCATTGGGAAGTAACAGGAGAACTTTGTGGCCTGCGTACACTTTGCGCGGGTGACTTTTCTTGTCGTAGTATTTCTTCTGCATTAGGGGCGCCTTCTCACGTCGTTCGGGCGAAAGCTCGCAGGTCTGTTGTTTTTTGGGCACCTTGGTGACCGTCTACAATACTCTCATGGCCTGCTTGAAGTACCAGTCCCGGAATATTTTTGGAACCACGAGTTTAGTTCTTCGACTCGTCGCCAGTTCGTATCGCCGGTACAGCATATTCGCGTCATGGGCGAATGTAAAACGGTTGCCTTTCCCGGATGGGAAAGCTTTGCCAGTTTTGCGAAAACAACCTTTCAACGTTGAGTCCTTGCGCTGCTCCGTCACGAGATGATCCTTTCTAACGCCAAGACACCCAATGGGGTGGTACGAATATGTGCGCTAACTCAGCCGCCGCTTTGGCGACTGCAGACACGAACGTTGAAGCAGATTGCTTGTCAGTGTTCGTCACTAGTGGGTTTTTGTACCGGACGTCTCGGCACTTCTAGTTGAGATGCGGATCGTGAGGTGCCCGCACACGCGGTAAATTGCCGAGTACAAGACCCTAATAGTCTTGAACATGCAAACAGTGGCTATTTCTCCGATAAAGTAAGGCCTAAAACTACATAAAAATGGCGAGATAGATGCAATACAATTGCTGTTTCTAAAAAATGGTATTTACTCTCGCACGCTGTAACAATGTGTCTCACTGACGTACTAGTGCCCTTTCTTCTTGATATGAAAGCATTCTTAAAGCTCCCTGACCATTGTGTTTTCACTTCTACCTAGAATGGTAATATTCTCTAACAAAGGTGTGTATTTGATCTGCAAAGGACTGAACAGCCTGCACTGAGCACAATGCGCTGGCAAATTCGCGCCATTATCTTTGCTTAGCGTCGAATTGTGCTCGCGTTCCCTAGCATTGATAAATCTGCCCGTGAGGCCGATATACGCCTCCCTGCAATAGACCTCCCCTTCTTAGAGAAGATTACTATTCTACGCAGAAGCCAAAACACAATGCCCGGGAGCTTTTGAAGCCTTTTATATCAAGAAGAGAAGAGACTAGTGCGTCAGTAAGACGTCAGTGTTACTGCGTGCGGGTGCAATTCATTTTCTGTAAGCTGCTCTCTGATTGCAGTTATACCAGCGGTTTGTGTTTTTTTTGTGCGGAAGATCAGAGGATATTTTGCGTATATAATGAGACGGTGCCTCTAATAAAAGTAGTTTCGAGTGCGCGCTTGTGTTTGTCGTCTTTCGGTTGTCCTTGATTAGTCGCGCTGTAAATTTTACCAGGCCAACGAGGGACTAAGAACTTTGCTTCTATAAACATTTATTCTTTCTCCTCCTCCTATCAGGCACGCGGTGTTCGCCTGGTGCAAGACTCATATGAAATAAGCGTAATTTGAACGCATCGGTAGAACGCAGACTGCCTCAGCAGAGTTCTGCTCCATCGGCCAACAAAAGTACACATGGAAGTAGGGCTAGGACTATTGCTCAATCCTGCAGCTCAGGCTCATTAGCGAACGTCGCTTAGGCCGAAAGCCTGGTTTACATCCCTTTCAAGTTTAGAGCACTCGCGGGCTCGCCTTGTCGTAGCTCGTTCTCTGGACCCAAGTACAGCCCCACGGAGTTCCGTCGTCGCGGCGTAATTCAGAGGCTTGGAAAGCTAACCGGTTTTCGAAACAGGTGAACCGCTGGTGCTTGTCATACATGTCTCCGTTGTTTAGTGAAAAGAAACCTGTAGGTACGTTTGAGGCAAAATATAAGTAGGTAACTGCCAGCGCCCGCGTTGATTTATTTTAGAACGCTGGTTTGGCTGGTTTTCACGATAGTAAGCGAGAAAAAGTGGCAGCACAACTCTGGAACGTGCGGGATGAAAAGCAAGTAGAAAAAAAAAACAGAAATCCGGCTTGCGGATTTTCAGGCAGGGGCTGCGCGAGCACTGCGAAGGCGGGAAATATGAAATGCATTGGGTGGTAGCAGTGTGTGGATGACGGCGCTACACCCCTTATGGCGACTAACTGGTCAACACTTTCGCCATCTTTCACAATGCGTGGAACGGCTATAAATTTTTCTTCATCCTCCCACTTCACCCGCTCTTTCTCCTCAATCTTCGAGCTTTATGACATCATTATTCGGAAACTTCGTCCTCTCGACGTGCTTTGAGACAACCATAGTGCCCCTGCTCCCGCTGAAGGCTGAGAACCGTTTCTCTTCTGATGCGGTCAAGAAAGTAATGCGCGCGGCCCACAGAATACAGACGCCATTACCAGTCGAGGCTCTGGTGTCACGGCGTGTAGTACCATGATTCAAATCACTCCGGAAGAATTTGTTAAAACTTCGCTTCGTAAATTATTCCGCGTTTGGAGGCTGATGTCTGCACCTAAAGTATCCCTTATATTGGCAGAGGGAGAACAAAACCTCGATAACCACTAACGGTCGTAGCACAAAATGTTCTGGGCTGTTTGACGTTTTGTAACATTTCACATATCTACAAATAGGGCATTGCGTAAACAGTTCGTGGTGTTAGAACGCTTAGACTGCTTAAAATGATAGTATCAGTCATGGCAGAGGACCCCCGATGTGCCGTGTGCTGAGCCTGTTTATTGCAATCTGCAAGCGAGCTTTGTCGTCCGCCTTCCAGAATGGAGATTTGTTAGTCCGTCCTGGTTCAAGATTTTTAAGCCTGTTTGTAAACTTTACCCCATTTCCTATGAAAAATGGCGTGCGGTAATCTCTCGCCATATAATTGCATTCTCTTCAGGCGCTAGTGGAATGCGGAATGCGAGAACTTTTTTGTGCTCCAATTTCATGTACCGCGTCTGTGTGGTAACAAGTTCGTGCTAGCCGTATTCCAGAGCACCGTATTTTATGGCTTGTTAGTAGAACTTGTGCGATGTTCAGACGAGTTGTTCGGATGAGAGCGTTGTCGTTTGCGTGCAGCGGATAGAAAAAGTTTATCTGATTCTTTTGTGCATGCACAACCAAGTTCATAGCGTATGAGTTCCTTTACAGAGGAAGACAAACTTTATAACCCCGAGATTTTCTCTGAGTAGGTCGGCAGTGTTTACCGGAAAACAGCCGGCAGCGTTCCCGACTCCGGGCCGTTGGTGAAATTCAGCATTCAAAAGGTAATTATACGACAATCTTAGTAAGCGACACACAGTACGGTAATGACTTCCGCGCCGTAGTGTTGGTACAATATTTACACATATTTAAAAGTGGATCAGCGCAAGTATTCAACGATCGGCAGAAGAGCAGTTACTGTGGAAATCAGTAGGGTCAAATACGCAACACAATTCACGCGATTCATTCAAATACAATACAAAACGTTTTCGCGTAGAAGATTGCCTCTCTCACACTGGCAAGAACGACAGGAATTCTGTAACCCTTGAGTATAGGCCTCCGAAACATCACACGGGGTGAAAAGCCACGCTCATCATGACGATTGCTGGTGAAAGCAAATAATTCAGATTTTTCTGGGGGACTCAGGAAACACCTATTGAATTTTCCTAACTCTCCTAAGATCTCACTTCGGCTATGGCGCGGACAGATGTAGCGGCCACTATGAGTGAGGGAAGACGTGGTCACACTTTGCTCCTAGTGACGGCGGAAGGCTGGGATGTTTTGTTACCTCCTCCTTTCTCTCCCTCCTGGTAGTGTATTATAAATCGAATCTTTTTATGCCTTACTGATGCCTTCGAGCATGAGAGCAAAACGCAGTGCACAAAAAACAACATCAATCACACTGCATAAAAGCATAGATAACGATAAAATATGTTCTAAACCCACTGCAAGAAGGCTATGATCGTGATGAAGCACAATACAGAAAAAACAACCTTAAACGCATTAAAGGAAAGCACTAACGTTGAAGAAATGCAATCTTTATTGTGAGTTGGGCTTTGGCTTTGGACGTTGCTGCTGTCGGTTTGGTCGTTGGCTATAGCTTTGGGTAAGTTGAAATGCACTTTGACTTTGGAATGTGGCAGTTTTGTGTTCGGACTTTGTTACAGTGCATTTTCGACTTCGGCTTTGACTGAGCTTGCATTTGTGAAAGCCTCGCCTTTTAACGACCTTTCTCTTAAGAAAGGGGCCAAAAATATCTCCTGTGAATGCATTTTTCCAAGAGCGAAATACCTATTCTTGTGTTCACTGTAAAATGCTTCTTCTCTCGGCGGTCGTGTTTACTGATCTCTCCCTTCCGTATCACGAACGATCAGGTTTAACTTGTTGGCACCCTGCCCGCAGACACATGAGAGTTATGATTTACTGAAGGCCGGAAGGTGTGCGCCATCAAGCCTCACTGACAGGCCAGGGCCTTGATTGCTCACTTATTATAAGAACACCTAAGCATATAAAGGAAACTCTTTTTCGATGTCGTTTGCAGTACAATGTCTCTATTGGTACCCGCACAAAAGACCCTGCCAGCGACAGGTTGAATCAAACTATATTTTTTACATCCGATTTTAAAATCCATGACTTTCTTGTCACGACAAAAAGCTTAGGACTAGAGCAATGTCTCGTAATATGGACCCCGTTAATATGAACACCCTGCAATAGCGACGAAAGTTTCGGCTACCAGTCTTTCGCCACGCGATTCGGTCCCGTTATTACAGAAATGCGCAGTAAGGAATCTGTAAAGCTATTTTATAGACGAAATAGGGTAAATTCAGGCAATTTTCCTGTCTTTATTACAGACACGGGTTCACAAAGCAAAAAACAAAAAAAAATGGATGCTGTCCACCAGACGTTGGAGTGCGTTCCGGGAATTCATTGTTGGCCGAAGCATACAAAGTCGAAGCATGCATTTTTCTCGGAAGGCTCTTCCTTCCAGTACCATCGATTCAGATCCAGAAGATCCGTTATCAGCCAACAACACTTTAGGGTAGTGAAGACCGGGTGAAACGATTTCTTATGAAACAAGCTTTTCCCTGTCGAACCGGAAAGACAAACTTTTGAGCCTCATAAAAACCTAAAAGCACAATAATATTTCGTGCCGAAATTCGTTGTGAATAAAAGGTAAGGTTTTACGCTTCTCTGGTCTGAACGAGCAATAGAAGTAGGCGACGTGGTGGGCTTCCCAGGATCCAAGGCATCAGTACAAACCGACCTTGTGTTTTGGATGAATATACCATGTGTTTTTTTTTTTAATGATAAATAATTAGTATTTTTATTTTTGACCTTGCTTCGTTATTGTGGACGACTGAAATTATGTTCAATTTTTCTGAGGAACGGAGACGTCTACATTAACTAGGAATGACTGTAACTTTAATAGAAAGGCAGCACTAGTCTTTTCGCGTTTACCTAGGAATGAGGAACTCTCCTCAAGGCGTATATTAGAGGTAGTGTAGACATTTTGGGCTGGAAGGAAAAATGGTCGATATCACAAACATGCGTTATGGTAAAGCTTTGATATTGCTTATTTCATACTACTTTGACCTAAAGTAGACACGAGAGGCTTGTGTGTAATGTTTTGCAACGCTCCCAAGTTTGCTGCGTGGTAAAAGGGATGTTCTGACTATTCCTTTTGGTCGATTGTACAGGCACAAAGAGATATGGTTTGCTTCATAAATAGCTTTATATTTTGAGAACCCCTTCCCCAGTCCTCAGGGAAAGTGGTCTTGCACAATCATTACACGCATACGCCTGAACTATACCGATAAGCAGGCTTAAATTGTCCGTCCTACCGGATCCGATTAGGTACGCCTTATTTGAGAGGCAAGTACTAATGAGTGTCCGCCTAATGTTTGAATTAGGACAACTGCGTCTCACAAAAAAAAAAACTTTGCTTGGGAGAGCACGTTTGTTCACTTGTCCAGGTAATTTACTCCACTGGAAATTAATAAAAAGCTGTATAATGGTATGTGTCACGTTTACAAAAAGTCCCTTACGTTTTCTACAATATTATGTTTTCCACTAAGCAGTGACAGTCATTTTAGCTTTTTTCGAAGGCCAAGCCTACTTTCCAAACACGCAGTTTTATGAAGCGCAGAAAAAATAAGAACATAGAGCATTCTCAGTTTCTATACACGTGATTGATGTCTGATCATCCCTACGTGGATATAGCTTGGTAGTCGGGAGCGCTTAGAAAAACATTAGAGATAGTTAGAAAAGCATTAAAAGGACAGAGAGAATGTAACAGCACGATAATAAAAATCTAACAAAATAAGCAAAAAAACGAGACGAAGAATGGAATTTATTGAAGAAAAAACGCTGCTCCTCTATTATGTCAAGCCGGATGACCTGAGAATCCGGACGTAGTCGATGGAGTTAACCGAGCAAACCAGGATCGTTTTACTTTCTGATTGAGCATACTTCCTAGCCATTTATATGAATGAAAATTTGAAGGACTCTGGCTTTATCACAGCGAAGAAACCTGGAGCTGCCTGTTTCCATCCAGCGTCGGAGGCATCTTACCGTCTGTATAGCATCGAGCGCTGTCTGTATGAGCGCCACCGCCTTCGTCAACCGCCTCAAAATAGTTCCGTTACAAAACAAACAAGAAAGTGTGATTGTGAGTATGGAAATCTCTAAGAGTAATTTATTTCTTTGCGTCACAGAGTACCATCGTATGATTAATGGCGTGTGAGACTGGCCCGGAAAATACAAAATTTCGCCAATTACTTTTAAGCTGAAAAAACGAACTTCTGCTTCTGCTCAATTCATTTTTCACCAACGTATGGACTATCTTCTCAAGTTAGCTTTATTACTTCCTAATGTTTGACTAGAATTACGTGCACAGATAATCATCAGAACTGCTTTGAGAATAAATAATTGCATTCAAGCAGCACCGGCGGCTGCCGCTCTTTTTTTTTGTTCGCTACTTTGTTTACCGAGCGCGATGTCCGACAGCGGTATCTATTATCCTGATATGCATTACGAAAATATTTAACGTGTTGAAACGGGTATTTCGGAACAAAATATACAGCCAGTACTTTGCGGGGAGCCTTGCACGGTGGAGGGATACTGATTACTTGATGAAGCCTCATGATCTATAACGTAGGCTCAACTATAGATACACGACACTGAGCTGGCGGTGCATTGCAGTAAATAAACTTAAAGGGGAGGTGAACTTAGTAAATTAAACGCATTGTGGGGGGTGTGCGCAAGTAAGCCCTGTGGAGCTCTCGAACCAAATAGGCCGGGTATTTCTATATTACGCCACCACTGTCGTCGTGTTCAGTATACTTTCAATGTTTTTCAATTGTTCGTATTGCTCTTTGGTTAAAAAAACGTCTTTCGGGGCTGGTTTAGACTTGAGTGTTTACCAAAAGCTGGCTCTATTGAATTTTACGGTTGCATTCTGCTTTGTTAACCCCTTAAAAAAGAGACAGACAAAGACCTGAACAAACAAAAATGAAAGGGAACTATGAAGACATGGCAGCAGCGGTTTCACATAAATTCCGAGTATGTAGGCGCACAGGTTGATATTTCCTGTTAGTCTTTCGACATCGCGCACAACTTTCTACGAGTTTTTTTATTACCCTGATCGACGGAACACGAGGTAAATGTATCTGCTTTTTGGAAATTCAGCTCTCCATTGCGCAAGTGCTAAATTTGACGAGTAGGCTTTAAGGACGATTTTTTCTATGTTCTAAAGATCATACCTCTCGATTACGCTGAGGGAAGTGCAAATAGATAGAATTACTGCAAAAACGTTTTTACCGCCATTAGTGCAACACGTGCATGATGCACAATCAAGAGCACCAAATATATTTTACCGATTGCATAAAGAAGCACTGAGCCTATATGGTCAAAATATTTGCCTTTTCAGCTTCCTGGTTGTAAGAATTCTAAAGTGTGAACAAATTCGAGAATCAATGGAAAATGTCTGTTGTAGCCGTCCATTTGCTTTCTTTTTTTGGCTTATATTATAGGGCTAACGCTGGTCATCACATTTTTAAATTAAATGTATTAGGCTACGCTATACTGAAAAAGTTTTGGAAGCATAAACGCAGATTGTTGGTGTACACCATAAAGCATTTTTAAACCATTCGGGACTTAGAAAGTGTATCTTATGTCATTTGTATGCTTTGTTTAAATATTTTTTTAAAATGTTGTTAAAATGCGAACGCTCTATATTGAGCTGACTCAATAAAAAGTGCTTTGTAGTGAAATAGGGTTGGCCTTAACATGTGCAATGAACGAAAATTAGTGACGCACATTACAGAAATACCATGAGTGCGCCCTGGTGAGAAAGGTAGCCATATAAAAACGTGTGGCGCAATTTTCCTTGTGAGTTTTGTTGCACACCCCATACACTGAGAAAAAAAATGCGCCAACTTTTACTAAAAACCAGTATTACGCAGAAGTTATGAATGTTTGCGTTTGAACCAATCGCCGAAAATATATTTTCTGAGAAATTCAACAAGACAAAATACAAAGAAGCGGCACGCATGCACAAGATCAGCCTAAATTGCTGCTATCTCTGTCTTCGGTCTTCCTCTTGTCCGATTTCTATCATGCTTTATTGGACTATCCGAACACTGACCCCTCTAGGTCAGTCTCGCAGTTCGGCTTCCTTCTATTGCTTGCGGCCAAACTTTCATTTGTTTGCCTATTGTTGTAAACTAACCATATTGTGGCTGCCAATAAGAACAGCTAGCAGACGGTGTAAACCATCTAGAAACCAATGAACTGCTTTTATGACGCGCCCTCAAAGCCTCCAGAACTCTGACAACACATCCAAAATTTCGCGCGTCCGCATGGTCAGAACTTTCGGACTCCAGTTGATAAATAATCTGGTGACAAGTCTGTTATGTCATTATTATATTTTTGTCCGTGACATTCTTTTTATAATCACCAGAAAAGAACTGCAAGTCAGCGCTTTTTGTGTCATGCAAAAGTGGAGTACTGACACGAAATCTCAAAGCTGAGATAAGTATGTAAAAGGCTTCCTTTGTATCAGAAGATATGTCCCCCCACGTTTCAGCAGTAACCGTTCAATATAACATATTACCACTACAAAATTGCTGTTCACCAGAACTGAAAAAGGCTTTTAATGAGGAGAACTAGTTCCTTGTTCTTTCTTCAACTAGAGAAGCACGCATGACCCGCTTGCAATGAAGCTGTCGCGTTGTGCACACTACTGCACGGCATACACCTCAATACACATTTTCTACTGACAATTCCGTCCCGGCGTGGTAGCCTATTCTGCTCCTTGGCTACAGTTTCGGGAGTCCGAATTCCGATCCCTGCTGGTGCTAGGTTCATTTCTTTTTGGGGGCTTCCTTTCCCCAGTTCATTCGTTGTGGAGTATCGGAACTGACCAACCTGGTGGCGGACTAGCCTTTCCTCCTCTCACAGTTAATCCCTAAATGTTGAAATGATTGGGGCAAAGTCATCTAGCCCCCGCAAGCCGAACCTTTATTCTTTTTTTCTAAGCATGCAAGCTGTCCTTTTAGTCCGACTACGAGGAAATATCGGTTTCAGGAGGTTGAAATTTTGAGTGCAGTTGGCCTTTGAGCCTACTCGGACTCACCATCTCACAGTACGGATCAGGCTCCCACACCACGACTTAGCTAACCAAATTCATTGACGGCATCAGGCACAAACGGGCCCGAGTGAAGGAACTAGATGCCATCCGGCTTAAGCTTTTTTCTTAAGGCACGTTATGTACGGAATACCATACCAGTGCTTCAAGCCAGCCGAACGATGAATTTTATATGCTTGTGACGTGACGCAATGATAATATTCAGTGCAGTTGAACAGGATATGCCTTTTCGTATGCTGTGAATGATCTTATGACGCCATGTCACAAGCACAGACAGGGACGCGCAGGATAATAATAGAAGTAAAACAAGAACAATGCACTAAACGTGCACAAAGAATCGTAAAACTCATTTCGTAAAGCAAGGGTACCCTGGCACAGCAGACAACGGCTGATATGAAACCAGATGACTGTTATCGACAACAATGATCCGCGGGAATACAGTGTTATGATTAGTACTCTAGCTGCTATGTAATTATTTGTGGCCGGCCGAAGTTATCGAAAAAAGAGGTTTTCTGATCGTCTGCTACTTCATTCGGCTCCTTCCTACCGTGAATCATCATCCCTCGTTTCGTTTTGCATATCCGAGGTGGATTTGCCGATCCAAGGTCAGCTTGCCCGTTTATAATGGCCGCCATTTTGCCGTAGTCAAAAATCGGTGTTGTTTATGGTTTATGTTGTTTATACATGCGTAATTAACCAAAATACAAAGAAATGAAAAGCAAAAAGCAAGAAAAACAAAAACACTGCCACTAAATGTGTTACCCCAGCAAAATGTACGAAAGCAAACTGATATGCGCGACAAAACCGTATCATGAACCCCTCAGATAAGCAAACTCTTTTGAGGGAAGCAACACACTCGCTTGCATAATGCAGGTATCCTTTCTTTCCGCAATGTGGAAAGGTTCTACAACTTCACGCGTTATCTGCCGTCCATGTTTAAACCAAATGTCAGTGCCTTGTAAATTTAGTGAGCAGTCACATTTCCTACAGTGTGATGACAAATCAGAACTGGCGGGACACGTCAAAGATAAATGATGCTCATGTAAGCGTAAGTTTATGCATCGGCCCATTTAGCCCTCATACGTTCGCCCACATAACCGGGGAATGCTATAACCACTCCCATTGCGCAAGAAACACCACGGTTCGCATGCTTAACACCACAGCCTAAAACTTGTTTATCACACCCACGCTTCGCCCTATTATCTACTCTGGCGCAAACAGAACGAAGCTTATTGCGGGTTGTTATAGTGACCTGCACACCATACCGCAACCCTACTTTCATCAGCCTATGCGTAATGTCATGAAGGTAGGGAATGACAGTAACATTTTGTTGTCTATTGGCGTACTCTTATACATGTACATTCTTATTTCCAGACCCAAACAATTTCACGAGATTTTCACATGTCCATGTTAACAGGGCTTCCCAAAATGCGGCCAGCCTTAGCTTTACCACTTGGCCTTCGAAGCTATTTCCCATTTTGTGAACACCTGACTTTGTCACAGCAGAATGCAAACATGATAAAGCGATGGCATTCTTCACTAGCTTTGAACGACCATAGGAATAATGCAGCAGTGACTTTACAGACCGTGTGGCGTACATCCAACAATTGTGGCCTCTGTTAAACTGAACCGACAAGTCTAAATACTGAATGCAACTTTCTTTCAGTTTCCTGAAAGTTAAGGTAATGTCAAGACCCCTTTCTTAAAAAACGTTTAAAATGTATTCTGTAGACCAGAGGCTGGAAGCTGTGTCAAAAATATTCAAGTAATTGTCCACATAACGGAGAACGTTCATCATGATACCGCTTAAATCCTTTTCAAGGAAGCGGTCAATTTTTGCAAGGAAGATATTGTTTAGAATTTGGGCCACCTGCGAACCAGTATATATACCGAACTTCTGCGGTAGCACCTCACCGTCGTGATATATTTCCAAAGAATTCAAATAAAAACACAATATTTCCATAAAGGACGGACGGTAATGCCGCTGGCATTCCTAAATACATTTTCATCACAATCCAAAGTAATACACTCGTTAAAAGCTGGCGAAAGGTGAACATGAGGAAGCGAGTAAAACAAATCTTCTGATTCAATAATAATGGCAGTGGTATCTGAAAGGGTATGCGTAATCAGATATTTCGCTACAGATGATTGGGGGCAAGAAAATGATCTGCAATGTGCAAAGCCGATAAACATTTCTGAAGAAAACCAGATACACAATATTGCCACGTGTCTGAGTCGGTGATAATGTCAAGAAAAGAAATGCTAGGCTAGTCCTTTTTAGCGGTGGAGAAAACACCAAGGTGAAGCTTGTTGGCCCTCTTGACTGCCTGAAGCAATTTGTTCAAATTTATATCAGTCAACAGAGAGCAGCTTCCTTTTTCCTTGCAAGCAAGTCAACATCAGTTTTCGTAAATATTTTCTCGATCGCGGCTAAGGCCTTCTCACCAAAAAGAACTTCTTGCATACCTACGAAGCAACCCTCCTTCTCAGACCCCTGCACACGTAGCTCATTGGATACAAGGTGACTAAACCTGTCGTTGTTCCAAGCCCCAAACAAAAACAGACCACAAAGTTCGACCTTCGTTCGAGTTTTTAGCGCGAACGGAGCAGCGATAAGCTCAGGAATTTTTTTAATGTTCCAACACCCTGTATGTTCGGGTGCTGAGTCTATGCTGCGGAGGGCGTCGGTCATAAGACTAGCCAAATTTCTGGTGTTGCGGAGGGATGAGGAAAGGGAATGGAAAAAAAAGAAGACGGCTTCTGAAAAGTTTCAAGATCTGAAAAGTGAATACTCTTATCATTACTAAGGCTTGAAGTAGGTATTTGGAATTCCTATTGTGACAGCGGGAAGAAAAGTACATCGTTTGTAGAAATGGACGCGAAATTTAAACAAAATACCAGTAGGGAAGAAATTAAAGTTGGATGTCTTATCTTAATAACTGATATTTATATGAAATATAGGATGACAAATGACACATAAAACTGACGCCTTGATGAGGCCGAACTGAGAATATACAACTCTCATTCGCATCGACCGCTTCTTACGGGCTAGGAACACTTGATGGACACTCGCGCGCGTACGCGGTGAGGGTCAGCCCTCATTCACACAGCTGTTTTCACCCCGTCAGGTCATCGTCTTCTGTCTTGGCGATGGTTTCTCGGGAGATTTCTCGGCGAAAACGGTGCCACAGTGATGAAAAACTGAGCTCTAAGTTTCCGTTCCGTCAACGCATTGTTACCACGCCCGTGTAAACTACACAATCAGAAATATAATTTTTACGGCGAACATTCGCGAGAAGTGAGCACACGTAAAAATCTAAGCAATTTTCTTTAATATCAATTTACGCACGACCAATTCTAGGCTAGATTGATCACTACGCACACGACCCTGTACTCTGACGGAGAGCTCCCGTAAGAACGCTACTCCGTTCATGTCTGTTTCGCGGTTTTTTTACCTGACGTTGCCGTGACAGCGAAGGTGCCGGCTGTGCGAATCAGTGCTCACGCGACTGTCGTAGCACCCTCGTGTTTTGGATGGAACAGCACGTGACTGTTTGCTTGTTTGCTTAGCGCTCACGTGCATGCCATGGGCAAGAAGCTGGGGAAAATTTTTTTCGCTGATATTGTGGCACACTAAAAAACAAGAAAACCCTTGCAGTTTGCACGAATGTAAATCAGGTCCTAATGTACAAATTGAAGTCATATTTAAGCACTTTCAGCAACGTACTCACGACCAAGCTTGCTTTCGTCAATATCGTTGTGAGCAGGGTCAAATTTTACGACAGAAATCAGAGGTGCCAGGCGTATATTTTACTTCACATTATCGTGTAAAAGTTGTTGCATGTACACATGCCGAAGGTCCCACAACCATACTGCGGTAGAGAGAATTCAAGGTAACTATAGACTGCCTCGGACATTCAGGTAACTATAGACTACCTCGGACAAGAAAGATCCACCGAGACGGAAGGTTCAATAGAGCCTGAATGTCGAACGAGATGAAAGATCCACCGAGAAGGAAAGTCTAATGGAGCCTGAATGTCCAACAATGCGAAACATCCACCGAGTCAAAAGGTCCGATCGAGCCTGAATGTCCAACGAGACGAAAGATCCAACGAGACGGAATATCCACTGTTGGGCCTTTCGTCTCGTTGGACCTTTAGACACTGAATCCTCCCCCATGTCCTCGAAAAAGCATTTCGCCCCTAGTTCAGTCTAGTTAGTCCTACCTGGCATTTCTGAAACTGTGCTGGGTTTTTTCATTCCTGTACATGCTATTCTGTTTCTTCTCCACTTTCAGACAATTTATTATTCAGTGGTTTGATTACTTTCTTTGGTTCTTGCTTTAAGGCAGTTGTGTGCACATGTTTAACGACGCAGGACCTTTCAATGTGCTTAAAATTTTTCGCGGTCCTTTATCATCACCAGCCTATCTACACCCACTTCAGTGCAAATGCCTGTCCCAATAATCTCTAATTATCCGGGTCCTGTGCTGTGCAGCTTTACACCCCCTCCAAAATTCAACGGTGAAAAATGGCCTTCCACAAGGAAGTATATTAGGCCCTCTTCTTTTTAACATATAGATCAATGACATAGTAAATGTGGATTATGACACTAAATATATATTTTATACTGATGATAATACTCTGCGTTTGAAATCTAACAAAGTGAGGACCATAATACAAAATGCTAACTCGGTGTTAAAAAGCATCCACGAATGATGTGTTGAAAATGGCCTGAAAATAACACAGGCAAAACTAAAGCAGTACTATTCCATGCAATAAACAAAAACATCCCAACTGAAACAGATGTAACTTTGGCCTCCTGAAACATTGAAAGCGCGTGTACAATAAAAACATTAGGCGTTTGGTTTGATGAACATATGACTTGGGGTCATCACGTACACTGTCTTTCTGGCAAACTTTCCCAAATCGTACGTACTCTTTTTCGTCTTAGGTACCTCCCACAAAAATCAAATTACTGATTTACAATGTCTCATTTTTCAGTTCACCAAGTTACTTCAACCTTGTATGGGGTACAAAATCAGAAACAAACATAAATTGTCTTTTGCTACTTCAGAAAAAAGCAATTCGAATAATTTGCAATACGCCGTACAATTTTCCTACAGAACAACTTTTCAGTGAGCTCAGGGCACTTGTGAGCTATTGTGAGCTTGTTAGGTTTTGAGCTATTGAGCTATTGTGAGGCAATTGTGAGCTTTCAGTGAGCTATTACACTTGTACACTTATTTTTTATCGTTTGGCATTACTTTAAAATGAATAAAACAATAATCTAAACTATAATTGTAATATAGCTTCTCTGGAGCGCCATAATATTTGCTACAACACACGATCTCCTGATTTCTGCAATCCGCAACTAACTATGGAGTACAAATGCTACGCCCCAGACTACCAACCTTGTTAAATTATCTTATTGATCAAAACATTAATCCTGGATCCCAAATAAACCAACTGTCGTTTTACCTTCAGCAGTGATGTATACTTCGTGTGTGATTGTATTTCTTCCTAGGTATTTTTCGAAACCTTATTTCTCTCACGTTTTTCCTGGTGCATGTGGTGACAAAGGTGTAAATTTTTAAAATACATTATTCTGGTGATTCTTGTTTATATTTTATTTCTATGGTGACAAAGATGTCAATATGTTTTGATTACATTGTACTTGTGATTTGTTGTTTGTACTTTATTTTTACTTCTTTTCTCTTTTTCTTTTCTGATTTTTTTTTAGTTTTTTCTCGTCCCGCTGTCTTGCTGCCCGGTGTGTCTATCGGGCTTTTGGGCTGGTCACGTTGCCGGCGAGGAACTTTATCCCAAATCGTCCGTCGTACTGTTTTTTAAACTTTACGAGAAATAAATTCATTCATTCATTCATTCATACATTCATTCATCTAACTTTCTGCCGCCCCCTGTTACTCTTGCCTTCTTCGGAGATCTCCTTGGTACCCTTTAGGACCAACAGATATCTTGAACTTCGCAATACACGCCCTGCCAATGTCCATTTTTTCTTTTTAATTTCTACCAATATGTCCTTAACACGCGTTTGTCCCCTGACCCACTCCCCTCTCTTCTTGTCCCTTTGTGTTACACCTATCACCTTCCATTGCATAACTCGCTGAGCCTACCTTATTTTGATTTGAACCCTCTAAAAGAGCCTCCAGGTTTATGCCTCGTAGGTGAGTACTGGTAAGATGCAGCTGTCATACACTTTCTTATTCAGGGAAAATGGTAGGCTACCATTCCTTATCTGATAATGCGTGCCGAATGCGCTCCACTTGTATTACGTCTAGCAGAGGTGACAATAGAATTCACTTGTGCCTGATGAGCTCAGCTGTGACAGTGGTGATATGTTGCTACCGTCGCTGATGGCCGTAAGAGCAGTCAGGAAGCACGCAGAAGCGCGTCCCCGGATAGCTTTTGTTGATGTTCGAGCACTCTACCAAGCGACAGCTGTTTGTTGGAACGCCATAAACGTATTACAAAACAAGCTCGTTTATTCGAACTCGAACGTGACAATAAAATTGATCGAATTCAGCGGCGTTCGGATTACTGAGCGGGCGCTAGAGCGCATGGACAACGCTCAACACTGCGTGGGCATAGCCCATACACGCCACAACTCGATTCGGTATCGCGAATCTGGGGCTACTACTGGTTTGTGGCAGGTGTTTTCGTGAATCAGGTTCATACAGCTTGAACAGCGGACGGGTCCGGTTGCGCGACGCGCGCTGCGGAAGCGAAATAAGCCGTCGGAGCAGCATAGCGCTCGCGCTGCGCTGTTGTTATTCTGTTTCGTTGTTCTTCATCTCTAAAAACTTTAGATCATGCCCAGGGTTTAGGGACACGCGCCGCCGAAACCTGATTCCGCCCTCTCCCGGCGGTTCGCTCGTCCGGCGGGCGTAACTGAAGGCCGCATAAAACACACGGCCGCCGTTTGATAACGACAACAGCTAGGAGACACGCCTCCAGAATATTCGTAGCATGGCTCCAGCGGCACGCTGTGGCAAACTGTTAGGCTTTTATGACTAACGTACGAGGTTCCCAGGGCGTCTAACTTTTTCCGCTGCTGGGCAGCAGCGGAAAACGTTAGACGCCCTGGTAACCTCGTACGTTAGTCATACAAGCCTAAAATATTGCCTTAGCCTGCCACTGGAGCCATGATACGGATATCCCGGTGGCGTTTCTCCTAGCTGTTGTCGTTATCAAACGGCTGCCGTGTGTTTTATGCGGCATTCAGTTACGGCCGCCGGACGAGCGATGCACCGGGAGAGGGCGCAGTCAGATTTCGGCGGCGCGTGTCCCTAAATCCTGGGCATAGTGGTTTGCATTTGGAACAAATTTTAGTCACTCTCGGACGATTTCTTATGCGAGGAGCGATGGTAGCCAGGGGATCCCAGTTCGATATAACTGGTAAGGGCACCGACGTGTACGAAATATTGGAAGTTTTCCCCCATTGAAATATACAGGGCTGTGTCGGGACCAGCGTGACAGTTCGTATTCACTGTATGTTCCAATTACCCGAGTTCGAATGTATGAGCTCTTACTGTATTTGCTTACAGACGAGATCATAACAAGTTGCTTAGAGCGCGGAAAGGCAAATAGGAGTGAAAGAAACCAAAATATTGCATGGACCTCTATCAGTCATCCGGCGCTCATCCCGCAGATGCGGCGGAGAAGCGGCGCAGGTTGCGCAGCCATCGTGAAGCTCGAGGCGTGTAACACACAATCCAATCATTTCGACCGGTGAAGACACGAGACAGCTCGCATTCGCCGGTTTGACGTCTATGTATAAACCGCTCACCAGCACAATGGACACATAATCAAAACGAGCGTGAAAGCAATAGCTTCGCGTGCGCTATCTTTCATGCTATAGCACGCGAAGCTAAAGCATGAGCACGCATAAACCAATAACAGCGAACGTGCACGGGCTTGAATGTGAAAAACATCAGCAAATATTATCAGTGAAAGATAGGTTGGTGGCGGTTAAAAGTAACGGCAGAGCGGCGCCAAGGAGGTTTTATAAAAGCTCCTTGAGCGGCGCCGAGTAACGCAGCCTCACCGGAATGAAAACATGCGGGTTAGACACACAGTGTGTCGCCGAAAACATAGTAATGAACTTTTCTATTGCGCTGTTTATTTTTAACTCGTATAAAATTTAAAAGCGCTGGTGGCGGCG
This sequence comes from Haemaphysalis longicornis, assembly GCF_048455015.1. NCBI lineage: Eukaryota > Metazoa > Arthropoda > Arachnida > Ixodida > Ixodidae > Haemaphysalis > Haemaphysalis longicornis. The sequence goes on along the minus strand of NW_027526407.1, from coordinate 3,272,475 downwards.
GTGAAAGCGCCAATCGAAACAACACATGATTAATGAGAATAATGCGTAATTCACGGCATAAAAAAACGGCATCCATTATTTGAGGGCAGCAACATTCAGCTGTCTCGTGTGTTCCCACTATAGATGAGAAATGTTTCTGGACACGAAGGGCGCGTGCCTATAGTTACGTAGGGTATGCCATAGGTAGGTAGGTAAGTTAAAATTTCTGGAAAAACTGATCAAGGCCTTTTAATAGATGTCACCCGTTAGCTGGGAGCACCATGAAAGGCAAGGAGAGTCACGTCATTGAGCAAAAAACAAGTAACCTAAATACCGCTTTAAAAAGTTTTGTCAAATTGTTTACAGATATTAGAAAAGGAAGTTTATTCCGTGCAGCACAGGAAGGCCACGCCACAGAGGCTCAGAATACAACGAATATTTTAATACATCGTATCTACTCTGTAGTATTATGGTTTAAAATAACGCGCAGTTGTTTTCGAACAACCAATAGCCTATTAAGCAGACAAGAATGTGCTAAAGGTTATGGATGAAATCCGCAGGTCACCCTTTGGATGTATAGACTGCAACGACCAAAACTTCGTACTTGCACCTTCCAGGTACTATTCATTCACACCTATAGCGATTTTCGTAGTTATAGAGAGGTAGTAAAAACCATTGTGAGTTTTTTATCATGAACGCAGATTTATAGAGAGGTAGTAAAAGGCATTTTGTGCTTTTTATCATGAACGCAGATATAATTTGGAAAGAACGTCAGGAGTAAAGGGTGGCTGTGTTTTGTACGTAGGTTTACGACAGGGGAAAATATTATTGCTTTGTCTATCTCCTCGTGGCCATTCTGGCGCTTTACAACCATCGAACAAATCACTCATAAAAATGGATCAAATAAAAGTCAATGAATTTGAGACAATATCCTCGCCTGTCCAAACCTCAGATCGGCAGAACCTTCAGTTTCTACCGTGGACTGAGGAACCCTGATTACTAAAGTTTGCAGCTGTATCTTGTCTGCGACAATTTCTGGCAGCACCATAAGCCGTCGCTTAACGCGTTTTGTTGCGGAATTCGTGAAGCGTGGCTGTCAGATGTGATTAAGCGCTTGCCGTTCCTGGCGCATAATTAATTTCTTCTCGGCGCTAATGCCTGTCAGCAGAAGGCCTGCGTTCTCAAAGGACAATCTAATGATGACAAATGTTGGCGAGAAAATGCTCTCGCTGGCACAAACGGAACTTTGAACCTACAGTTCCTCGTGGCGTTAAACAGCACATATAATTCGGTATGTCTTCAGACTTGAAAAAAAAAACAGCGGAAGTTATTTGCGTTACGAAAATTGCGAGGAACATTCTGTCGGGAGTACGGGCTTGTTGTCTGGGGAGTTGGGGCTAGGATATTGTGGCTGTGAGTAACAAACCATATTAAAGGAGGCTAAGAAACATCACTCAAGCGTGGACACAAATACTTATCTCAGCTAAATAGTCGAGCTCGCAATAGGCTCAACGTTATGAAAACTGTCATCAAAATAGGTTATGAAATTCTGGGACAGCGAAGCACTTCTTATGATGTTGTGAATGCGAAGTTAGTAGTGTTGAATTGGGGAACAGATATACCAGCATTATGTGTGCCGCAGGAAATCAAAGCGGATTTGAAGGTGCACTGAAAAAAACTACTTTTTTCAATTTCAAACAATAACTCTTTTTTGGAGTCACCCAGCTCCATCCTAGCCTCAAATGACGTATTTGAAACTTGTAAAATCACACAAATAAAGAAATATTTTCAAATTTCTCGCTACAAGACGTATAAAATAGGGAGGCGTGATGTAAAATTGGCCAGCACTGAAACATAGTTATATTGCCAACCCCACATTAGCTATATTGTAATACGGTAATACTAAACGACATTCCATACTAAAATCACCTAGTCTTGATTTTTGGCAGCGGCTTAGGTCAACCGTCGGCAATTGCACAAAGGAGATGCTGTTACCCCGGGGACTAATTGCCGGAGAGTGGCTGTGGAGACGCCAATCCTGTATTGATTTTTCGCGATATTTCGTGTATTTCTTTGACGTTTATGATGAGATGGGCATAGTCGTAATTAGGACAAAGCAGTCTTCTTAAAGAGCGAAACATGTTGTTTGTCGTAATGGACCCTCTATGTATATGGGTTAGAGTCCGTCGGCAAACATTCAGCATGCGTTAAATCGGTTCAACAAGGGACGCGTGGAAGGCTGATTCATTGCAATGCATGTTGCCGAGCTTGCCACATCTTTAGTACTGTGTATACTATTTACGGTTATCAACAGAAACGATTTTTATTTTGGTCGTTTTCTTCCTCTTTTGGTTACTTAAATTGAGGGTCATGGCTAATCGCCCATGCTGACACTCAACATACGCTACCTGGAGGCAGGTTCTATGAAACTCACCTAATCCCTACATGTGTAGTTATCATGTACACGCTTATTGTTTGGTTCAGAGAACGTGTCTTTAGCTTAGGTTTTTACCTAGAAGACCACAAATCATTCGTTAGATCCACATCAAGTGAGCTGTATCAAAAATTAACGTCCTTTTCTTCTTATCCAGCGCCCCTACTTTTATGCACTCCCAGCTAAAAGCTTTGCACATTTGTTTTCAACTTCACCAATTACTTTTTAAATAAGAACTTCATTGACACAGTTTATGTCTTTCGAAGCTCTCATTCACAGTTTTTTTTTATTCTCTAAACAGTTGGTCCCTTTTCGTGCTCGTTCGGCGGCTATACTTTGCGTACCACCCGTCGGCGGTGTTTTGTGCGCTGTGTAAAACTTAATTTACACAAACATAGTGAAGCACTGCTTTCACAATTCTTGAAAACACACAGATAAGTCGGTTGTATTATGTGTACTCAGACGGTTATAACTCTGCCCGCGACGGATGTACGCAATGACTTTCACAAATGTTAGTTTTGTAACCATAGTGAAACGTTCTTACCAGTAGAGCTTCAATTATCGAATTGTTTCACAAGATATCCTCGTTTCTCCAGCAGCTAATAATATGAACCAATTCGCTTGCCTTCATTACAAATATTTTTTCAGCATAGTCAAAAGCGATGTTGTTGGTCTATTTTGCCTAACTTGGGGTCCAATAATTTACGTGGCAGCAACTCTAACCGCCCTAATAAACCAACCATTTTTAGAGCCAGAAACACCAATAAACATAGTGAGCACGAATGTAGGGCGCACCTGAGCGGCGTAGCCACTCAGATGACTGAACGATTTCGCCTTGTCCATTTCTATGTTTTGGTCCGGTTTCTACAAGCTGTGAATGCAGCGTACGACGCTAAGACAATCGCTAGCTCAGTTGTTCAGCTGAACCCGAACAAAAACAGCATCTATACAATCTGTGGCCGCTTCTTCAACACGGCATTGACCATTGCCCTTCCCAATGACACATGACGAGGACTGCCACCTTGCCGCAACCAGCACAATTGACAAGGGATATAAACAGCAACATGGGTCAGCGCCCTTGCAGTGGGCACAGGAGCGGCGTAGGTGGTCAGACGACAGAAAAAGTTCCGTGTTATTTTCTATTTTTCCTCAACCCTTTTTATGTAATCAATATATAAAGAGGCCAATAATCTTTGTCTTTATTTTTATCTTTTATCTTTATCCCCCTTCAAGAACATACTACTGCTCATGGCCCTTTCCTCAATGCGCAAGGTTCAAACTAAACAAAACTGCCAGATATACTATTATGTTCTGATTGTAGAGTACAGCCAAAGGGGATGGTTTATCAGTTTTTTTGGCAGTATTGTCTCACGTGCACACAGAATTCAGAAAACTGTACCTAGGCTGGACTCCGAAATATCAATTTCTTGTTGAAAATAAGCGAACAAGCTACTGTCACTGCTCAGGCTGAAATTTTATTTAGTCCTACAATGACAGAAGGAATATATACACGGCATTGAAATCAAAATATAATTTTCCGCGGCATTCCGCAAGTAAATGTGGAGAGAAAAGCATATCAGCCTTGTTTCGTAATCACTGCTGAATCACGAATTAGGACTTCTGCTCACCCACTAGACGATTCTCAAGTCGCCTAATGTGTGATACGCAGTTTTACCAGATAGCGATGTAAATTTGGGAAGGTTACACGTTCAACAAAGTGTTAAAAAAACGGGCAGCTGCTATCATACGGGGAATCATAGAGGTGAACTACAAAATTCCCTTAGCTACTAAAAACGCAGATCATTCTGGATCCTCCAGAAAAAACTGCATATGTTACTTCGCTTAGACAGAAAGGACTACCTGGCTTCAGTTTCAAGCTCTAAGTAACATGCTGCTTTTTAACATTTTCGATATACATGTGAGCGCTCCCTTTCTCTTTGTACCAACGAAGTGTGAGCTCTTGCTTAAATCCTTATCCTATATTATAGTTACACCCCGTATGTGTATAGGCGCAACTTTGATTTTATAAGGCGGCCTTTATTGTTGCCTCTATTTGGAGGCTCAGCAAACTCCCACTGACCGTCTGAGAATATAAATACGCCTTCGCAATGCTCTGCACATTAATATAGGCATATATAGAATTCATCCTCGTGCTTATACCTATGACACAAGGGGTGTCAGTTGACCCAAACTTTCCATTAAAATAATGAGCAAGGCAGGCTTCTCAATGCCGAAAATCCCACGAGCTGCCTGGTGGACATTTTGGCCTTGTTTCACATTACCCTTTTTTGTCAGGCCTGGACCCAGGTATTTTCTCCCCGGGTCTCCCTTGTTAACGCGAATTGTCAGTTAGCCCGGCCATGGTGCGCTCCGGATTGAATACGTTGTGAATGCAATTCCACCACAATGGCCTTCAGGCGAATGGCTTACGGCGAATGTGGCCGTTCCTTTCAAATTAACGGTCCAAAAAATAAAATACACTCCCGTTTTCTTCGTCCGGCGCTTTGCGTGCTCTTCGTTCAGAATGAGCGACTCCACCAGACGCCTCTTTTTCTACAGAATTATTCTTCAGAAGATTAACTGCTTTTTTACAGCCGTAGAAAATATGGTGGCTACTCTCCAATCCCTACGTTATACGAACTTACTCGTTTGTTAAACAAGAAGAAGCGGCTATTCCGCAAAGCGAGATTTCACAATACTAGTGATCGCTGGGCGTCATAGTTTTCTGCTCAAACAGAATACACTAGCTCAGTACAACACGCCAAACGGCACTTCTTGAACAACACCTTGCCGGATATTCTTCGTACAAACCCGAAAAAGTTTTGGGGCATTGTTAATACTAAAAAAACAAGATATTGTACTTGTCGATGATACAAGCGAACCTGTACCTCCCGCGAAGTGGGTGTCCGTGTTAAACAACGTTTTCGTTCATATTTTTCTTCAACCGTTCTAAGCTCTATACCAGATCTTGTTCCGAGTAGCTTTTGTGCCGTGTCTCTGTTGTGTTTGAGTCTGTTGGTATTGTAAAAATCATTGATTCATTGAAATTGACATCTTCATGCGGAATAGAAGGCATCAACTCAAATTTTCTGAAGCAAACTAAAAATTACTCATTCATTTTTGGTGCAAAGATTTTCCAGCAGTCCCTAAATAGCGGAACTTTACCACGAGAGTGGAAGATTGGCAAGGTCGTCCCGCTGCATAAATCAGGAAACAGGCATTCACTTCTAAACTACAGGCCAATTTTACTGACAAGCATTTCCTGCAAAATTATGGAGCACAATCTGTATTCGCACATTTGTAATTTTCTTGAATTTAATTTTTTTTTTCAATTCCGCACATGGATTTAGGCGTTCTTTCAATGCGAAACATAGTTACTTCCCTTTACTCACTCGCTCCATACCTATCTTAATAGCAATTCTTTGGTTGACTGTATTTTCATGGATTTTGCCAAGGCCTTTGATAAGTAAACCACGTTTTACTAATGACTAAACTTGCCGCCCTCAACCTCGACCCCAGTTACTGCAATGGTTAGAACATTTTCTTACCAACCGTTTTCAATATGTCACGCTAAATGGTTTTGACTCCGACCTTAATGAGGTAATATCTGGTGGGCCTCAAGGTTGAGTTCTAGGTCCCTTACGTTTTTAATATATGCATATATATATGATCTAACCCTGTGTCTTCTGCGATGCATCTATACGCAGACGATTGCGTAATTTATCGTCAAATCAGGAGTGACGACGACCACCGCGAACTGCAGTCTGTCTTGAACAAAATTGTGACATAGTGCGAAGCATAAAAAATGGTGCTTAACCCCCTAAAATACAAGGTTATGCGTAATTTTCGGCGTGACGTATGTTCAGCATTTTACACACCAACTGATGTGCCGCCAGAAAACGTGTCATCCTATCGTTATCTCGGCGTCACCTTACAATCAGACCTAACCTGGAAACATCAGATTGACTCCGTTACATCAAACGCTAATCGCATGCTGGGCTATTTACGACGAAATTTCAGCCAAGCTCTTGTTTCCGTAAAGTTAACACTTTACCGAACTTTAATACGCTCGAAACTAGAATACGTAGCATCTATTTGGGATCCGAGCCAAGCTAACTTAATTCAGCCTCTAGAGCTAGTGCAAAACAACGCAGTGCGTTTTATATTGTGGAACTATCAACGAGCAGCCAGTGTTACATCAATGAAGTCCAGTTATTCTTTGCCTCTCCTGACCCTGCGTAGAAGATATTTACGTCTTTGCCTGTTCCACAAAGTATACATTATAACTTGCTGCGCAGTCTGCTTATACCGCCACCAGTCTATCGTTCGTCCGGTATTGATCACATGCATTAATGTTGGAATCACTCATTGTCAAACCAAAATATTTTTTCACTCATTCCTACCCTGCACATCAAATGATTGGAACCGCCTTCCTGCAGATCTAGCATCCATAACCAATCACACACTTTTTCGACGCTTGTTACATGCGTATCTTGTTCAAGATGACCAATCGTAATTTGTTTCTTCTAGTTTTGGCAGAGAGTTGCCCTTGTGTCTGCATTTGCTTTTATTTTGAATGCTTTGTTCAGCATATACCACTCGGTGTCAATGCGTGTGTCTGTGACTTGCAACATTGCCACCTTCCGTTCCTATTTTCTTTTCTTCCTTTGCGATGTGCATATAGTTTCCTTTATGCCTTTCTGATGTGAATATATTTGAATTTAATAATTGTTCTTGAATATGTTATTTATGTCGCGACCACATATACTTAGCCAATTTAGGAGATTTTTTGTAATTTGCCGCATCTGTCCTTTTTTTGTCTGTACTCTGTAAACCACTCCTCTCTACAATGCTTCGGCGATTGCGAGAAAGTGAAATAAATAAACAAGTACCAAACAAGCCACGAAGCCTTCTTTGTCTTTTAAAGAAGTGGTTATTCTTAACATATTCCTCAATACAAATGAAAAGTATAGGATACCATTGCTTTGTAACTTTTTACTGGAAAATATATTTATGTTGTATTCGTCTCGCTTCGATGGCAAGGGGGGACATTATGCTGCATTATGTATTCTTTAGAGCTCATGCAAGCTAAAAGGGAATTGTCATTCTTTTATGGAATTTGTGTGGTTCAGTTGTGTTGGTTCCAGTCTCTTTTTTCCTTTTTGAACCAACTTCCTTCAGATCTGCTGCACTTTCGGCATTGCTGCATTTCCACCGCTATCAAAATTGAAAGCTGTGGTACTGGGATTCCCGGAAAAGTGGCTTGAAGAAAACTATTATAGTCGGTGACGTCTTGGACATGAGTACACCACCCAGTTCAGACGATTTCCCCAGGCTTCCCTCTTGAGCCATCCTTGATGCGTTACATTGGCGCTACGGCTGTTGTAGCCAGCTCGGGGTCGCCTAATAGAACGCAAATAATTTTTTTTGTTTCTTCCCGAAAGCCGTGAAGTGTAATATATGATCTCTCACATGGAGGTACTACAATATTGCATTTTGCACTACATGCGCGTGGCGCGCTCTGCTGCTTTTTCTATTGGACACGCAGCACCAGTCGTTGGTGACCGGCTTTACGGCGACGCGCAGGACACTACGATGGCTACGACTCCAGGAGATAAAAAGTGTTGCTTCCAAGCCGCTGACGCAGTACACGGCGGCATAACTATCCTTTCCCAGTTTACCCTTCCATACAAATTCCCTACCAACAATACGATGATCCACAGCAGCGCCCTATAGCAACAAAGTGAAACGCGTTTTCAATCAATCCCTTTTTAAACAAACAATTGGACGGTGATTTCACTAAATCTACAAGAACTAAATTACTTCATTCAGATGGTAAGTTATGATCACACGTTTCGTGTAAATTATAAGCCAAAGGCTTTACACGTTGTTACAACAGACGACTGGAAGCCAAGTGACGATCTCCATGCTCCGAAGCGAGATGAAGAGTGTTATATTCAAAGAACGCGTGCAATTCCTGTAGATCATCAAGTGCCTGCTTGGTGCATATGTCTCCTTTTTCAAGTAGCAAGGATATTCCAATACAGATCACGTAGTTCTCTTTCTCCGGCGAAGGAGATGCATCACGAGACAATCAGACCGGAGGAGCAACATAAAAAAATATTACTGCTCTCAGGTGCTCTCCCTTTTCACTGTCTAATAAAATTTATACCCCTGTCCCTCAAAACCACAACTCTTATGTTCTCGGTGGTAATAATATATTGATCCTATTAATTTTTAGGTGGGTGTTTCAACTTCCTGGGATAGTCTTTGCAGAAATACATTATTCTTCCTTCAACAAAAACTGGTACTTCTGTGTAACGAAAAGGCCATCGTGCATATGAACATTTGGTAAAGCGCTTTTCGCAAGATGGCAGGATCTGCTACGTTTTGCATAGTGCAAAATTGTAGCACGGGAACCCACGCCCTTGCGTGGTGCTTTGGCCAGTTGAACTTGATTTGAACCCTGAGAAATGAATAATTTGTGATAAACAGAACGTTGAACACACTTTTTTTGTTTTCAACAAGATAACGTATGTGAAGGGATGGGCCACGTCAGGTTCTTTCAGAGAATTTGATACTAGTTGTTGGCGTCAGGCAACACAGGCGATTATATTGCTAGACTGAAAGGACGACGGACATGAGCGAAATATAACCGACAAAAAGAAAGGCACGCTAACACTGTTAGTGATGATTCTCTCAACACTAAGGGTAAATACATGCGGAAAAAACACAATGCCCTACGTAGGACTTGCGTTGCTGCTGGTGACTTTCGCGCGGTGGCGGCCCCTCAAAGGACGTCGCGCGGTCTCTCGTCGTCGTCCTCACCGGTGGGAGTGATGCGGGCCCGCCCCTCGCTGCTGCGCCGGAGCTGAGGACCGCAGAACCCCACCAAACTCAAACAGAAGGTCACGCCTAATCTAGACGCCGAGTGGGCTTGGAGACGAGACCGTGCCAGTCGTTCCGTGTCTCTAAACCGGTCGTCTCGCCCACCACCGACACATTCACTGAAGGGACTTCTTCAAACACAAACATTCCAGCAGACCTTCCATAAGCCGCACCCCCAAAACCTTTTTCTCTACACTCCAACACACACCCCGTTGGGGATTATCCAAGGGTCTAGCTGCTTGAGAGTTGCAATTCCTCACCTTTCGACCACATCATCACAATGACCCCCCTTTTGAAAGTTTTCTGCAAAAATATTCATGTAGAGGCCCCCTACACTGCACAAACCGAATAGTTTCCAGAATTTTAAGCCCTGTGAACAGTTCAAAAACACACGTCCTTTTCCTAAGTCTATAAGTAGAAAAGGTGAAAGGTGTCGCACTTAGGATACACTAACGTAGTGCAAACACAGGCAAGCAAAGCCTGGAAACTGGGATATTCAAGGTTATCACAGGCCACCACTCCACAGCACTAGTTTATGGTCAAACGCGGTTCAGGTAGCCGGAGGCTACGTTTTGGGTGCCCTTTATGTAGTCAACAGAAAAGTCATATTCGTGCAAAGCTAAACTCTATCGCATAGCCCTACTATTTATGTGCTTAGCCGAGTGCAGGTATCTTAATGGCTGATGGTCACATTGGATGGTGAAGTGCCAGCCATGTCGACACATATCGAATTTCTGCACAGACCAAACTAACCCATGGCACTCCCGCTAATTGGTGGAGTGTCTTGTCTCCCGCGGAAATATGCGACGAGGGGGGGGGGGTTGCACGTTTTCCTTCTCTTGTTGAACGAAAACTGCACCACGGCTTGAGTTCGATGCATCCAATCGCAGAACGTAGTTTAGAGTCATGTCAGGCGTTATTAATATGGGCTTCGAGACGAGCTTGCTCTTGGGGTCACTGAAAGCATCTTCTTGTGATTGACCTCCCAACACTTTGTTGTGATGTCCTTTTTGGTGAGCTCTGTCAACGGTTTAGTGATATGGGCGTAGTTGTAAATAAACTTCAGGTAGTACCCTTTTACTCCAAGGAACGACTGAGCGGTTTTTTGGTGGCTGGCAGTTTGGTGGCTATATGTTCTGCAACGTTTTCAGCACAGGTTGTAATATGGGATCGCCAATGTGGTGGCCCAAGAAGAAAATTTTGTGCCAGACATCTTCAAACTTCGTGAGCTTACTTGTTATTTGTGCACCTCGAATAATGTCAGAGACACATCGGAAAATCCGTAAATGGTCATGCCCATATTCCTTCGCGATAATTTTATCATCAAAGTAATGGTGCACTTTCTCGAGGTCACCGACTACTCTTCTCGTTAGACGTGCAAACACAGATTGGGCTGTTTTTATTGCAAAAGTCATGTACTTGAAGCGCAAAGGCCTGACATACTCGAGAACGCAGTCTTCTCGCGACTGCCTGCGAGCTACTGGCGGCAGTACGGGCCTGCCAGTAGCCCTTTGTGAAGTCAATCTTCGAGAAAAATTTATTTCTCGCTACAACAGCTAGAAACACATCAATGCGAGTAAAGGTTCACAATCCGACACTAGGATCATGTTTAGCTCTTTGAAATCTATGCAAATTAGGACCATTTCATCGGTTTTTTTGAAGACAACTATGGGGACATGGTAAGGTGATTAGAACTTCTGAATATATTACATCTTTAGCGTTTCTTGCCCCTCCTTTGCAATAGTTTCGTGGAGCGCCAATGGGATGGGGCACTGAGGAACGTGAAGCGTTTTCTCTCGTGTCAACGTGAGGCAGCATTCCACACTGTTCGTCTCGCCTGGTAAGTCAGAATAGATGTCACTATACTCGTCAGAGAGACGGCGCACCCGTTCTGTTTGCTCAACATCAAGATCAGGGGAAAGTATAACATGAGCAGCAGTTGGCATACGCTTGAAAGCCAACGCGGGAATGCAGACTTCGCCGTCTTCAGGGCCCGGAAAGCCTGCGGCGTGGTTGGACTGGTCGACAGAGGTAGCCGCTGATGCCTGTGGCTTGGTCGAGGGGTTTCACCCTTCGTAAATCTTAAGCATGTACACGTGAAACACTAAATGCTTCCCGTTGCGTTCAATGAGGTAGTCGACGTCATTGTTTGATTTAGTTACCTCAAAAGACCCTTTCCAATGCTTGAACAGTTTTTTGTTTCAGCGGGAAGTGACAGGACTTTTTGGTTCAGGTACCGTTTCCGTGAGTGAATTTGATTGTCGTAGTATTTTTCTGCTTAAGGCGCGCGTCCTCAAGCTGTTCGTGCGAAAGCTCACAGGTCTGTTGTTTTTTGGGTGCCTTGGTGACCGGCCATAACACTCTCATGTGATGCTTGAAGTATCAGTCCCAGAACATTTTTTGGAACCACGAGTTTAATCGTTCGACTTGTCAACAGTTCGTATCGCTGGTACGGCATATTCCCGTCATGGGCGAATGTATAATGGTTGCCTTTTCCCCACCGGAAAGCTTTGCCAGTTTGCGAAAGCAACTTCTCGAAGTTGAGTCCTTGAGCTTCTCCTTTGCGAGCTGATCCTTTGTAATGTCAAGGCACCCAATTTGTGGTACGAGTATGGGCGCTATATCTGTCCTCTTTTTGGCTACTGCAGACACGAACGTTGAAGCAGATTCCTTCTCAGTGTTCGTCACTAGTGACCTTTGGTACCGGACGTTTCGGCACTTCCAGTTCAGATGCGGATCGTGAGGTGCCCGCCCACGTGGTAATTTGCCGAGGACAAGACCCTAAATAGGCTTGAACATGAAGCAGCGGTTATTTCTCCGGTAAAGTAAGGCGTGACACTGCATAAAATTGTCAAGATAGATGAAATAGAAGTGTAGTTTGTAAAACATGGTATTTACTCGCACGATGTAACACCGATGTCTCACTGACGCACTAGTCCTCGTTCTTCTTGATATTAAAGGCTTCTAAAAGCTGCCTGGCCATTGTGCTTTCACTTCTATCTAGACGGGTAATCCTGTCTAACAAAGGCCTGTATTCGAACTGCGCAAGACCGCATAGCCTGCACTGAGTGCAAAGCGCTGGTAAATGGGCACCCGTATCTTTGTCTAGTGATGATTTGTGCTCGCATGCCCTATCATTGATAAATCTGCCCGTCTGGCCGATATATGGCCTCCCTGCCTGTAGGCCTCCCATTAGAGAATATTACTATTCTAGGCAGACGCGAAAATACAATGGTCGGGGAGCATTTAGAAGACTTTCATATCAACAAGAAAGGGGACTAGTGCGTCAGTGAGACGTCGGTGTTACGTCGGGCGAGTGAACTTCATTTTTTGTGAGCTGCCCTCTAATTGCAGCTTTGTCACCAGTTTTTTGTTTTCGTGTGCGTAAGCTCAGATGATATTTTGCGTATATATGTGCGACGATGCGTATAATAAAACTAGTTTCGGGTGGGTGCTTGTGTCTTTTGTCTTTTTTCGTCTTTGATGAGTCGTGCTCTAAATTTTACCAGACCAACGAGGCGCCAACAGCTTAGAGGCTATAAAAGTTTACTCATCCTTCTCCTCCTACCAGACATGCGGTGTTTGCCTGGTGCAACACTGATATGAAAGAAACATAATTTGAATGCATCGGTAGCACGCAGACTGCCTCAAAACAGTCGTGCTCTATCGGCCAACAAAACTACACGTGGAAGTAGGGCTAGCCCTATTGCTCAATCCGGTAGCTGAGACTCATTAGCGAACGTCGCTCAAACGAACACTTTTCCCCACCCAACTAGAACCCCCATTCTGGCCCTCACCCTGTGCTCCTCGCAATGCCGCTTCTATGAGGCTCCGGGCACGCTTTACCATATTGAGTGGGGCCGCGATAAGAATGCCAACCTTCCCCCCTTGCCCTTCTCCTCCACTGAGCACTGGGAGTGAGCACTATCCAGCTCGGACCTTGATAATCAGCTTTGGCTGGTGAAGAGAGCCCGAGAAGCCGGAAGGTCTCAAGCGGTCCTGGAAGAAGGACTCTTCCCCTACGCTGACTGCTTTATAGGGACGTTTATTCCTCCTGCAAAGCCGAGTGCCTGCTTTGCATACATTTAAGTGCAGAGGACCTGCGGGGAATGCCTAGTCGTAGCTCGCTCTCTGGATTGCCCCACGGCATTCCGTCGTCGCGTCGTAATTCAGAGGCTTGGAAACCCAACCGGTTTTCGAAACTTCTGAACAGCTGGCACTTGTCATACATCTCCCCATTTTTTAGCGCAATAGAGAACTCTAGGTACATTTCAGGCAAAATATAAGTAAGTAACTGCTATCGCCCGCGCTGATTTATTTTAGAACGCTTGCTTGTTTTGTTTTCACGATAGTAAGCGAGAAAAAGTGGCAGCGCAACTCATGCTTGTGCGGAAAGAAAAGCAAGTATAAAAAGAACAAACCTCCCGCTGGTGGAGTTTCAGACACGAGGCGAGCGAGCACTGCGAAGGCGAGAAATTTCAAAGGCATTGGGTGGTAGTTGTGTGTGGATAACGGCGCTACACCCCATTATGGCGAATCACTGTTCAACACTTCCGCAAGCTTTCCCATTGAGTGTAACGGCTTTAATTTTTTCTTCATTCTCCCACTTCTCCAGCTCTTCCTCCTCAATGTTTGAGCATTGGGACATCATTATTTGGAAACTTTATGTTTTCGACGTGCTATGAACCCACCGTTGTGCCCCGGCTCCCGGTGAAGGCTGAGAACCATTTCTCTTCTGCCGTGGTCAAGAAAGTATAGCATGCAGCCCACAGAATGCAAAGGCTGTTAGCAGCCTAGGCTATGGTGTCACGGCGTCTAGAAGCATAATTCAAATCACTCCGGAACAATTTGTTAAAACTTTGCTTTGTAAATTATTCTGGGTTTGGAGGTTGATGTCTGGACCAAAAGTATCCTTCATTATCGCAGAGCGAGGATATGGTCACCCTGTTCTCCTAGTGAGGACGGAATGCTGGGATATTTTGTCACCTCCTCTTTCTTCTACCTCCCGGTCATCTATTATTATATCGAAGCTTTTATGCCCCACCGATGCCTTCGAGCATGAGAGGAAAATGCACTACACAAAAAACATCAATCACACAGCACAAAAGCATACATAGCGATTAAATACGTTTATACACACTGTAAGAAAGCTGTGATCGTGATGAAGCACAATACGGAAAAACCAACGTTAAACGCACTGAAGGAAAGCACTAACATTGATGAAATGCAATCTTTATTGTGAGTTGGGCTTTGGCTTTGGACGTTGGTGCTGTCGGTTTGGTTGTTGTAGTTTTGGGTAAGTTGAAATGCGCTTTGACTTTGGAATGTGGCAGTTTTGAGTTCGGACTTTGAGACAGTGCATTTTGGACTTAAGTTGCGTTTGTTAATGCCTTGCGGTTTAAAGACCTTTCTCTTAAGAACGGGGCTTTTACTTCTTTTTAAGCTGGGGCTATTTTCTCAGCCGCCGTGAAAATACCCATGGGATTTTCTCGCGGAAAGTTTTACAAAACGTGGCAGGACTCTACATAGCTTTACTATTGTAAATTAGGTAAACTTAACTAAACAAACATTTCTTCCCACGTAACGCTCTAGGACCTCGTACTGCGACAACCTTATATTTTATGGAACTCAAGTAAAGCCCAAGTTCACTCTAACATAGTCCAACGTAACTCATGTTGTCGGCTGAGGAAAACCACCCTCTGATTGCAGCTAAAAAACACTGCCCACAAATTTGTCTCCAGTCAAGCACACCCATAGCCGTGCGGTTGTGCATCAAATTGTTGCTCACAAAACACATGCCCGACGAGAATCGCGAAATGCAACTCGTGTATAAAGAAATGATATGTTTCTACGCTGTGCCTCTCCAAAATTGTAGATGTCGCCCAAAAGGACAACCTAGAAATCCAGTGTGTGTTTCTTCGTATCTTATGTCCTTCACCAATGAACGATTGGGGCATGATTGTCATAGGAAAAAGGACGCTTGCACGCCCACGGGAAATAGGGCACTGTACGCGAGTAAAATGGGTCTGTATTGCAGAAGAACAGTTTATGGCCTACCGCATTGTCTATTACACCCGTATTCAGAGATCGGATGTTTTGATAGACTATCAGAATCGACATTGATAGACCGTTGAAAGTTGAAGAATAGAAGCTTTACCACCCGCAACGCTTCTCTGGATTAGAGGGTGTCCCCGTCCCATTTCCCCACTTTTTATTAAAAGTTTCAACAAGTCACTTTATTCTTCCCTCCCCACAAATAATTGCATGTCAGAAGCCCCCCGTAGAGATCATAAAAGTGTTTATTTCGAAAACAGAAAACAGGCATAAATATTTTGTTAAACAAGATAACATTGTTTTAAAATGCGTGCAGTTCGATCTAGTTACTGATAGGGCACCGCATCTGAATAAGCAGCCGAAGAGCTGGAACAAGATTGGTTTTAAGTGCCATCAGTCCAATAGTTTATAGGGAAGCGAGTACAGAGGTTACAAAAACAACAGCTAAACACAAATGTGCGTATATTTCCGCCGGACATGATGTTTCATTCACACATCTTCAGTTAAAGGAACCGTAGCCTAATCCACTGCCGAGCCGACATCGTATTGGCGGTGAGAAGTTTGATTGGCGCCCCCTCGCTCTGGCATAGGCTTAGACACTCACGCCGCTCTCGTCAGCTACGCTCCGTTTGTGAAGGGCAGCAGTACTTGGGCTAGAAATCGCTCGCTTTCGTGCTATAGTGCACAAAAAACGCATTTATAGCAATTCATTTATTTGGCCAGCTTCTTAAATATCTGAATAATTTAAAACTGTATACCGCACAATTTGGAAACACACCAAGAGAGATAGAACAACTTTCTTCAGAGCATCGGTAGAAGATCGTGTGTAACTCATCCTTTCTAGCATGTTCGCGAGGTTCAGCCCTCAGAGCTCGTTAATAAGTATTCAAAATATGTGGGCTTCCATACAGTATGTTTGAGATGCCCTTATGAAGACTCAACTTTCTAATGATATGTACCAGGCAGAGGGCCCCTACACGCGGCTTGCACAGCAGGAAATAAAGCGGCTATATTTTTTTTCTTTCGTTGCTGTTGACTTGTATCAGAAAAATGTTTTTTTTTTGTGTGTCGAACGCATTCATTTTTTGCACTGTTACAAACGCCTTATTAGGAGGTTCGGGCTTGTTTGGGAGGCTCACAAAGTTCGTGTGGATATCTTTTTTGAGGCTCTATGAAAACATTCCTTTAAATCTTCACAAACTAGCTTTCGTTATGGCTGCATGTAAGAAGGTGCATATTCGCAGCGTACGCTATTCATTCACATGCAAATACAATGAGAAGGTTTGTGCTACGGCGTCGCGCCCAAGGCGACATTGTCCAGAGTACTCAAAGCCACCTTTTGTGTTCGTAAGTTTTATTCTAACAATCATTATCATAGCGAACTGACTCTCAACCCAAACTAGTATGACATGATTACGGTGTTGAAGTGTGAATCTAGACTTACAATTACCTCTTTTTCCAACTTAGATGACGTAAGCAAGGGTGACCGTATACATAAAGGGGGTGATAAATCAATAGTGTCAAAATACAGACGAATATCAGTTCTTCATGTTTTTTTCAAAGTGCCTAGAGAACGTGAACTATCATCACATAGAAAATTTTATTTGTCACAAAAATATTCTTTGTGATGCAAAATTTGGTTTTCGTGGTGGTCGTTAAACGGAAACCGCGCTACTCACACTTAAAGAACACATAATAGATAACATTGAGAAACAACCATACACTGTACGTTTTTTTTTTACTTCTTGTCGTATTTTTGATTGCTTGGACCATGATATCCTCATAAAAATATTACATGCGGCATTCGGGGAAGTGCTTCGAACTTGATAAACTCATAATTCACACACACACACATACACAATTCACCGTTTCTTTGTATTGCAAAACGTCAGCACTACAAGGAAGCATTTTGGGGTCATTGCTCTTTAACGTGTATATCAACGATATCACAAAACCAGATACACTGTAAAATTTATTATGTACGCAGACAAAAGCACGACACTTATTTCTGGTCCTCATGTCAACTCTTCAATTGCAAGAGGTAATGACGAGCTTCGGAAGCCGTCCGTTTGGTCCCAGTCGAATCAAAAGTAGAATTAATTTCAATAAAACCACAGTAGTTAGCTTAACGTTTAAAAATAAAGCACTTAATGTGCATAGTAACATAATTTATAAGGATAAAGTTATTGACATAGTAGACGAACTCAAGATTTTAGGAGTTTCATTTTCTGCACACCGAGGATGGGACACACACATAGTTAGCCCTTGTATTAAACTGTCCTCAGTCACCGGAGTATTGTCGCGATGCAGGGATTTCCTTCCTGCACAGGTCAAACTACCGAACTACAACGCAATATTTGCAACGCATGTCAACTATTGTAGTCTTGCGTGGGCTAAGACAAATAAAAAAACGACATAAAAATTCGGCAGCTGCAACCCAGAATAGCCCGAAACATCGCCAATATTCCGTATTTGGCATCAACACAAAATGCTTTTCCAAAATATAGCATTATCAAAGTGATCTACTTATACAGGTTTCGTATTTGAAGTGCATTGGTTTCTTCATCAAACGCACTAAAAAGTGTTTTAGTATCACTCTCTTCCCGATCAGAAAGGGATGCTGATTCACGCGCGTGCAGCACAGAACAATAGGTAGCGCCACGATTCCGCAATAATTATAAATATCAGGCTCTGTACTTCAAGATTCCCGCCATTCTAAATGAACATCGACATGCAGATTGGGTTTCCCGCAAACAGTTGCGGCAATACTTTGTAAACGTGTCGTTTCCATCGCTGTTACAATCATTGCTAGTCTTCTGTATTCCTGCGCTATTGCTGTTGTTCCGTGTCTTCCTGTGTGTGGAACTTTCTTTTTGTGTTACTTTTTACGAATTATGATTTTTGAAACCGTAATTTCTGTAAAACTTTTTGAATTCAACCTTTTCTGTTGTATAAGTACGTGCAAAGGATGTACTCTTTCATTTGCTTTTGTTATGGGTGATTTTTTTTCTTGACCCCTGCCAAGTGAGGGTTTCCGGGGCACTGTTAAGCTGTCTTCATCAGCTTTTATCCCGGCGAACCTTCCAGCTTCTTCTGGAGAAAATAACGATTATCGGTCTTATCTTATATAATCGCTACTGCACTCAAAAAATACTGTACGTGCAGATATTACAAGGATCAAAACCATTGAATATTTCGAAGCAGCTCTTTATTGTTTTTCTACCCCTTCAGGCGTAATGAAGAAATCATGGTCTACACGGAATGACGTTCTATGCATTCAAGAAAATTTCTCTTACTCTCTTTTTCCGCAGTGACGACCCGGCTCACTAATCGGATTGATTTTACTGCTAAGTGAAGTTTGCCCCTCCTTTTTCTCGCCCTCCTCCTCTTAAGTTTAGTTTTCCGATAACGCATATCGCAATATTGCGAAGATATGGCTGTGGGAATTGTGCCGAATTTTCCTCCACGTCGAAAACGCATAGTGTTACTGTGTCTTTGCTGTAGACGTGACATATTTTGCTCAATAAACCTCTATACTGGTTAGAAGCCTGGTATAAAACTAGCACGCGCCTATACACACAGTGGAATATTTAGAAATCAACCTACAGTTTTTGCCGCCCGTAGTGCATGTCGGCATACTTTCATGTCATGACAACATAAAGTGATGTGATACAATAATTTGGAACGTTCGGCAAGGTTGCAAAAAAACTGTTTTACCATACATGTGATTACCGAGAATCGTAAGGCCTGCGCCAAAGCCAACAGCCCAGAATGCCTCGTATTTGTTTTGGTCTTGCATTTTCGCTGTTGTAGGTTATTAGCGGCTGGTTGTTGCCTTTATTCTAAAGATTGCTGAACCCAGAAGCTGACACCTAGCTCCCACTTTGCCGGCGCCGCACATGACCGGCTTCGCTAGGAATGGGGTGAAGCAGGCAATGTTTCTTCCGAAGCGGTATCAGAAACAATACTATAAATAACGCCTTGAGCTAGTGTATGAGAATAGAAGCATTTGATTGTGATGTGAAGATACGCAGGCGGAATATCTGTTGCGGACAAGCATCACACGTCAACCTTGCGCAAAGAAACAGCCGGGAGAGCGTACCCGAGGGAAGCAGACGACAAATGCGAGAGTCCTTAAGGCGACGTCAAGGAGGCGCACTTCCCAGCGCCTCCCGTGCTCGCGCTCACCACCAATAGCCTCAGGACAAAAGATGGAGCTATGCGCTAGGCGAACCCGTCGCCTGTCGCTACGACCAGCATAAAGTGGGTAAAGTGGGCACAGTGAGCTTCGGGAGAAGGTACAGCGATTATGGCAAAAGATGGGAATAGATGTCACGACGCATCATTAGGCAGATGAAATGCGATCGTAACCCGCCCTTTCTTATTCAGTTTCCGAGCGTGGCCAGGGGCGAAAAGCCGATCTTGTGTGACAGCAGCGAAATAGTCGCAAGAAACACGCAGGCACTGGTCCCGCGGTGGCCCGCTAGATGATAGTACTAAGCGCAGCTGGCACTACGGGAAGGTGTTTTACTGCCGTAATATGAAAAGCCTGATATGTAATTCGGTTGGCCACAGGCCTTTTTACTAAACACATGCACCTGTGCGTCCTTGAGAAGCCCCGTAAAGCGATCCCTTCAGTGCGGCTTTGCTGCTGAATACAGTTGCATACTAAGGAAGACATTTTCAGTGGCCCTTTAAGTGCTGCAATAGCAAAGTATGAAGGTCCCAGCACTTCAAAATAAATACCCTAAAAAAACTCTGTACATACACAAAGAGCGTTCTATACATGAATCGCTTAAATACTGCTAGCATCTTGGCCAAAAATATCTCCATTGAACACATATTTCCTAGAGCGAAATGCCTATTCTTGTGCGCACTGTCAAATGCTTCTTCTCTCGGCTGCCGTGTTCACGATCTTTCTCTTCCGTATCACGAACGATCAGGTGTACGTTCTGGGCGCATAGCCCGCAGACGCAAGAGAGGTATGAATTTCTGACGCCCGGAAGGTGTGCGCCATTAGGCCTAACTAACAGGCCAGGGCTTTGATTGCTGACTAATTATAAGACTCCTTAAGCATACAAATAGAAACTCTTTTTTGGTGCCGTTTCCAGTACTGTGTCTTTATTGGTACCCGCACAAAAGACCCCTCCAGCGACAATTTGAATCAAAATATGTTTTTTTACATCCGATTTTAAAACCCATGACTTTCTTATTTAGATGGAAAAGCTTAACACAAGAGTAATATCTCGTAATATGAACCCCGTTGATATGGACAGCACGCAATATGGACGAAATTTCGGCTACCAGTCTTTCGAAGGGCGATTCGGTCCCGTTATTACACAAACGCGCAGTCCGGATAATGGAAGGCTATTTTGGAGACGAAACGGGTAAATTCAGGCATTTTTTGTGTCTTTATTACGGACACGGGTTCACCAATCAAAATGCCTGAAACGGAGCATACAAAGCATACAAAGTCGAACAATGCATTTTTCTCGGAACGCTCTTCCTTCCAGTAGCATTGATTTATTTCCAGAAGATCCGTTATCAGCGAACAAGACTCTAGGGTTGTGAAGACAGAGTAAAACCTCTTTTATGGAACAAGCTTTTCCTGTCAAACCAGAAAGAGCAACTTTTGAGGCTCATGACAACTTAAAATCACAGTAATAGTTCATGCCGACATTCGCTGCGCATAAAAGGCCGGGCTTAACGCTTCTCTCTTCAGGACTAGCACTTGAAGTAAGCGACGTAGTGCGCTTTCTAGGATTCAAAGCATCAGTAAAAACCGACCTCGCCATTTGGAGGAATAAACATGTTCTTTTCTGGAACGATAAATCTTTATTATTTTTATTTTTGACCTTGCTTAGGTTATATGGACGACTCACATTATGGGCCATTTTTCTGGGGAACGGAGACGTTCATATTGACGAGGCATGACTGTATCTTTAAAAGAAAAATCTGACGAGTATTTTCGCATTTATCTAGGGATTAAAACTCTCCTCAAGGCGTATATCAGAGGTAGAGTAGACATTTTGGGC
Source organism: Haemaphysalis longicornis (assembly GCF_048455015.1). Lineage (NCBI taxonomy): Eukaryota > Metazoa > Arthropoda > Arachnida > Ixodida > Ixodidae > Haemaphysalis > Haemaphysalis longicornis. The sequence goes on along the minus strand of NW_027526407.1, from coordinate 3,251,085 downwards.
TGGATGGAAAAAAGGTCAATATAACAAAATATGCATTATGTAAAGCTTTGATGTCGCTTATTTTGTACTTCTTCGTCCTAAAGTAGACACGAGACACCTGTTGGTAATATTTTGATGCTCCCAAGTTAGCTGCGTGGCTAATGGGATTTTCTGACTCTTCCTTTCTGTCGACTGTACCCGCACAAAGAGAGATGGTTTGCTTCTGGAATACCTTTACATTTTTAGAACCCCTCCCTCAGTCCTCAGGAAAAGTGTTATTGCACAATCATTTACACGCATACGCCTGAAATATTCAGTAAAGCGAGCTGAATGGTCCGTCCTACCGGATCTGCTTAGGTACGCCTTGTGTTCAGAGGCAGGTATGAATGAGCGTTCTCTTAATGTTTGAATTAGGACATCTGCGTCTAACAAAACAAAAGAACTTTGCTTGGGAGAACGAGTTTGTTCGCTTCTCTGAGTAATTTACTCCACTAGAAATAAATAAAAAAGGTGTTTCAATGGTATGTGTCACGTGTACATAAATTCCGTTATGTTTTCTACAATAAACTGTCCTCTACTTGGCAGTGACAGTTATTTTAGCGTTTTCTGAGGGCCAAGCTTAATTTCGAACGGCGCAGTTTTATGAAACGCAGAACAATTAAGAACATAGCGCATTCTCAGATTCTATACACGTGACTGATGTCTGATCATCCGAACGCGGATAAAGCTTGGTATTCGCAAGCGCTAGAGCGTAAGGAATTATATCTTTTAATAGATATATAGGAAAAACATTAAAAGGACAGAGAGAACATGACAGCACGAAAATAAAAATGCATAAGAAAAGCAAGACGAAGAAAGGAATTTATTGAAATAAAGAATTAGTGCTCTTCTATTATGTGAAGCCGGATGACCTAAGAATCTGGACGCAGTCGATGGAGTTCACCGAGCAAACCAGGCTCGTTTTAGTTTGTGATTGAGCATAATTCCTACCTATTTATCTGAATGAAAATTGGAAGGACTCGGGCTTTGTCACAACGAACAAACCTGGAGCGGTCTGCTTCCATCCCGCATTGTAGGCATCTTACCGTCTGTATACGCCTCGAGCGCTACCTGTAAAAGCGCCACTGAGATCCCCCTAGCGCCCGTTTTGAAAGTAGCCGCGGGAATCGCCGCTGCTTTTGCGGCACGTTCACGGCAGAGATTAACCGTTTGTATGCGTTGTAAATACATATTAATTTAAAGCAGTCAATCTGTTCACAAATGTGGTGTATTTACAAGACAGTAAACGTTTCTAGCGTGACCTGAGTGTGGTACATTCGGTCCGCATAAGCGCCAGGTGTGTGTCACAGGCCGGCGACGCTAATGCGGCATATGCATAGAGCTGATCGTAATTTCGCTGCCGTAAAATTTACTGTGTCTCCATGAGCAGCGTTCCTCAAAACGTAATGCTATGGCTATGCACTATGATATAAATCGGTTTTGTGCGCTGACATAATGTAGCAGAGCCCTCATATCTGACAGCACGGCAGTTACCCTCGCCAATATCATACCTCGGGTATTCTTCACGGCCCTCCACAAACCAAAGTGGCATACACTTCGTGAGTATTCTACGAAAGAAACGCGGTGAATACTCCAAAATTGGGCCCGGGAATCAGCACACGACAAAGAATTTAATGCTGGGTCGTCTCGTTCTGAGGTGAACTCTCGCAAACATTCATCATATACAACATATATCTGCCGCGAGCAACGCGGCGATGGGCGTATAGAGTAAGCCGCGTTCGCGACTAAAGGCTTCTTTGAAACACTATCATGTGACACAGGGAGCCTGAAGAAACTAGCACAAACAAAAATCAGAGGGCCATAGCAGATACCACACTCTTTGAATTATTTCATTTCTTGTGAACAGCCTACCCTGCACTTCAAAAAATGCGTCCTCCGAAGAACCAGATGTTCGGTGCAGTCAAAACACAAAAGGAAAGTGAATGCGACGCTTTTCGGTGCGCTCAATAAGACGTTTATTTCTTAATTTCATTCCAAATTCCGACAATTGTTAAGCGTCACTCTCCTTCAACCACCCTCCTCCATGTACGCTTTTGGCCTGAATGTCCAACGAGACGAACGATCAAACGAGCCGAAAGGTCCAATTGATCCAGAATTTTCAGCCGTAGTATTTTTAGCGCGCTTGAATTTTAAAACTCGGTATGATAATGGAAGCAGAGTCTATCTGAGTACGAGTAAATTCCTAGCACGAGAGAGTTGTGAGCCCATTTGAGTTCTGAAATTCATTTTGAGTGTTCAGCTTATCTGAAGTTCTGAGTGCATTTTAAATTTTGGATTGATTTTGTATTTTTAGTCCATTTCGAGTTTGAATATATTTAAGGGGTTTGAGTACATTTTGAATACTGTGTACATTGTGAGTTTAAGTACATTTTGAGTATGAGTACAATTTGGTACTGATTGTGAGTTTGAGCTTTGAGTACGTTTTGAGTTTGAGTACATTTTGTGTATACTGCGTACATTTTCAGTTTGAGCACATTTTGAGTTCTGAGTACAATTTGAGTTTTGATGTCGTTCCCTGCTGTCATGTATACTTCAACTAAGCGAGTCCAGAAAGAATGCCTTTGTTACGCTCTCGTCATGGTGTCGTTTGCCGGGCTGGGCGCGTAAGAATTGGCTGGGCTCAACACTATGTTCGAAGAAGACGTACAGGCGCCCCGAAAATAAACGGAGAAGGAGTTGGAGATTTTGAGGGGATTTCTCCGCCACGTGCCGAGCCGGCAACCTTTACGAGACTTTTCAAGAAAGTCATTCTAAAATAAAATCGGGCTGCACACATTCTAGTTATGCTGGCAGCCGCATAACCAGCCGCATACTTTCACGGAGCCGTGCTCCGTTAAGTTTTGGGAGCACCTGTGCAGTCAGTAAGACGCTTGTCAATAACACTCGATCGGCATGCTCTGGACTGCGCGGGAGACCTCTGGTTATAGCGCGTGGTTTGAGACCGGTAGAAAGTGAGCATGCGCGACCCGTATCAGCATGATGGCCATGTCCCTCTTCGGTGTAGCCGGCGCCTTTTCTTCCGCGCCTTCTTTCACACTGAGAAGCACTGCCTGCGCTGCCGGGCGGGGATACTAAGTGGAAATTCCACGCCTTTGATTACCCATAAAAGAGATTGGCCATTACATGTATGCGTAATAATGGTAATCTTATCCCGAATATATCTGCCGTTAAGCAACAAAAGTCCACCGCGTGGGGTCATAAAGGCTTTATACGGCTTACTCTCTTTAACGCTGAACGCGCGTCGCCCGGCTGAGACGCGTTATCTCCGGTATTGTTTCCCGGCCCGGCAGCGCAGACAACGTTTCTCACGGCGAAAGGAGGTGCGGAATAGGACGCTACGGGCTCAACGAGGAGGGAGGCTGACATCGCGCTGATACGGGTCCTGCATTATCAGTCTCTGACTGAGTATTATAGTGCTATGACTAGAAGCAAATTATTTACGTGAAATTACGTATATACTCAGTTTTTACGAACGGTAATCATCTCCCCGAAGTAGCATCAGCTTTTTCTTATGTGCTTTCACACCAAAGATGACATGCATCCAACGTCGTGGCATAACGAAAGGTTCACTGTGCCTCCTTCTCTTCTGATACTGTGTGCAAACGCATTGAAAGGGTCTGTCCAGAGAGGCATTTTAACCGTCTAATTCAAAAGCTGAAATATATTTGGGTTATAATTCGAATGGCTACCTTTACCATATCAATACTTCCAAGATTTAACCACCTGACACCTCTTTGTTAAGAATTTCTAGTGGCAAAATATTGTGGCCTGTTTTTTCCCACGAGGTTTTTAAAGTTACACTAAAGCGTGGACACAAGTTGGCCTGTATGGAAAGACTATGGGGCCAAAAATGTAACTACGAAATTCTCTAAACTAGCAGTTTTTAATGAGGAAAAAAATTCCAGTAACGGAAAACAGTTGTCGACGCGCCATAATGTTTTGGGTACTACGGTTTGGGATATCACCGAAGTTGTGAACGCGGAGAGCTCATTCAGGAAGCATGTATATACATTTTCGTGAAATAACCAGTTAAAAAGTAAAATAGGTGCGAAAAAACCTCCCTGTGATTTCACCTTATTTAAAAAAACACACACTACAGATTTTCTGCATTGCGAGGAAGGCTGCGTCCTTCCCTAATCAGTAAGCCGTAATCTTTTTAGTTTCGTTTTGAAACAGCATTGGTTCTCATTTAGCGAACTGAATACCTACTATGGTTAACTCCCGAGTTTCTTCAAGAAATATCCCCAGCGGGAAGCGGCAAAAGCAATACAAATGACAGCAGGTGATGAAGGCAGCCTCCTGTAATTAAAATCGCCAGTCCTCCGCCGAGGAATAATATCATGCTGTTCTCTTCCGTTCTCCACGAGTAGCAGTTGATATTACGTAAAGCATGCGTCTCTCTGCCTTTTTATGTTTATATAGGGTGCGCGCGGGCATGTAAAACTGCCCGACACGTCGGCAGAGAAGAGAGTGTTTATTAAAGACGATAGTCTTTCTTAGGCTTCTTCAACCCAGCAATTTTGGTCTCTCTGTATGTCTGTCTGTGACTCGATTCAGCAAACCGGCCAAAGTAAAGTTGATATCGCGCAATAGTCTTATATACTCACAGCTAAATGTAAACGTCTAAGCCCGGTTTATATGTACATACTTGTCAACTTTTTGAACAAGAGCAAGACAGTACGCAAATATAAGACAAGAAAGTAGTACACAAGGGATATATACAGTGATCCTTTATGAAAACATTCGTGGATGTTTGGTTTTTCGATAGTAAATGATATTATACATATACTGCAGAAAACCGCCGCCTCCTGGAGGCATATGAAAAATGACGCGGCAACAGCAACAAAAGGTTCCACTAGCTAGGTTCCGCGTTCTCCTGGGAACGCTAGTGGACAACGGCCACGGGGTTCTATAAGCCTTGTAGTCGGCCACCTCCATTCACGCGCGTCTCTGCCGTACTGCAGCGCTGGCATCGAGGAGCCGGCCTGAGCAGTAGAACGCTATAAATTGAAATCGCCTTGGGCAAACCGTTAGTGTGTTTACCTTGGGACGAGCGCAATGGTACAGGAAAAGCATGAGAGGTGAGCGGGAAAGCAAAGGGTGGCATTTTCGTGTCAAATATCTTCAAAGACTATCGTCTTCTGACGACATTTGCAACAAAAGAGCAGTACGCGGCCAAATTTTTTTTCACGTTTCTATAGCGCGGCAAGAGATATAGGATGCCTGAGATCAACAGACGAGGTTGGGTGAAGGCACCCAGCTGAGCGGGGCTACCGAACTAGCGCACTTGCATGATATACTTTTTTTATGGTGAAAGTTTGCTATTCAGCATCAGAGAAAAATATAAGAACAGATACACTTGAAAGAATCTTAAACAGCGCTTGCAGGTTCAATGGTCGGTATTGTAGGCACACGTGTCGCTTGATTATTGAAGAGCATTTCTCATTTTTTCGGTCAAAAATCACGGAATTCCAGGCCACTTCTCTTCGGCCAGAGACATTTTGCGGGGTGGGGCACGGGTTCGAGACGTAGAAGCTACTTAAGAGAGAGTGAGAGCGCGTACCGCCAACCGTAAAGGCTCTTGACCGCACCAAGGTCCACTCCTACTTGTCACAACATAGCTCTCCCGAGAAACCTTAAAGGAATGAGGGAAAAAATAACCCGGCTTTATCAAACTATTTCTCAGCCAACAACGAATCATTTCCAGTGGTACCAAAGTCACAAGAGCTACGAAACACATGCTCGCTCAGTTAAGATAAAATTTCATTCACCGTTTTGTATACCCCTAGATTTAGCATCCGCCAGCCGCCGGAACACTGCCCGTGATCTGTGAAGCCGCAGTAGTACCCATCCAAGAAAGCCAATGAACACGCCGCGGTTGCTCGGAGGCTATGAGTTTGTGTTTCCGAGCACAAGGACCCGGATGCGATAACCGGCCGCGGCGGCCGCTTTTCTGATGGCGTCGAAACGCAAGAATGCCGATTCGTTCGATATTTTGGCAAACGTTAAAGATACGTACCCGGGTGTTCAAAATTAATCCGGAGCCGCCAATACGGCACGTCTCATCGCCTATGTAGCGTGCGTAGTGAGCCTGCTTTTCTATTTATTGTAACGGCATGTAACGGCAGTGAGCCTGCTATGTAACGGCACTGAGCCTGCTTTGCAACCCTACACCTTACAGCACCTCTTCCCTCCCCGTATTTATCGAATACGCTCATGATGCGATCACCCGAGCTACGTTTGCAAGGCAGATTGTCCGCGACCATCTTCACGCGTCACAGGACTCTCAGAAGCATCGATACGACCAGCGTCACAGGCCAGAACACTTTCCTCCGGGATCACTGATCCTTGTCTGGACACCATCCCATCGCGCCAGTCTTTCCGAAAAAATTATTTCGCCCTATATCGGTCCTTATCGTGCCTTCGCCCGGTTACGCACGTTACACATGAGATCACTCACATCGTGCTTTCACCTTCCTTGAGAAGGGCGCCTGTTAACATTGTGCATCTGTCCCGCCTCAAGCCACACTGTGGCCTTCGTCGACTGCAGTTTAGATCCGGGACGACGCTTTTACAGCGGGAAATAATGTAATAAACGTGGCTATGTTGGTGGCGAACAGGATACAGGATACAAGGTGGACAATCTATGGGACTCACTGTGACCATCATCATTCCGCCCGGTCATTATCATCACGGCTCTCTCTCGCGCACTCAGCATTCTTCGTCCTGCCCGGTGCGCGTATCTCGCTGCACGAATATCGCCAAATACAGTCTCTTCCCCGTAACGATATCATTCAGATAGTACGGCCTTGAGGACCATTGTCCAAAGAACCATGGTTCAATTCCCCCAAGCGCAAAGTTTTCACTATTGTCAAATAAACTGAATTAGTACATTTGTTTACGGGAACATTCCTGAGAAGTGTGGCGTGTAAATTCGAGCAATGATTGAGTGCTTTTATTCTGTAAGCAGTCGGCAATTTTGGGTGCTGTGAACTCTGAATTTTTAAACGATGCAGTTAAACCTATGCCCTCTCATTAAAACACACACTCACTGGCAACGTCCGCTATCGTTTTCTTTTCAGCTGGGCATTGACAATATTTAATCCTTCTTGATGACGACTATGAGAATGGTTTTGTTGTAGGACTTTTATTGGCAAACAGAGAGGTAATGAGGGCAGGACAGGAACAGGGGGGAGGTAGTTTAGGTCCATATCTTTGGGTACGGAATCGTCGGCCTTGAGGAGGGTTCATTGCACGCCGTGGGTGATCCGTGGAAGTAGTGTACGAATGGAAGCTAGCAGTAGGCCTTAGCGAGCTACGCTGCCCGTGTGAGAATACTCGTTCATACGAATTCACCTACAGCGTGTACAATGTGGTTGTAGAGAGTATGGGGTAGTAGTGGTGGGATATTGGGATCGGAAGTCGAGAGTCATAGATTTCTATACTCTGTTAATTTACGACAGTGCCAAATGACGTGCTTGAGATCTACTTAGGTGGATAGCAGGAAACATAACATGCGGTTGTCGTTGTTGGCTTCAACCACTCGCGGAACGTTTCGGGTGCGCAAGAGTCACTGGTCCAAGAAAATTTTAGTGGATCGGTGGAGTGGTACAACGGGTTTATTAAGTCTGTAAGCGTTAGTTCTTGAAATAAAAGTTTTTTCCCTTCTTGAATTGGTGAATGCGGATGGCTGTGGGAAGTGATGTCTCTGAAACCGTATTTAGTAGATGGCTCCAAGTTGGAATGAACCATCAATCGTAAAGCAGCCGAGCCTGACAAAACCTTGTGGTATGCATGATTCCCTTGGCAGGACGACTCATGCACTGGCTTCGAGTCCAGCAAGAAGGAGTCCGCGTGAGATCAGGTATCGTGGTTTGGATGCGGCCTCACATGTCCTCCATAATACAGTCCTACGCATGAATGATGGATAGAAGTTCAGCTAAAGCGAGAAGGCGTGCGGTGGGGAAAAAGTTGGAAGCCCAGTTCCGAACGATAGTCCAGAGAGGTCGACGCAGTGGCAACGTGTGGAGGAGTACGAGTAACATATTCATATACGCCGATTTCACTGGGTTGTATAATTGTGCTATGTAAGCTGAGGCGTTTTTTTTATGTGCCTTGCAGCGAGAAGAACTGATTGCGATGCCGTAGTGTAATGAGTGGTGTTTTCGGAGAGGGGGAGGGAGCGCAGAAAAAATAGGTTTGGGAGTTGATGACGTTGTCGTTTATCCGAAGTGATGTGCAAAACACCGTGGTTCGTTTGGGAAATCTTGTAGTTGCTTTGGTTTATTTGCTCTCGCTGCATGATCAAAGAGGAAGAGCGCATGCACTTCCAGGGTGATGGCTGCCGCCAACAGGGCTATAGTGCATCTGGGTTGTCTTAATTCACAAATACAGATTCCGCGACAACAAATTATGAAAACTGGGTCTACATAATTTCTTCGAGTGTTCCTTTTTCTTCTCCGTGCGAAAAACAACTTGTGCGGCCTCTCCACGGAAAACTCCAAGCGAGGATTATGGCACACCTATTATGGTAATACAGATAAAGTTCATAACCAAACATGATGACCTCTACGATCCGCGCTGAAGTATATACAAAATTAACGGGTAGTTATACCAATAGCAAACACTGTAACAGTGGACCCCCCCCAAAACGTGATTGTTAAAGAGGCGGCCTCATACGTATACATTTCCCTGTCAAAAGGACGTGCATTTAGCTCTAATGATAAGAAACTTCCAGGCGTTAACACACGTCATCACCAAGAAATGCAAACGCCAAACAATTGCCTTTGAACTACACTCTTAAAGGTTAGGATGCTTTATAGGAGCGTTAAAAGATATAAATGCCTTCAAGCCTGCACGACATTGCGTCCTGTGTCAGTTCTCACTCCATTGATTCGAATAGGCCTCCTGTGACTGGTCTTCCTAAATTGCCGCCAAATGCCACTCCTCGGTTGGTGTGGCTGAGTGTACTTTTGAAATAGGCCAAGTTTGCAGTGGGTATTATGCCGTGAGATGCTCCACCATAACGTCCGCGAAAAATATATAACGTACCTAACACCATGTACAACTACGGAAGCACCGAGCAGTGCCTGGGCAAGTGCTCCGAACTGCTCGCATTAGGGGCAAAAGTCCCGCTTCGCTGGCCTTGGGAAGGTCCTCTGGCCAGCGTTCGGGCAAAAGTCCCATTACGCCGCTCTTGGGAAAGTCCTCTGAGTGGTGACTTGGGCGAAAGTCCTGTCGCTCCATCCCTGGGCAAGTCCTCTGGATGGAGCTCCAGGCAGAAGTCCCGCAGTGCCGCATATGGGCAGGTCCTCTACGTGGCACTTTGGGCAAAAGTCCCGCTTGGCCACTCTTGGGCAAGTCCTCTGAGTGGTTTCGCGGGCAAAAGTCTCCTAATGCGGTGCTTCCTGGTAGGAGAGCTGCTCTTGTGGATTTGTGCAGGAGAGCGAGGCCTTTGCAGCTATCTTCCAGTGAAGGGGGCCGCCGCAAGTGTTGCAGGCACCGTCCCCTGGAAATGAGCTGGCTGAGAAGGTTGAGTTTGCAGATGGCGCCGCGGTGCGTGGTTGGGCCTTGTGTCCGCGGGCTACCTTTGGCGGGGCATACGGCTCCTGCAGAGTGGTAGCTTCATTAGAATAGAGAGGGCGGGGGAACTTGTTCATCGCAGCTACTGAGTGTGGCGGGGTGGGATGTGCTTCCCCACAGGTCCATCCCATTAAGATCAGCTAGGGGCGTTTGCTCACCAGGCCATCCGGTCAGATAGTTGAGTGGCACAGCGGCAAACCGCTAGTGCTAACGGGCACCCCTGCTGGTTCGAACAGGAGGAGGTGTGGGGAGGCGCAACAGCCAGGCACACCGTTTGCTGGAATCACAACCTGGCAGAACCACAATTTTCGATGCGTGAGGTTAGTCGTGTGGGGAACCCATCGGCCCTCTCCTGCAGGGGCCGTGTTCCTGTCAATTGGGAAAGTACCCCAAGGCACTGAGGACCACCAGCAACGGGTGAAATCGTGCAGCAACCTACATCCCCTTCTAATGGCCTCATTCTGGTGGAATGTAACACCGCCGCCGTGCACCACTGGGGAGCGTAGCTAACTAGGCTTGCGTTGCCTGTAGATCACAAGATCAGCTCTCTCTTCGGCACTTTGCAGCGGCCACCTGCAAAGTGCTAATTTTTTATTACGGTGACCACAAAGAGCACACCGTTTTGTGAAGGGTCACTTTATATGGCTTTTTACTGCAGATTAGAAAGTTCAAATTCGAAGCGTTCGACGCGTGAGGCGCGACCGTGTCACACAGCCCAGTGCCTTTATTGCGCGTACATCATCGTTGCGTCTCCTGGCGACATATCACTTCTTCCCACTTTAGGAAAACAACTGAAAACAATGACTCCATATGCGATCTGGATGCCACCTAGCCTTGCGTGGTCACAGTTGCTGGGTGGTCCCTGCTTGTGACGTCGACGTCGATGGTTTGAAGGAAACGTCTGGAGTATGCAGCGAGTCCGGTAGCAGTAAAACAGCAGAACTCGAAGGCGTCTCTTGCGTTGTGTCAGCGAAATCGTCGGCTGTGCTCCAGTCTATTGGCGTCCTGCTCTGACTCGGTTTCCTGATGTGGTTGAGATGACGGCGAATTTTTCCAAGGGCGCTTTTTACCAGACAGGATCGTGGTCTGCGCTGCACAGAAGTTCTCCTTCAATATAATCAGCATTTGAAGAACTGTTGCATGAGCACCCTTTCCCCTTCGGCAAAACGACGTGATTGTTTTAATGTCGGCTGGTCTGCGTTTCCTTCTCTGGCTTGTGCAGATCGACGGGACATACAAGATCCCAGGTAAACATCGCTCTCGCAGGTGTCATTCCTGTAGCTGTGTGCACCGTCGTGTGCTACCGATACAGAAACCTTGCTAGTCGACACTGCATAGAGCTGTGTTTATCCATCACGAGTGCTCTCTTCGGCTCGGCCACATAACCTTCTGCTTACGCATTTGTTGCGGGGTGATACGCTGGTGATGTCATAGCTTGCATGCCATTCGATGCGTGAAACTCCTTTATCTCGCTTGAAATAAATGCATTTTTGTTGTACGAGACGACTTTTCGTGGAATACTGAACGCAGCAAAGAGACGCCCGAGGACGTCAATGGCAACTGCGCAGTTTATCTCGGTGCCGTGACGGACTTCTAACCACTTGGTGCACGCGTCCAAACAACCAAGTAGGTGCACCCGAGTAGTGGTCTCGCGAATTCAACATGCAGTCTGTGACACGGTGTCTGGGAATGGTCCCACGTGGTAATCGGAGCTTTTAGTGGGAAGGTCTGCGTTAATTGGCATTCAGAGCACTGTCTCACTGTCTCTTCAATTATATTGTCGATTCGGGGCCACCATACGAAACTTCTTGCACACTTCTTCATGGCTTCCATGCCGCCATGACCGGCGTGCAGAAGTGACAGAACGTGAGGTCGTGCAGAGCTTGGTATGATCACCCGTGATCCGAGTGTGAGACCGTGGCCTCCGCGATCGGCTACCGGCGGCGCGCCATTGCTCCGGCCGTTCCAATCGCCCGGAGTGAGGGTAAGTTGAAAAGTGGTCGTGGTCGCGTTTTTCGCCGCACCGCTGCGCGCGTAGCCTAAGTTCGTTTCCCCTGGCGCGGGCGGGAGCAGACGACGAAAACTCGGCCTTGGCACCCTGTGTGCAACGTTTAAATAAAACGTTACCGCACATCAATGCAGGTGAAAGGTAGAAGTAGTTGCTGGTGCCATTAGGGTACTTCCTGGTGCTTTGAATTTTCGATGTACACTATGCCCAGGGGGATGCATAGGCCAATTCATTTCACAGCAGTATTCTTTTTTGTAGTCACGCATGGTTCCAAATCCCAACACGTTTTCCGGTTTTATTTCTGAAAATCTCGTACATGTTGTGTGGAACGCACGGAACGCATATTCCGTGCGTTCCGAGCAAGAAACAAATTATGGGAATTCAACCGACCGAAATCCAACCATTAGTATACATGAAAATACCCCCTATGTCGTTTCTTTTTTTCTCATTTAAAAGTGCAGTCTTTGACAGATAAAGTAGATGACAAGGCAACACTACTTAAAACGTTTGGCGTAACTTTTACCGCGATACTATAAACATAGACGTCATATACTTTCGCATCCGGAGTGTGTACTGTCCAAATGCTATTGGTATTTCTTCCGCAGTATGCAGGGTAAACGCGCTAGTGCCGTTTATTGGCATGCATACTTGCATATACAAACTTACAAAGAAACTTCTATTCTACCATAAATGGACGTGGTCTAAGTAATGTAATAAAAATCTTTACCCGAGTTTCTATTGGTATATTTCTCCACTTGATGTGTTTATTCACAAAGATCCCGAACAACTTACTTACAGCCAATTTTATGCATACAGATATTAGTGATCAGCTTAACTGCTCACCGAAAAAAATGTTGTCCATAATATGTCTTGAAAACAAATTATGTGCAGGATATATTACCCCAGCAAATCTAGAAATTCCGAAACAGTCTTTCGAAAAAATACATATGCAGAGTCGAGAGCGATATGAAATGCATCGCAGAATACCATGACTTTTACACTCACCGCAAATAATTTGGTAGCGTGATTGTAGTAGGTACTTGAAACCCCTAATCATATTAATAATGCTTAGATAAATAAAAATATATATTAAAAATAAAATAAAAAGAAGTAAATATAAATAAAAAATATGATTGATTAGTACCCGTGGAAGCTTGACAGATTATTTGACTATGGTAGTCGCGTGCCTATAAACAATACACGAGAGCTTATCGGTATTACGCTGTTTTCGCGCACGTGCACTCGCACACACACATACACGCGCGCACGCACACACACATACGCACGCGCACGCACGCACGCACACACACACACACACACACACGCACGCACGCACGCACGCACGCACGCACGCACACACACACAACGGATACCCAGAGCGTTGGAAACAACTTAAAAGGCAAAAAAGCATATTTTCGTGCAGCGATATAGCGCGAAAATGATGCAACCGCGAAAAAAGAATTCAGCACGCTGGCATTCACTGTGCCTGAGATGACAGAACCCTGGGCTATGGCATTCGCCTTTCAAGCAAACGACCACTAAATCTGCGTGCAAAGGCAATCGTGATTGTTAAACAACGCACGGTAAACAACTTTGTACTTGTAGAATCGAGTTAAAATACATAGACCATATATTGAGAATTTTCTATCCCGAAGACGCGACAACGAAGGCTCATTTACAACGCAAAGCGCAGGCAGCGTCGGCCAGACGAGCCTCGCTTCAACCTTAGGCTAACGGAGCCACCTCGCGGCGTGTGTCGGAGTTAGCAAAATTACACTGCTCCCTATGCTTCCGCGCCAAATGGGATGGCCGGAGCAACGGCGCGCCGCCGGCAGCAAATCGCGGAGCCCACGGTGACACACTCGCGATGAGATGTCAGTGAAGTCGCTCTTCGCCGGTATAGAGTGAACTTACCTCCAAGGAGTCTTTCCACTGTGCCATCCTGCACAGAAAGTTGTCTGGATGCGTTAGGCGGGCTATCTATGTAGCAGTAAACGGAGGTTTCGACAACGCTTCGAACAGCAGCACGTCACCTGGTTCCCATGGTTCATCGATTCATTCTGGAAGTGGTAGCCGACTCAACGCGTCTGCGTTCTGGTTGTTCTTGCCGTGCTTGAACACGATATCGGAGTCATATGACGATAATATGATGCACCATTTGGTCATGCGTGGCGAGAGGACTTGAGCCGTTGATTTTCCTGGTCCCAGTATGCCGAGCAGCGGTTGATGATCTGTGACGAAAGTTACGTTTCTTCCTGCCATAGATTTGTGGAACTTCTGAGCTGGAAACACTACAGCGAGGCCTTCTCTGTCCAACTGAGCATAATTTTGTTCTTATGGCCCTAGTGTCCTTGGTGCAAAAGCAATTAGTGCCTCTCTATTCTGGTCAACACGTTGAGACAGAAACAGCGAAGCGTCGCATGAGACAAGAAGCTCGTTCTGTTCGTCGTACTGCGCCAGTAAGGTGTGCCTGAGAAGCAATTTCTAAAGTTCATCAAATGCTTCTTGGTGCTGAGTCCCCCCATCTCCACGTAGCGTCCTTTTGGAGGAGCTGATAGAGACAGCTGGCAACTGTTGCTCGGTTCTTGAAAAATCTGTCGTAGATCGTCAGCATCCCGAAAAATGACTGAAGCGCTTGCTTGCAGTCTGGCGCTGGCGCCTCAGTGATGGCTCGAACGTTGTCTTCGCTGGTGTGAACGCCGTTTTCGTCGATTCGGTGCCCCAGAAAAGAAACGTGGCTCATAGCAAAACAGCACTTCTTTTTGCAGATGCGAAGGTTGTATTGCGGAGCCTCTTGAGAACTTCTTCCAGTCGGGCGGCTTGTTCCTCGGCGTCCTTTCCACTAATGATGACATCATCTAGGTACGCACTATCGCCTGTAATGGCAAACCAGATAGATTCTATGAAGCCTGGATAAAAATTACACCATCTTCCCATGGAAATCATGTGGAGGATGCGAAGTATCATGGGGCTTCCGTGTAGGTTCTATTGTGTTGCCATTATGTTCTTTCAGTAATCGGAGCACGAATGGGAACGCAGTGTGAACCCCCATGTAGAGACAGAGAAATGTAGATAAATGTAGAGAAATGCAGAGACAGCCTAGAGTCCGACACCCGCGTTACCTGATCGAAAACCTCCTGGTTCTCATCTTTCTTTCTTGCGTGCTCACGCTCCTACCCCGCTGCCCGCCCTCTTCGTCCTGTTCTCTGGTTGAGCTGCAAGGCGCGTGGCGCTTCCCGCCCCAGCTTTCTCGCAAGGAATTCAACATCCCCCTCTAAAGTTGTCAATTCGTCGTTTTCGTTGACGTTCAGCTTCGCGTGCCTTCGTTGTATCAGTAGATTCTTGACGTACTTTGAATGAGTGAAGGACATAAGGCGCGTTCGTATTATATTCTCCCGTCTCGGTTGTAGCGCAGTTTCAATAAATACAAAAAAAGGTTGTAGCACAGTGGGAAAAGCGCTACGTACCTCCCGTTGCGGCCAGAGAGTCGTGGGATCAAACCGGGCACCGCCTAACTATTTCTTTTTATTGTGGACTGCGCTGACATCAGCCCAAACGCTGACGGTGCTGAAGAGACGCGCATGCGCCGTACAGTGCGAGTGGCGGACACCAACAATGGAGGAAGGGACACAGCCCCGAGCACGAGATGCTTCGCATCTCAAATGGCTGGAGCTGCTTAGATTCCGAAAGGCAATCGTTTCACTTTGCAATGTCCATTTGGCGTGTTCTAAGTCAACAGCTCAGCTGTCTCTGGCATTACGTGAAGTTGCTGGTAAGCCTGTGCTAAATCCAGTGTGCTGAAACCCTCGCCTCCCCTCAAATGACTGAGGACCTCAGCTGTTGTGGGAAGTGGGTAATCTGCCTTCTTCGATACCAGATTCACTGCACAGCAGTAGTCGCTGCATATTCGCAACGAGCCATCTTTTTTCCGCACGAGTACGGGAGGCGTTGCCCAGTCTGAATGCTGCGTAGGCTGGACTATTCCTTGAGTTTGGAGTTGCACCAGTTCAACCTCTACAGGCACCCGCAGCGCGAAAGGAACTGGCCGTGCCTTCAGAAACTTTGGCTTCGCTCCTTCCACAAGTTCGAGTTGCCCAGCAGGACCATTGTGTCCTCAGATTTCCTCATTGACCACAGACTGGTACTTGACCAGGAGCTTGGAAACAAGTTCGTCGTCTTTTACGTCGTTGATGCCGGTTAGCTGTATGCCCAAAAAAAGAAACCGGTTTCGTCCGAGGAGGTTACATCCTGATCCCTTGATTATCACAAGTGGTAATGTCAAAGTCTTCTCCTTGTGCGTTACTTCTACAGTTGCACAGCCGAGCACTCGAAGAGACTCGCCTGACAATGTGCGAAGGCGAATATTGTTCGTCTGAAGCCGAGGTACGTCATTTGTTAACGTGGCTCTGAATGCTGCCCCAATGATACAAGTGGAGGCTGCATCTCAGTCGACTATGAAATAGAAGGATTTCCCGTTTACGAGTAGCGGCATCATGACCTTCTGGGTGCTCGCTGTGTCCATTAAAGGGACACTGAAGTGATTTGTAAACAATGCGGGATTACGAGCGCAAACTGTAGTCCGGTGTCCCTGGGCCCTGTTTCGACCACTCTGTGCGCGTTTACGCGAATTTATTTAGTACAAAAATCAATTCGAAAATGCTGTCCTCCTCTCTTTACGCTCGCCCATTTTCTGTGGCGTTTTCGTGTGACGTCAGCAGGAGAGGAGCTGACAATTGGCTGTGCTACTGCACGGCTCGCCGACCTTCCGCGACCGAGTCAGTCGGCCAAGTCCGCCGGCCGCCGACGGGTCGTCGCAATTCGCTGGATCAGTTGAAACTAAGCCACAACACGTTTGGGAATGAAAGAATGCACCTTTCTTTACTTAGTTGGTTTGTGCTCTGTATCTAGCTCCAAGTCAAGGTCGCTTCACTCAAGCGCTGCACAAGCACACATGCGACGCTTCGCTGACTGCTACGCCAGTAGGAAAATATAAGGCCACTTGAAGGGGTAGAAGAGTCAGCGAAGTCAATATAGGTACTAAGGAAATAAAATCAACTGATATTTTTACCGTACAGCGTAAAATTAGGGTGCGGGAA
Source organism: Haemaphysalis longicornis (assembly GCF_048455015.1). NCBI lineage: Eukaryota > Metazoa > Arthropoda > Arachnida > Ixodida > Ixodidae > Haemaphysalis > Haemaphysalis longicornis. The sequence continues at coordinate 3,234,360 of NW_027526407.1, read as the reverse complement.
GCAATTTTGCGCTGGGCGAACAAGCAGAGCGGTCAGCAGCACGACTCCGCATCTGCGAACGCTTTCCCGTCTACAAAATGCAATTGCTAGACGTGAGCTATTGTGGAAACTCGGGGGACGCTTACTGCACGAGCGCAATACAACAGTCACCTAAGCTGCTTGAAATACTAAAACAAAATAAAAGTGTAAACTGGTTATACATTATATACCCTATATTTTCCATCGCCGCCAGCGGCCCTCCATGGCCTAGTCGTCTGGAGCGCTTGGTATGTTAACCCATGTGTTTTGCCAGTCACAAGTTCGAATCCCCGCGGGTACATGCTTTTTTTTAATTAAATTTTTCGTTTTTCGCCGATGGTTTCTATACTGAGTTCACCTTTTTTTGGGCCACAACGTTCATTGCTCCACGAACTAGTCCACAGAACTCGCGCAGGCTGGCACTGGCGCGCTTGCGAGTTCTCGTTGGCGTGCCATGTGCACCAACTGCTTGCGGGCAGTGGGCACAGCCCAGAATCAACAGACCCTTGGCCTGGTGCGAACACGCTTTTTACGATACAGGCATGAGCGAGGCAAGCTCCAAATATGGGGGAAAAGCAAATGCATTTGAGCGTCTGCGGGGACGCGGAGGGCGTTCATGCACTGCGTAGGCCTCAGATAGTGAATGCTACGATTCCAAGCCGTCCTGGGAGGCTTATCTTATGCATTTTACAGCCGACAACATGGCAGAAGCGCGGTTCTACGATAACTGGGATATTGAGAATGCCCATCCAACGACGCCATCGAATGTCAAACATGTTGTTTTACAGACCGAAACCGAAACTTGTTTGATTGCTAACCTTGGGCATCGTCCAATCACGGCGCCCCCTCCTCCTAACGTCACAGCTTATTTTGTGCGGCCGCCGCAAACCGCGCATGGTAGTTTTTCTTCTTTGGCGCTTTGTAAAATAATTACCGATTTGTCAACCGGATAAACGATGAAAAGTGTGCTAATTTGAACCAGTCTACACAGTGCAAGCAAAAACGGGAGCTTGACAAATTCACTTCAGTGTCCCTTTAAGGTTTTGAGCTCATAAAGCGCCTTGCTTGACGATTCTTGAGAAGTCGTGTCCTCGGCTGAGGCGGTTGTCGGAATTTCTTCTCATGTATATTCGATACTGTTGTTCCCGTCAGTTCGTGCCTCTTCCCGCTTTTTGATACACGCTGTTTTGATGTGCCCGCGTTTCTTAAAGTATTTGCAGGAAGCTGTTTAAAACTTGCGAGTGTGCGGACTATGTTGTACGTCACAACGCCAACAACGTTTGATCTTCTTCTCGACGTAGCGACTGGAGCGACCTATCCTTCCCGTATTGCAGGTGCTTGTACTGGCTTTGTGGATCTTTCTCCCTTGTGCATTTACCTTTTTCTGGTCTTCAATGGCGTTTTCAGCTCTGAATGCCAAGTCAAAAGCTATCTTGACCGTCAAGTCTCTTTCTGCAAATAGCCGTTGTTGGTGGAATTTTGGCTCTGCAAGGCCCTCTTTTCATCCACTTGCTCATAAGCGTCATCCACTCTACGTGATGAAACGACAATGAATAAAAATCCAGTCTTTGCGCCATTGGTGGCAGTAGCATCACCCTAACAGGCCTGTGATGGTGGTGGCGCCACTCATCTCCTTTACATTTTGTGTTTTTGTTTGCAAAACGGTTTGTTTACTACATAAAGTTTTACTGTGTGGACACATAACATTTTTTGGCCATTTGTTTATCAAACAGCTTTATTTCTTTTGACACGGAGAAATACGAGACTAAAAGCTCAAGTTGCTCGAGTAGCATCTGCTGGAGCAGATGAATATATCCCATAATATTACAAAAAATGTATAAAAATAATCCGCGTGCCAAAATTGTACCAACTAGGACAAGTGAAACGCAGTTCTACGTGTTTGAATGCGTAATTCTGAGGGGCGAAACATCATTGGGGCTCGCACTTTCGGCGCTGTATCGGGCATGCGCTGTCGGCCTAAACTTTATTACGACAGCGCGACTCGCGCAGTGCTCTTGGTTGTTATCAAGCTCTTGCCTGTATAACGACATGCCAATAAACCCTCTTTTTATTCCTGTTCCTGACATCATCTAGTTGCTTCGATCCTTTACGAGCCGCTCGTCGCTAACAATACAAGGTGTCATAAGTGGGATCGGAGCAACGGCAACGTTGGAACTACTGAAGGCTCCGCTATCCTTCCAACTGAACGGAAACCTCTCCGAGCCATGGAAACGCTTCAAACAAAAGATTGACCTGTTTCTTGTGGCGACCACAACGAAAGAGCAACCTCGGAGTGAAGCGGCAAAAGCGGCACTTCTCCTGAGCGTTGCGGGTGACAACGCCTTGGACGTATTCAACACCTTCACGTTTGAAGCACAGGAATGCAAGTAAGACTACGCAACCGTTGTTAGCAAGTTCGAGTCCTTCTGTTGCGAGATGAGCCACGAAGTGCATCAACGATATGTTTTCATCTCGAGGAAGCAAGCAGACAGAAAACTGAAAAATTTGTTCGAGACCTCCAGAAGCAAGCTGGGCAGTGGAAATTTGGATACCAGCGTGATTCTGCGTTCCAGGACAAAATAGTGTTCGGCACGAATACCCCTAAGTTGCGCGAAAAAAAGCTTTGTGAACAGCAGTTAACGTTAGGTAAAGCAGAGGAATTTTGCAAGGTAGCCGAATCTGTGACGCAAAGAAACGAGGTCTGGGGCGCTACGCACAGCGATATCGATACTATTGCAGGGCCCGTCTGTACCAAAAAGCAAAAATGCCCGGGATAGCAGCACTCAGTACCGCTGCAAAAGGTGTGACCAGCGCCACAGACCGCGGCAGTGCCTGGCATACGGAAAAAAAATGCTACGTGTGCCACTTCACCATTTTGCAGTGTCCTGTCCAGGAACGTCTGAAATTGCCGATGTCAGGAAAGACGACTTTAATGATATCTTTGCCATCATTGAGGTCGGCGTTGGGAAGAAAGGAAGCAAAGACTGGAGATAGAAGCTGAGGTATAGGGCAAAAAGGTCCCTTTAAAAGTAGACACTGGGTCATAGGGCAGCCTCTTCCCGTTTTTAGTGTTCAGGAAACTGCGTACTGCCGAGCAACTGACGGCTACCAGCTCGGCGCTACGGGCCTACAACGGAGGCGTCATAGCGCACTTCGGAAAAACGTCGCAGGAAGTGACCATCGGCAACGCTTCCACCATTGTGCGGTTCATTTTCGTCAAAAATGGTCGTCAAGCCATACTCGGACTGGATGCGAGTGAAGCCCTGGGCCTTTTCCGTGCAAAGTTGCCAGTATAGCTGCTTCATAGTATGTGACGGTTAAAAATTTCAAGCAAGAACAATACCCTACACTAACTTCAAGCCACACATAGGGCAACACCGTCGGAAAACATAGAAAGCCGACTGCAGTACACAGACAGACAAGTTACACATAATAAAACCACACATACGGCGATACATTACCGACTCACAAAACAGATTCATCAAAGTTGCCCTAGCTAGATTAAGGATAGGCAACACACACGCGACGCACTCCCATCTGCTCAATGAATATCCAAACCCTTGTGTAGCACGTGTTGGTAGAGCCTATCCATGATTCACATTCTCATTACATTTGAAGCACTCCACAGAACAAGAACCAAACATTTCCCACCATTATACAGACAACAGATCCCACTACACCCAGCACTGTTTTTATTGGATGATCCCAAGATTCCTCTACAATGCACTTGTAAGTTCCTTAGAGAAATCAAATTTTTAAACCTAATTTCCTATCACGCGTAGTCCTTGCACCTTAGTTCATGCCATGCAATATCACTCCCTGGCCTTTTACACCAGTTATCCTCATTGTCATTCACTGATTTTAGTGATTTAAATTTTTGCTTTTGTTAAGCAATTTCAGAGTTTACAGCTTCAACTTTCATACATAATCATTGTTGTGGCACTCTTTGTTCTAGTTGGGCTTGCGCCAAAAACATCTAACCATCATCATCATCATCATTCATAGAAGGAACATATTATTTTTAAGAGAACTCTGAGATCAGGTTTTTTTACATGAGTATTCAAAACGCAGAAAGCGATCACTCTTGGAATACTGAGCCACGCAGCAAAAAACAGCTGCTTCCATATGGCTCGGCCCATGCCAAACTGTTAAAGAGAGCGGTTTCACAGGGTTCCCTACAGAATTATCTTGCAAAATCGTGTGGTCATTCTATGAATGATTGGTTTCAGTAGCAAACAGGCTGCTTCAATTAGGTGGTTGTCCCTCTGAGTTTAGCACATCAGTTGCAGAAACTGTGGAGCAAAAATAAGAAAGATGCCATATATGCACAGCGACATGAGGAGGGTAACATGCCAGGAACCAAGGTCGCCATTGTTCTTTATATCAAGAAGACATCACATAGCTTATTTGAAATCGGAAGAAATGCGCTTGACGTCGTCTTGTCTGACCCTCACAAGTTGGCAAATTGATGCACGGTCACCATCCCACAAACAAAAAATACGAAAGAGGGCACCTTCCACCGTCAATACAGATCTGCTAGAAGTGTCAAAATCGTCGTTTATTGCATTGGACTGAATGGTGATCAAAGATACATAGGCCAACCAAGCTGATGCCTTAACGTTCGTTTGCGCGAACATGGAAAACAGTGTACGCCGCTGCATAGACGGAAACTTTGCTGCCCGCTAAAACATCACGCATGCAGTCCCGTATTTGACCAATGCTAGGTGATCTTCAAATGGTACGACTAGCGCACAGAAAGATAATAGAGGCAGCAAATATTCAGAGTGCGCAAGACAGCTGCCTCCGCGTGCTCTGCTTGCACCGGTCAACCAAAAAATACAATTTCTTTGTCGTGCTACTCTAAGGGTTAGATACGAGCGTGCCTGGCCTAGAAAATACTATCTCACGTTGCCACTTTTTCACCTTTTTCTTTTAAAGCAAACCTTTACACCTCTACCCTTTTGGGTTCCTTCTCGACCGTTAGTGTCAATATGAACTCCCGCGAACAAAAAGAATTTACGCAAACCGCCTGCAATCGAACCTGGAACTAACAGCGTAACAAAGCTAGAGCCTGAGTTCTTACCGATTTAGCTACGAGCTTATGCGGGAGGCGGGGAAGACAGGTCGTGTACTCATTAACCACATATCTACGGGTTTACCCCCTGCATTCTAGCTGAATGCCACGTGATAGCTTCATGCGACCTCACGCACCACTGTGCACTCGGTCCAAGGCTCCTGTTATGGTATTAGTAGCTAGGACTCAGGATCAACGTCGCACAAACGACACAGGCACTTGAGAAACGCTATGACGGCGTGGACGGAGATGAACATTAATCTGGACGGAACGAGCTGACGACATGAAGGTACATTTGCAAACAGAATAATAAAAGTGTCGCTATCCAAAGGACAGAAAGTTCGGCTAGGGCCTAAAACTTACACGTTCATGTTCACTTCCAACGGAGACCGGAAAGAAATGAAATGCCTCACGTGCCCTGGCACTGTCGATGCAGCCGATGCTGCTATTGTTGCGGTTGTCAGCGACCACTTGATAGTTGACACGGGAACCAACACGTCGTCCAGTCGATCCGGCGATTTAATACTCGGTAGTCGACGGCCGGCTTGCGGGCACGGCTGGCACTGCCGCCTAACTGGCTGCATCTCCGGGCGTCCTCGACGACGGCCTCTGCAGACAACGGCTACCGCATATTGTGGCTAGCCGTCCGAATCATGAGTCATCGGAATCGCCTAGGCTTTGTCGCCATCTCCTCTTCCTCTCCCCCGACGTCACTTGCCGGTTCCCTAGGCGGAACATACACCCCCAAAGTGATTTTCCACGTTTAACAGTTGGACATTGTCCTCATCGAAGCCGTTTACGATGCGCGCACAACAACTGTCCTCTACCTCATCACAGCACGTCTATCGGCGCTGTGCGCGTGTGCTACGATTTACAAAAATTAATAGAAGCTTCCACCAACACATATCACCTCACTTCTAGTACGCAAATGGGCTAAATAAAGCCTGTGGCCTCCAGTGTTCACGTAGAAAATCACAGCTCCTTGTTCTCCGCCCTAACGTCAAACAACCCATCAAAAAACACATTCAAATACTCCTTGATGGGAATGCAATAACTCCAAGCCCCAGCATCAAGTTGTTGGGCCTACATCTCCTCGCCAACACAAAGAGTGACGTATCGTTGCAGAAGCTCAAACACAGCATCAATCAAAGCATACACATGATCAGGCGAGCTGCCACCAAGAAGCGAGGCCTCAAGTAATCCGATGCTGTTTGATTAGTACAAGCTTTTTTCCTCTCGAGAATCACGTCAACTCCCTGTCTTCTTCACGCCAAGGAGGACATTACTCTGCTTTATATAATGGTTAGAAAGGCGGTTTAACAGGCCATTCGTC
>NW_027526407.1:2835648-3227912 GCF_048455015.1 Haemaphysalis longicornis | reverse complement strand
GTTTGTGTAGAGAGCTTTATGAAAGGGATTTGTTAAAAGTAGTTGCCTAAATATTTGTCTATCTTTTTGGCGTATCGTTTGATAAATTTATTGAACATACGGTCGGATTCCACCCATTTTACAATCCCCATTAACTTAAGGTTAAGTCCACCAGTTTCGGCTATTATAAAACGTTCAAGTGGCCGGGGAAGAGAATGCCTGTGTCTGGTATTTTTGGTATACACTGAGTCAAAATAGTCGGCAAATAAAACAGCTCTTGTTTTATTATCGTCGAGAAAGCATTGTTGGAGTAACATTTCTGGTGGTTAAAATAACACAAAAATTGTTGGAGAGATGTTTTCAGGAACATAGGAACTGTAAGTGTAAACCCGTAGCCCTGGTTGATTTCGTTTCTGTTTCCATAGTTGTTATCCCAGAGCTAGCCCTGTTTTATGTTCACAAGGTCGTTTATATTTAAGCGGTTTTCAGAGCTTTTTCAATTTTCCTTGGCCATAATTTCTGTCGTGTGCTGTCAAGAAATTCCAATTTTAGCTTGTTTTGTTTTATTACACATAGGCATCAATGCATTGTGATACGACGGCTTCTAATCTTTATACAGGGTCGTATATTTGCATTGAGGCCGTTTCCCTGGGATTCAAACGAAGCACGTTCACCAGAAAGTTGGTTTAATTGTCAGGTACTGTCAGCGTTTTTGAAATCAGGATATGTAACAAACGATTTACGGGAGCATTTGTGTTTATTAGCTTAAGGTGCAGAAAATACGTCATGAGGAGAAAAACCACCAAAAATGTGAAATTTACCCCTTCCGGTAAACATTTTCACCAACGAACACCACATAAAGTATGTTAGAACGCTTTATTTTGCCCACGCTGTCTTGTGTGACAATTTGCAAGCGAAATTAAGTTAACACCGTGTCGAGAAATATTTCTCAGCAAGGGGGTTTATGTATTACAGTCTGTCATATAACAGTTAGAATAAAATCATGAAGTTGTCTTAGCTTCGCCACTATTGCTGGCTGATCATACCTTTTTTGCCAGTTTTCGCGCATGTTGGTCATGCCCGAATAAATGTCCACCATCATGATTATTTTCTCATCATTTTTTCTAAAAACCCATTGTTTACTGCCTTCTCAGAGGTCATATTTGCAAAGGCTATAAAAATGGCGATAACAACGAAGCAGCTGGTTATGCAGCAACAACAGCAGTTTTGGGCGTAGATTATATTTTTGAAAAATGAAAAAAGAGCTGAGGGGGGAGCACAAGAGCATCAGAAGGCTGAGTCCGAGGTAGCAAAGAGTCGATTCTTGCACACCGGAATATTAACTGTTAGAAAAGAAAAAAAAAGTTGAGACTGAAAGAAAGCCCACAAAGCACCTTGTATTGACACATGCGCTACATGATCAACGATATTAATAATTTTTATTTAGCAAGTAAATGAATAGTATTCTGACAGAAGAGTCATTTGCATGAGAATTACGGTCGAGGGAGCACAAATGCACGTAAATACTGGAGCAGGAAATAATCTCGACCTGCAATATGCGAAGTGCGGATGTACGTGAAAATTTTAACAGGCACCCCTCGATTTGCTTGATAAACAGCAGAAATGTCTCTATCTTTACAGCCATTCTTGCGAATGAGCCTTTCAAGTCGGCCTAAGTGCTTTTATTTTTATTCAACCTTTCCTGCATTATGCCTGGGTATATATTCCGCTAAGACAAAAAAAAGTAATTGTCAGTAAGAGCAGCGGAGCCACTCGCCTGCCTTGTCGAGTCCCACCGCTGTTTCCTCAGTCACGGTGAAGGGTGTACCCGCAAGCTGAAACTGATACCATTTTCTCTATTCTTCAACTTTGCGCCAACAACTAGCTTTGGCAGCTAAAGCCGTAAATGGTGAGAAACATTTCCAGCTGCAAACATTGGAAAGCATTCAGGAAAAGCTTTCTGTGCTTAAGACGCCCGCAAACTGTGTTTCTGCACACAAATAATTTCAATATTTTTAGCTCTTTTGCACGACTTTTAATGCTGCGTTTTCTTCACTTTGATTGTAAACTTCTGTTCGTGTGTTTTTTTTTTCTTCGCCGTCGTGGGAGTGGCTTTTTTGAATAACACTTTATTTTTACGTCAGATGTACCAAAGGAGGGGTCAGGAGCTACCATTGCATATTATTGCTTTTTGCACTACGACACGTATGCATGCAAAGAGTTGTGCTGTTTTTTTAGTGCATTACCAATGGTTATCGCTTTTTTGAGTGCCTTTCTGAACGTTGGTTCCCATATTCGCGCGTAATTTTGCATTTATTGCTTACATACAGATCGATGTTTCTTCTCTATTTTCTTTAAGATTACAGCCCGTAAAACAAAGACTTTCACCCAAAAACGTGTATGTATTGGGGTACTTGCATGGCATCAATATTTAGCAGTCGATGCCGGTTGTTGTAAAACGCCAATAATAAAAGCGAGGAGCCTGCTGCTGTCATCTTGCGATGGTATCTAAATCTGCCACGCAGGTACTTCTAACTGTAGGCCAATACTACCGCTTGATATAACTCCTTTTTGAAAACATACCTTTTCGCCAGTTCATTTATCTCAACTGCGGTAGTCAATCTTGCCTTCAAGCCGATTTAGTATGTATGGAAGCGAGGTTTTACGAAATTAGGGAATCAAGATTTCCTAAAATAGTACCTTGTTATTTTCATTCCTAAATTTGAAACGTTAATTATCGTTGGCTTTTGAAAACTGCCTTTATTTCCAAGCCACAGGAATTTCATTGCTTTTTGTAGATTTTGGACATCCTATCAGAGATTTTAGCACTAGTCGCCACTTTTTTTTGTGGAGCAGATTATATAAAACATGGCCTTTGCTTCCCATTGAATCGTGCATAGCGACGGGATGAGCCATGCCATCCCCTCTTTAAAGCATGTATCGTGGAGACTGGTAACCGCTACCTGTAAACTATGCAAGCTAGTCGTCCCGCGCACTCGTGTGCTTAGCCAGCTAGCCATGATTCCTGATACATGATGAAAGAGAGACACCGAGAGAGAGAGACAGAGAGAGAGAGAGAACATAAATATTATAAATAAAAACAGACGGAGGTCAAGAGACGAGCGTCTGCCGACGTTCTACTGTGTCGTGAAAAAGAAAAAGAAAATAGGCAGTACACTATTAGAATGAAATGTATTAAAAAAGAAGAATAAAAACAATAAATACTGCCCCCTGTATGGCTATAAAAAATTGAAGTAGTCAACATACCGGCTTTCTACTTATAAGAGCCAACATGAAGAAATAGGTATATCAATCGGATATTGTGAAGGCCTGCTTGGATTATGACTGAACAGTACTTTTATAGATGTGTTATCTTTATATATGTACGGCCATACATGAGGAAAACCGTCCCCTTTCCTTCTCTTATTTTTCTTTGTTTCTTCTTTTAACTCCTCTCGTTAAGAAGTAACACTTCTGTATCTAGTATGCTCAGTGATTGGCGATCTATACAGTCCGAACCCCTAATCCGGATATGAAAGGCGTCAGCAATTTACCTTCTAGCACGGCCTCTGTGTTTAAAAAAATTCCCCGCATTTCCCCGAAGGGGAGTATGAGGAAGTGCGAAGCACGGGGTGATGCTATGAGGGGGAGTTTGTTGAAGTTTGGTGGCATTTTGCCCGTTAGTTACATTAACACCCCCTCGTGATCACGTTCGGCTTAACACGCCTCGTTTGTCCCTCTGCGGAAATCTTGGTGAATTAACGTGTATGTTCGAGAGGAGGAGCGCACCGCACCGCAGCGCACCGCAGCTGCGAAGCGCCGACCGGAGTGAAGGGAGAGGAGGCGCAGTCACGTGAGAGAATGCAGAACTAGTGGGTTTGTAGTATCACGTGTACACCACGCAGTTATCAAGCCGCTATAACGCCGCTGAGTCGCCAACGCACGCCGCTGACGACGTAGTTTGAATGCGTTAAAGATATAAGGCACGTTACTAACACTGATATCAACGTTTCAGGCCTATCAGTCTACTATCAACAGACTACAAAATCCTATCCCGAATACTGTCCAGACGGCTCGAGAAGGCCCTCAGTAGTGTGGTGGGACCACATCAGACATGCGGATTCAGAGGCCGCTCTATCAACACCAATCTACACCGCATGAGGACTGTCTGTGAGGTGGCGGAGTCAGGGTTTTTTCCCCTTGCTGTCTTGCAACTCGACCTCAGAAAGGCCTTCGACCAACTAGATCATGCCTTTCTGTTGATGCTCCTCCATCGGTGCGGGATAGGGGACGAAATGGTGGAGTGGATCAAGATCTGCTATACTGAAATCACCACCAGCATCATTATGAACGGGGAGGTGGGGAGCCCCATCGCAGTGAGAAGGTCGTTCCGGCAGGGCTGCCCCATGTCCCCGATTCTGTTTGCATTATATATAGAGCCACTTTGCAGAATGGCAATGGCATCGAAGTCAGTCAAAGGCTTGGTTCTCGGCGACGAAGAACTAAGAGTCCTGGCTTACGCGGATGATGTCGCGTTCGTATGTTCGTCGAAAGAACAGGTGAGGGAGATCGTTCCGCTCGCACAATCAGTCTGTCGGTTTTCGGGTGCTCAGCTGAATCTTTCTAAGTGCGAGGGAGCATGGCTAGGTGAATGGCCCACCAAACCACCACAGCTCTACGGAGTCCGATGGAGGGAGGCCATCACCCGCTACCTTGGAGTCAACCTGGACTGCGGCCGAGCCATTGCCCCCCGCTGGCAGTCAAAGCTGGCAGCCGCGGGTGGGAAGTTGGAGCCCTGGCGAGCGCGACACATCGCCTTTTTCTCAAGGGCACATGTTTGCAATGCCGTGTTATACCCGGCCGTCCTGTACGTGGCCCGAGTATCGACCATCGACGCAGGCTCAGTGGCCAAGCTACACCGGCTGTTCGCAGTATTCATCTGGCGATCCACCTACGAGCCTATGCGTCGCACTAACATTTTCTGGAGTCCGGAAGCGGGTGGCCTCGGGCTTGTTAACGTGGAGCTCAAGCTGACAGTGCAACGTTTTTTGTTCTTCCGGGATCGTCGTGACGGTTTCCTTCGGGCTGCTCTGCAAAACGTAGGCTCCTCACATTTGGCCCCTTGGCTGCCAACAACAGCGGAGTTTACACATACTAACCGGGCAACGGGCTTGTACAAAGAAGTGGCGGCAGCGGTGGCCCTCTTGCAGGGACTGTTCTCTTGGGAGTACCTGTGCGCAGTGGCCCCGAAGAAGTTGTACTGGGACCTGGTGGAACAGATCCTTCCACCCCCCATGTATCGCTCACCACCTCTAGGGCGCATGAAAAGTGACGTCCTCCGGCGAGTGCGGAAGCTCCCCATTCCTACTGGTTCGAAGGATTTCTTCTTCCGTTTTCACACAGGGGTTCTACCCACTAAGGCAAGACAGGGGAAGAGGGGCTTCTTTCTTCCTGGAGGGACCAACTGCTTGTTGTGTGGAAGGAGGGAGACGGCAGAGCACGTCTTTGTGGAGTGCAACACGGCGTCGTATTTCTGGGACGAGCTGCAGTGCTCTTTCGACACGTACTGGCAGGTCACCTGGATGAACTTGAGGTTCTTGGAGGCGGCCTCGGAGCACCCGCTTCTCCATGACTGCGTCCACGTCATAGGTCTCCACTCGCTATGGAGGGCGAGAGTCGACGTGGTTGAATGTGCCGAAAGCCCGCGGCCGGCGTGGAGGCACTTTGTACAGAAGGCGTAGTGGGCAGTGGCCGCCCTTGACGGGCCCGATTCAGACACTGAGCTTCGCGACTCACTGGCGCGGGGCTCACGAGCCCTCATGGAGTTTAAGGTAGAGCAGCAAAGGAGATGGGACTTGATCTGAGGGCCGGTAGCGCGACTGCACCATGGGCCACTTCTGCTCACTAACGACTTTTCTCCATAACTTCTACGCCCAACCCCTTGCCCCTACTTCATTACCGTATACTGTAAACAAATGACACCACCGCCCATTTGTAAGTGTTTCTAACAGGAACCACGCCGGCACTACATGGCTTTGCTGGCACTGCCTACTAATAATTTTGTCTTGGCTTGTACGTTCCCGAACGCGATCATTTGTCTGTGTGAGCATAGCATGTTACACTGTTCCCTAACACCTCAGAAACCACTTTATCTGGCCCTGTTTGTATATTTGTAAATAAAGTTACTGTTACAAAAAAAATCGCGTCCGTGGCTTAGTCGGTAGAGCGTCGCGCTGCGGCCGCAAAGTCCGCAGATCGAAACCTTGCGCCGGATGCTGTTTTTTTTTATATAGTGTAGTGGCCTGGCTGGCGCGCCGAGAGAGGGTGTTGCGAGCTGAAGAGTAGTAAAGGGGCTTTAGGAGAGTAGGCGAGGGGGGAGAGGAGGCGCTATGCGAGCGCGACGATTCAGGCTCGCTTAAGAAGTGCATTCGCACTTATTCCTGGCCAATCTCCCACGTGGGTATGTGCCACGTCAGCGGCCAGGCAGCGCGCGCCCATCTCCCCCCGTTGCTAAGGAAGACGAAAAGCGCGCGCACCCGCAGCTGTTGCTATGCGGACGGCGGAAGGTTCGGGGTCGCTTATAAAGTGCATTCGCACTTAAAAGCACTTGCGTGTGTGTGAAGCATAGCTTACAGCCGCAGTCCGAACGGTGCCGCGCCAGGTGTGGGTAGGGGCTTCATTTCAAGGAGGAATAATTTGTCCTGGTCCATCCTGGGCTAGGACGAATTTTTCTTCAACTGCGAAGTTTCTGAGAAGCTGTATAGCTTTAATTTGTAGCCGATTGGCTGCATTCACGTGGATGGCAACCATCCCTTCACAGAAACTTACTACACCTTGGAGATTTCCCCTATATCTGGTCGATTAGCAGAAAAAAGTCGTAGTGACCGTAATGAATATTCGCATTTGATAAAGAAACACAGGAATTATAAAGGAAGTGACTATGACGAAAACACAGAAATTTAGAAAAATTTCCCTTATTTATTAATTATTGTTGCGATGGCGTTAACGCGACCAAGCCTGTGTGAACATTTTGTGTTGTCTCTAAAGATGACACGTAATGATGGGTTGCTTATCAAGTGTCCGCTATTTAGCTCGTTATAACAATATGAGGTAAACTTGTTGTTAGCTCATACAGATGATATGCTTTAATTTTCATTTTGTAGAGAGCACTTTGTCTCACTTATCTGCTCTGTATGCTGAATGTTGTAAAATAAATATAATACAGCCCGTGCAAAAGTGTATGTGTCATTTGTAGCACTCACTGTATGTCACGCAGGGGGCATGGACCCAGTCAAGCCACAGTATGGTTTTACGCCCATGGCCTGAAACATTACCTACGTGGAAGAAAATTGAATTGAATTAAAATGAATACGTCTCCCGCCATCGAGCAAACTGAGAGCATGTTTTTCCTGGAATTTTTTTTTGCGCGTTTGCTGCAGTGTTGTGCACATTACAAAGCTGCGCGTGTTTGGCCAGCGTCAAGATAGAAAAGAAACAACCTGATCCTTATCGTGGCGAATTTAAACACAAGTATTCACCTTCGTCGAAACGGAAGGGAAGCGGAGGGAACAAGGTGACCGGACATTTACGTTGAAAGCTTCAGGGAATATCGTGAGTTGTACAAGGCACGGCGTGCGCCTATTTGCGCTAAAATACACATTTCGTGCGGCGTATTGTTTGCGCGGTAGAATCGGTCCGACTTTATTGATGTGTTTTCCCAGGGCTTAATTTTAACACGCGTACAATCAGGTGTCCATTCAAATTGCGCAAAAGCTATATTTGCAAGTGGCCTGTCAGCCACTGCCACTGAGCAAGGACCCTGAAGATTGGAAAGTTAAAAAAATTTTGAAATCCGACTTGGGTACGATGCCTGATCGGCAGGAGTGTTGGAGCAAACAATATTTTGGCACGTTTTTAATCAGTATGGACAAAGAAAGGAAGTTGTGCTTTCACAAAGGATTGCAGAACTACGGCTTGCTTGCCGGATGACGGATGTCCTAAAACACCTTTATGCGCAGCGTAAAGCTATGCTGTGTGTTCATACATTATTCAGAGGTTCTATCGAAACATGGCGCCAACCGCCATAATATATGCACATATTCTTTAGTCGCATATAAAATTGCAGGGGAGTTTGAAATTGGCATCGTAGAAAATGGAGTTCATGCGCATAAATATAAGCAAGAGCTTCTGAACCAAAAATATTGCTCGGAAAGTCTAAAAGCCTCACTGGTTGTTTTCGATAAAGCAAAAAAAAAAAAGTCGTTGCGGACATTATGGTTTCCGGAGCGACGGAAAGCTGCCATTACATGTCGTCAACTACCAATGGTATTAACCTATAACAGAAAGCAGAGTTATGCGTAATACATCGTCTCCTCCATTTCGAAACGTGACATTGCCTCGTATAAAGCGGAAATAAAAAAAACAGCTTCAGTACGCAAAGCACACGGAGTCTGATGCCGTTATAAAAATACTACGTGAACTGTTCCGCGGGTGAACGAAATTGCTGCTGCAAAAATCACTTGTTCAGCCATTACGCGCCAATGCCTGGCATAAATTTCTCGCACCGGTTTTTTTCAAGCTATTAAAAATATGTTTCTTGGGAGTGCAGCTAATATTGCTTGAAATTTTCTCCCTACACGCCCACGAAAATGACTAGAGCCAAGAAACCGAAAGGGACAAACACCATGTGTAGCATGGGTCAATTGAGTAAAATTCCCAAAACGATGGGCTAGGTCATTTTTTCGCGTGTTGAAATCCATGCAACCATCCAAAGGGTTGCATGTAAAGGACCACAAATGCACTGGGCACGTTCACGGCCACTCTTAGATAAAAGATCTTAAATAAGCCCTATCAATTTTTATTAAGGTCGCATCTAAACCTAGTCATACAAGAAAAGCCTTCCCGATATCCCCCAATCATTTCTCAGAATCAATGGGTAATGTTCCGCGTACGCCAATGTACCAGTAAGGCAGCTAAAGGTGCGCGAATTCGAAATAATTTTTTCAGAACCCCGCCGGGATGAGCATTGACGGACATGCGTGCGTCTAAATGTATAAAGTTTATAAAAAAAAACTATCAACTGACAAAGAAAGCTAAGAAACCGGCATCCGCCGTTTGTAGAAGTGAAATGGCGGCGAAGGGTCTCTTCGTTTAATCCCTTCCTTTTAATTTTTTGTGATGAGGGAGGCCAGGTTACGCTGGGAACCTCCGACCTCGGCGTTCAGATTGCCCTGTTTGAAAGATCTTCTATCATCTCCACCGACATCAAAGCGGTGGCAACCAGGACCCCCTATGCCATGCAGCTCAAAAATGTTTAACTCTTTCCCCATTTCCCGTACTGAATACAGTAGAACGCCGCTGTTACATTCCTCACTGTGGGGTTTTCCTGGCTTTTGCGTTGTGTGCAATGGGTCCCGGCATAGCTCCCATACGAAATAATGTAATGCGAACCCCGCAGTAACATCACCACTGTGGGCCCGTCCCGTATAATGCGTCGCAACCTGATACTCCGAAGCGGCTTGGGCGCCGCATTTTGGCTTTTGATGAGCTTTGGCCAAGCTTTCCTACTGAAGTGGCTACAAGAAGCCGCAAGGAGTTGGAGAGGCCGTCACTAGATGGCCGTCCGTCGAAGGTACTATCACGATCATCAGTGAGCTTACAAGAGAAGTTTCACTTTGGAACTCCAGAAGTGCGTGATGTTAACACCGCCGCACTGTTCTGATGGTGCCGTGCAGTGCTTTCAGATTAGGTCAGTTGGCAAAGTGCGCGGCCTTCCAGTACCGCGGCACTGGCCGGTGCTGCCGCCGACCAGGCGGTGGCAGTGCGGTAGCGTTGAGATCTTTCTCGGCGCGTCGTCTGCTGCTCCTTCTTTGCTACTCTCGGCGCGTTCTACACCACCCATTCCGTCACTTGCGCCAGACCTTCTACACCACCCTTCTACACACTGCCCTTTCTACACCACCCATACAGATGGTCGGTACGGCGAGTGAGTGGTACGGTGTTATTTCACGACGCCCGAATTTGTTGTCGGCCATCACGAGTAGGGTGACAACGAGCGAGTAGTACAGTAATTTTATGGCGACTAACATGACATGACGCCCGTCTAAATTGCTGTTGGCAACACTAAATGTGCCTATAAAAATGCAAAAAAAGACCGCTACATTTGGAAGAAGAGGCCGGAACCAAGTTGGCAATAATGGAGCTCTAGATAGGCCTTGATTTAACAATGGCAGTTAAACGCCGGCCCCTTTTTGTGGCTTTCCTCACTGATATGTTTTCTCGCCTGTTACATTTTCTTTCCCCGGTCCCCTGAAAAATGTATTAACGGGTTCCACTGTATAGCCAATGGGTAGAGATTGACTCCTCGTCACTTAAGGAGCACTTGCATGGACGACGTTAGTAGGCGAAGCTTCTCAAAGCAATGTACGTTTCCCGTCGAGAGCAAAAAGACTCGCCCTGTGTCCGGCGTATGTAGCAGAAAAACGACACGTACACATACTGTTGGCTGCTACTCCTTCACAAAGCGACTTGCGGGGCAGCTTTCTGGAGGCTCCTATGACGGGAAGAATGTGGCATGGCGTAATAATGTACTTTGTGGCAAAAGCTGCTTTCAGCGAAAAAAAATTAAAGAGCGTTAACGTTCTCCAAGGCATAAGGTGGGTTGAGTTTCTATAGCTAAAGAAATTGTCACGGGACAGAATAAAGCAGAGGTCACAAGGCACGTTGCGGCAGATAAAATCCTTGGCTGTGCATTATGTTGCATCTCAAATACAACCTCGCAAGGAAGGGGGTGACGATGAGTTCATAGTATTGGCCTTCGATGTTTGGCAAAACAGCTCCAATTCCTAGCAACCTAGACTTGGCCAATGTTTCCATTGAATGACGTTATGTGATTGTAAACACCTCTCTGGGAAGGCGTCGAATCGGTCGACCGTGTGGCAAATTTAGTGGCTTACCGACTCTGCGGCGGCCCCGTCACTTTGGCCCCGTCACTTTTTTTTATTACGCACCGAGTACAGTTATGTTTCTCCTTTTTAGGAGCCCTTGTAGGCATCGTTCCAAATTGCTGGTGCAACTTCAATGGTGTTTTTTCATCAGTGAATCTCCACAGTAGATTTATATGAACTTGCATACGCTTATGATGCACCAGAATACTTTTTTGTCTTTCCGTCCTCGCTGCTTTTATATCAGCAATCTTTTTCAGTTACCAGTGCTGAAGGAATTATTGGCCTTACGTTATTTCGTATCCTCTAACTCATTTGGTGCGCAACTCAATTATTCAAACTGCCTGCCCAAATTTTAGTACCCGCTTTTAACCTGCTTGTTGAGTATTTTTATAAATACGTTTCCCTAGAATTAAGCTACTGTGAACACCAGTACATATTTCACATTCCACGATCAGACAGAAATAGGGGATGCCTTCATTATCCTACTGTTTATTTATGAGTAGGGCTTCCTTACTGTGTGCCTGGTGTTTAACTAAAACCTCCTACCCCCTTTGGTACGCTATTCTGGCGCGGCGGGATAGTTTTGAATTTTCTTCAATTCGGTATTATAGTATAGTGGTACATGCATACATTCTGTATGACTGTCACCCTCTGAAGTTCTCCCAAATTTAACTTTCCCAGTGTACAGTCTACTCAATTTCTATAGACCAGAATTTGTAACTACCAACGTGTATTTTTACCTGACCGCCGTCAGAGGTTATGGTTGAAGACAAGATCGGGGTGTCCAAACCCTAAGCTGCCGTTGGAGGGCTAAAATGTGTACGTGGAAATTTTGCGCCACAAATACCACCAAACGGTTTTCCTCCATAAAGGCTTGATGACGGAGGTACACCACGTTCCATACGCTCTCGGTGTTCTTCAGAAAGTAGTCCATGAGCATCATGCCTCTATTACTTGGGGCACTTGGCCCAAACATTCGCCGTCTGAAATTCTTGGAACGAAGTCTCTTCTGCCATTTTTTGGCTGCGTGAATCCGGCTGCGTGAATTTGGCTGCGTGAAACCTTACCATAATTATTGGCTACGACCACTTCACACGAAACCTGGAGATGTGTTTGTTCCAGTGAAGACGAATGCATCTATAAAGTGATCGTAGGGCGAGGCCAGAATACCCACCTGTCGAAAAACAAGGAATCTCTGTGGTCGGGGACAAAGCGATGGCGGTTGTAGCAATGTCACCACTTTGTCCTTTTGCAATTCCTTGTCGTGTACACCGAGTGCTGGCAGCATCCAAGGCATTATTTTGAAACCCACTCTATGTTTTTCCCAGTTACCACCTTCGACGTCGTCACTTTTTTATTCCCTACTTGTCTCCCAGCACACCATACACATTGCGCCCCGTAGGACAGTGGCAAGGACAGGAGCCGCGAAAAGATGCCGCTCGAATAAACCATTTTTTCTTTGCTGAGGGTAGAACATATGTCTCCACAAGCTACAAATACACCCTCGAGGAAGTATTCCAAATACGATATCAACATTTATAGGAAGCTCATGGCCTATCCACAACTCCCGCTTACACGACATAAAAAACACGATTCTTGTAACCTCTAGCGTTAGGAGCCCCCGATGATAATAGAGAATTAAAGTGTAATTTATAATACTCGGGGACAGCAACCTCATGAGACACCGCGACATACTTTCACAACACAGAAGACAAGACACTGTCGAGATGCTGCTTTTAACAGGAAGACTAGCAGCATAAAACCTTTTGCCTCCAGACTACTTCCAAGCTCTCTCCATTTTGAAGGTACATGTCAATACGACACGGCTTTTTCTGACGAGTCTTGAAAGGTATCCAAATAAAGGCATCGAAAGCAATGCCAGAAAATGTCTTAGGTATATTGTGTAAGTAGTCTTCTTCGCAGCTTTTCGCGGGTACAACCACTGAAATAATTAGTACGCATCATCGGTATACTGCTCAAGATTACTTGTGTACAATTAAGTAGTGGCAGGAGTTTCTTGAGAAGGCACGAAAGAGCCCAAAACTTTTACACATTTCGTTATCCCCATAAGAGAATTCGAGAAAAAAATCAGTACCACCGGATGGTGTCTTCCTCTATTCCGTTTCCAGCCTGAAAAAAAATTGCCGCAACACAACACGTGATGAATAAATGTTCGCTGGACGAGTCCAAACTTGACAAAAATATTTACAGGGACAGAACTCCCCAACGTTAAGCTTACGTGACAGTTACGCTCTCCCAAAGCAGTTAATAGGGCAACAATTTTGTTTCTAGCACATGTTGAAGAGCAATGGGAACAGAATTTTGGCACCAGCAGGGTATGCTTGAACATTATTCCAAGCACTTCGAGCTAAACGTGAGCAGGCAGCACCGAACTACAGGGACGCTTGGTTTATGCGTGAGAAATATCCTCCAGTTTCCTATGCATAATTATTTTTGCTCAGCGTCATTTGGTAGCAGCGATCTTGCGCGTTCACTCCCACCACAAGTAATTGTGATAAATGTTGCCGCCATAATTTTCGCGCTCCTCTTCACGGCATATCACAGCCGCTATGCCGCATGGCGTGAATAACCAATAGTGTTCACTGAGTCGTGCGACTTCGGGAAAACTACCTGCAGTATTATGTTCGAACGGAAGTCATGGAAACGTTCGCTAGCAAGAGGGGTCCCACACACATCAACCGTCAGGCCACTCTCAGAACATACCATGTCCACAGCTGTTACCCCCTTACATAGATTACCGAACACAATAACACTGGCGTCTAAGTAAGGTGTCCCCTAATTTCCTGATCTCTGGCCAGGTACGGCAATTGCACGAGTGGATGACGGAGACAACAGAAAAAAATAGCGGTTGTTTGAAGAACATTTTAGAAACTCAGGGGTCTGAACGGATCTCGATATTTGCAACTCCAACCGTGGTTCTCGCAAACTTAATTCTCGCAAGGATAACTTTATGCCAGCCCTTCCCTTTTTCTTTTATAAGTGTCGCTGTCACTCAAGAACAGCTGCCAGGCGATAGAGAAGTTTAGTCGCAGAATGTCAGGTCTTCGGTGACGCGGACGCCGTTCATCCACTGCATACGCCTCGGGTAGTGATTGTTACAATTAAAAGCGGTTCTGGAAGACATCTGCGTAATTTTAGAGGATAAAACATAGCAGAAGCACGGTATGCCGATCGCTAAGATATCGGGAGCATCCAGCCAACAATAACGCCGGGTACCAAGCATCTTGTTTCACAGAACCGAAACGAAAACTGGTGTGAGTTCAACTCTCCAGCATCGTCCAGTAACGTAGCACCTCGGATCGACATCATTGCTTCAGTTGGTGGGGCCGCCGCAGAACGCGCGTTGTAGTTTTTTTCTATCGGGATTATAAATACCGCCTTATCGACCGAATATACTATAAAATGTGCGTTTTTGAGACAGTGTACGCAGTGCAAGATGAAGAAAGAGCTTGAAAAATGCTTATCAGCGTGTTCTTAAGTCCACTCGTGTTGCCTCTATTCGTATGTCAACTCCTCGCGAATGCCAGGCCATGCATGAAAAAGCAAGTCTCTCAAGATAGGAGCAACTCAGTGATCTTCTTCCCTAAATATGCAAGAACGTTATGCTCGCTCTGTGAATGTTTAAGAAGCTAAAAATTCGCGCTTTCAACGACTGCACTTCGACCATTAGATCAATATGCACAGTAATGGCACCAGCTGGTGCGAAGTGCTTGCTTCTACTTTCATTCGCTTCCGACAATTCGACGATTACGTTACAGAACTGGCGAGCGCGCATATATTTAAAGCAATGGCAGTTGTAATCCGAAAGGCAAGTTTAACTTCGTAGCCTTTGTGTGCGACTATTTTGATTTTGCGCAACACGTCGCTGTCACCAGATGGAAGAGCGAAGAGAAATCTCGAGAATCTATACAGCTGGTTTACTGAAACGGCAAAGCTTGACATGTAATTTCGCTCTATGAAGGGTTGCTGGAGACATCGATTGACGCAAGGTGACGCGCAGCTTGCTGACGACAGATGCGTTTCATTACTGCCTACGCAAGGACAAGAGCACGAAAGCTGTCATTGTAATGGACCCTTCTATTCAGTGGAATAGATACATAACTTATTAAAATGAAGCAAAAAGGTCTCCCTCTAAGTAAAATGTTATCCCTGATTTTCATAGTAGTGCATAAGTTTAGTAGGGTCTCTCTTAGAGGGCACCGGGAACGACTTTACAGTTGTAGCTACCGGGAGCGCCGTAAAAAAATAATTTCTTGTCACCAGTGGTATGATGTGAGTCAGAACAGGCCAAACGCTAAAATACAACCTGGGCGCGCTGGTGCACTACATGTATTACGAGTACATCCTGCACTGTATGCTCTTGTTGATTACGGAGGAATATGCGTAGTTTATACCACTGGCGCGGGGTGGAGTTTTCTGTTATTCTATTGGGGTCGACGTATTTCACTACGAGCCGCTCTCATACCACCAAAAAGCCGGTCAGAAGCCACCGCTGCTACGATGTCACCATAGATGCTGAAAAGATTTCAGCGCCAACATCCGGTCTACGCTTGAATTTGTAGGGACGAAATTGAGATTCGTTCGACTTCTACGCTTGCGTGAGCCAATTTTACAGTAGGGACGATACGTTCATGTATGAAAGGAAGTATTATATGTCGACGACGTTGCAAAGACGTCGTCAACGACTGCATAACGTTTGAGGATCAGTAGTACAGATTTTGGCACCTATTGAAGCAGTAGTAATGCGTTAGAAAGAAGCTAAACTGCCACTATAACAGCACCAGAAAGCCATGCTTTGCGTTTTTACGTTCTCGCCTTCTGAAGCAGGCTAAACCAAGGTGTCCCAAAGGGGGACAAGGTGCCCGACATCTTTAATGGTGTTGTTCTTGTTCCATTGGACCCCTTTGATGCCACGTTTGCCGACGTCTCGACTGCAACCGTTTCGACTAGTTGCCGACTTCACGCCTTTGCCTGTAAAATGAGCGTTGGCTGGCTTGCCTGCGCGAAGACAAGGACATACGCACCCGGATAAGTAGAATCGTATTTGACGAGCTTGCAATACCGTAACTCTCAAACTGACTCCCTAGCACATTTTTTATAAATGATCTTAACACGCGAGAGCTGGAGTTTGTGACGATGTTTCCGCCCGTAACTCTACTGCTACCCTCAACGCGAAGTAATAGTTGCAACATCAAGGTTTTCTATATACGCTTTATTGTATCAACATAGGTTTTACTTAGATATTTGTAAATATTATAACCCAGATATGATTGCTGCTTATAAATTTCCTCAACAGCGAACTGCCGCTGAGATAACGTGATACACATGCTGTTGCGTAGTTCACTTCTAGCTATTCCTTGCCCTAGTCAAACAATATCCATCCAGACACACATCAACGCAACTTACAGTAAGGCTGTCTACGTAGTTATAGGACCTGTCATAAGGCAAAGTATACTTTTTAACTGCCCTTCATCAACAGAAGCTACGATAATTCTCTATAGGAAGGCTGAAGTAAATTAAAAGCAGGGGTGAGATAGAGACGTAAAAAAGTAGTACACAGCAGATGAAGCTTCTAAGCGTACTGTAAAAAAACGAAAGTCAGGCGAACACCTAAGTACATCCCAGAATTCAAAATTATGGGACTAAAAGAGTGGTGTACGGAAGCCCACGATTTCAAAAGCACTCTATATATTGCCCCGCGGTGGAAGCCCTGCTCTATATGCTCCATTTTCCAAAGCCCCGCAATTATGAGGCTGCGACATTAATCCTTTGTTTTCTTCTTTTCCATGTTTTTTATTGGCGAGTTAAAGAAGAATACAGAAAGAAGGAAAAACAGTAAACAAACGAGAGCTTTGACCGATGTACAGGCTCATCTCCTAATGATTATGTTCTTAGTTTATGAATTCGAGCCATTGAATTACCAATTTATATAATACAGTCATATATGTCGGCCTGACATACTAACAGCTGTCTACGAAGAGTGCTTTTTGTGTTTTTTTTATCTCTGTAACCCCTATGAACAAGTAGTTATTTAGGTGCGGGATATCGGGGTCTTCCGACCAGGCTCTGCCCGGTCAAGGAGACACCCCCAGAGGTTTCAACGTGTCACTGGGCTTTCTGAATTACGCTGTCATAGCGAGGTTGAAATCGTGCCGCTCACCTGCGAGGCAGTCGGCTTCAGTCCACCCTATACTCATCCGCCGCGGTGTCTCGGCGGCTAAGGCGTTGTGCTGCTGATTTGAAAGACGCTGATTCAGCACTTAGCACTGGGACTGCTTTTCACACGGAGACGAACCGCGAAAACGCCCGAGTGGCGAGATCTGAGCGCACGTTAAGTATTGGCAGTGGTCCTAATTATTCGTGAATTTTACACTGCGGCGCGCCTTATCGCCCTGGTGTAGCATCACCGCAAATCAAACCCCCCTGCCTAAACCAGGCATCAAAATTACTGCGAGCAAGGGTGTGAGGCATGCCGTACCAGTTCTTCCTCAGCCGGAGGGAAGAGGCGTGATGTTTTTCTGACCACGACATTAGAGTGATTTGAAAGAGAGCGTCGTACCATCCTCTTCTCGTTTAGTCGCGGTTTTCTCCCTCTTTCTCTTTCTTGAAGTGGCCATCGAACATAATCCTTTTAATAATAAAGCATTTGGGCACCGAAATAAGGCGTTTTTCGTATCGCCACCGGAGCATGTTGTGGCGAAATTGGCATGGGGGCTACTGGCACGCGAGGACGAGAGCCTGGGCTATTTTTGGCGGGGCGTTTGCGACGGGCGTCTGCACGCGGGTACTCGCGATGAACCCGCTAAAACATTCAGTAGTGAACATCAGCCGTCTGAAGCAATCTCAAAACTACCAACTCGTGCAACTTAAATTTTTTGCAGCGTACTTAGTTTTAGTTCTGCTCTACTGCTAATGGGGTCCAGTAATTTCAGTTAGCAGTATTTGGAGAGTGCGCCCTAGAGAAGTTCGACCCGCCGCTGTGGTTCAGTGGCTAAGGCCTAGCGCTGGTGAGCACGAGGTAGCAGTTTTGATTCCCTACCATGGCGGCCGCTTTTCTGATGTAGGTGAAAACCAACAACGCCCGTGTGCACAAGATTTCGGCGCACGTTAAACATACCCAGGTTGTCAAAATAAATCCGGAGCCCTCCACTACGGCGCGCCTCATCGCCTGCTTTGCGACGGCGTGTGAAACCCTACAATCAATCAATCAATCAATCAATCAATCAATCAATCAATCAATCAATCAATCAATCAATCAATCAATCAATCAATCAATCAATCAATCAGTCAATCAATCAATCAATCAATCAATCAATCAACCTAAAAAAACTCTACAATGCCCTTAATATAACTAATATCAAGAATAAAATTTATATATTTCTCATAAATAACGTGTGTGATGCTGCCGACAAAAACCAGGTGTTCTAAAAGCATTCTCCTCCAAAAGGATATAAAAAAAAAGTTAAGTATGATTTGATTCGTTTCTCGTGTACCAATACCTCGGGAAATAAGAAATAGGAAGATAAAATGCAGATAAAAAAATGTGTGATCGTCACCTCCCTAATGCGAAATTTCAGAGCATTGCGAACTGCAGTATTCTCGGTCACGGCACAAAGTTACTGCGTCTAGGGAATTGATCGGGCGATGAGAGAATGAACAATGGCGCGCGCTACACTGGCGTTATCTCGCAGCGTGTAGCAGCCGCTAGGCATGCCGCTCTCATAGAGTTTCATACTAATATATACCAGTGGGAAATATATCGCTGCAGTCACGGGCCGCCCTGGCGGCGCCATCGCCGCTAGGGACGTTCCTCGCCTGCTTGGCTTAGCTAGCCATAGGGCTTCTTTTTTGCCTCGAAGGCAAAATGAAGAGAAATGGTAACATTTTTTCTTGTTCATCGTGCCTGACAAATTATTATTTTTGGAAGTTCAATTTTATAATAACAAACCAAATTCAATGAACCTTCTACAGTGATATTGTTGCTTTTTTGCAGCCAGAGCCAACTTTTCACCCTGTTCATGAGCCATGCCAAGCACAAGTGGAACGTGTCTGATGAAGGAACGCTGGCCTAAGCGCAGCTCCCCTAGACAGTGGCGCCAGATTGCCCTCTAGTATATATTAGTATGAAACTCCATGGTTGCTCTAAATTGTGTTGGAACCTGCGGCGCGCATATCGCGTGCTTTGTACGACCGAGGCAACTAGGAGGACGACGAAAGACCGAAGAAAAACTTGACCATGAATACGCTTCCTTTCATGGATGTCTGGTTTTGCGTTTCTCTTGTCGAGCGCCACTAGATTCCAGGTCGTCGTTTACCACCATAAGTCTCGCGCTGCACGGCATATTGCCTTCCTCTCACAATTTTGCCATACTTTTGTACTCTGCTTCTGCTCGCTCTCTGTTGTCTACCGTCGGTGTCCCCTTTGTTTACTGGGTTACATCGAGAGGCGACGGTACCTTGAAACCACCGAAGCGGGTGAATAAGAGCTTGTGCAGTAAAAAGAATTCAGTATCTGGCCTACTGTACGGTCTTTTGATCATTTCGGTGGTCCAATGCTAGCGCCCCTGCTCGCGGGAACATTACATGCCGATAAAAACCCAGGCGTGCATTGCTTGCAAAGCAGGCGAGAAATCTTGTGTAATACCCTACCAACCGGAAGATAATATAAAAAAAATAAAGACGTTCCACTCGATGTGAAACATGTCGGAAGATCATAGCAGTGATTCGCAATAATGGTCTGTCACGCCGTTATCCGCTCACTCTTACCGCCCATTAGCTGTTCGTTGCCCTGTCTTATTCCGCTCATGATTAGTTGTCCCACACACATCAGATTTCCCGCATTCCTGGTGCTCTCGCGGCCTCTGCCTGAAACTGCGCCAGCGGGATTTCTGTTCTTTTTGTGCTAGCTTTTCATTCCGCACTTGCCAGTGTAGTACTGACAGTTTTTAGATGCGAAGCATCTTATGTTCGAGCCTGTTCCCTCCGCCGTTGTGTAGGCGCCGTTGTAAGGCGTCCACACCCCCACTGCGCATGCTTGGCAAGGCACCGCTGATGATGATTGTGGCAGGATGCCCCTAAGGATTGGCCAACCAAAGAATCCATTACGACATAACTTCGGGTTCAACCACCATCGTCATTTTTCTGAAGGGGAACCCTAAGTACCACACCCCCACTACGCATGCCTGGCCAGCACCGCTGATAATCATTGTGGCAGGATGCCCCTAGGGATTGGCCAACCAAAGAATTCATCACTAGATAGCTTCGCCTTCAACCACCGTCGTCATGTTCCCGTAGGGCAACGCTAAGTAGTATGCGAGACATTCCTCCTCTCCTGTCCGACGCTCCTCTCCCCTCCGCCATTTCTTCTCTCCTATCCGAAGCTCCTCTTCTCTCCGCGATTGCGTAACGAATGGCAACCCCTGCAGCTCCACGCGCGATAATGCGAAGCAGCTTAGGGTTAGAGACGCGATGGTAGACGCTGCATACTCCGCTGGGGGCGCCTCTGTAGCTTCGCGGTATAAATGAAGCGCGCGCGCGCGCTGCGCTCCCCTCATTCTCCTCCCGCAACGTCGCGATCGAATTTAAAACTAATTCGAACTTGAGCCGACCTCATGGCTGCTTCGCATACTACTCAGGGTTCCCCTACGATTAGATGGTGAAATTCTTTTCTCTTACTATTGAAAAAACCATACCTAACGAGCATTCCTAATTAAAGAATGCGGGCCCTGCAGGTTAATTACGTATATTTTGCCTCAAAAGTGCTTGTACTTTTTTTTCGCTATACAGCGTGGAGGTGTATGACAAACGCCAGAGGTTCACCAGTTTCGAACGCTGATGACTGTATAAACACTTCACTTTTGAACCCTCCGCGAAACGCCGCCATGACAGCCGCTACGAGGGAACGCCGTATGGCTCTACTTGGGTCCAGCGAGCGTGCCACCACAATGCGTGCCTCTTAAGTGCTCTGCACTTAACAGCCGGGTAGGTGGGCACGCCTGTTCTAAAATACGTTGCTCGGGAAGAAGGCAGTGGTTTGCATGTTTTTAGAAGCAGCTGGTAGCGCTATGTAGACGCTCTGCGGGTCGACTGTTTGCATTGCTATTGGGATTATGGCTTGCTCTTTCCTACGGATTTGAACACGAAAGTGTTCTATGCCAAGGTGAACAAAGCTCATCGACGTCATATTCATCACGGAAAGGACATCACCAGAAAAACTTCCATTAACGTGGAGGCACCAGGATTTGACCCCACGATCACTCTGGCCGTAATGGTAGGCGTGGAACGCTCTGCCTACTGTGCCATGATATCAAGTCCACATGGCTATACGAACGCGCCTTGTGTCCTTTATTCTAAGTTCTTCACTCAAATGGTGCTGCCTTTTATAGAGAGGTGACGCTAAGTAGTCCGTCGTGACGCTAATGAGCGTGGTTAGTTGGCACCATCTATGCGCCGAACACTGCGAACCGAGCTACGAACTCTGCCTGTCACGTTCCTCAAACGGAGCTCGTCGCAACGCAAGCGTATGGGGCGCACGCCATGCGCCAGGACCAATATTGTTGCGAATTTTCAGAAGTGATCCGCCAGCAGAACGTCGCTGGCCAAGAACACCCACAAGACTTCATCATACCCACAAATCATGCTCCTTTCTGTGTAGCGTACCGGGACTTCACCATACAATTCGCTGACAGCCCGTTCGGTTTCTTTAGCGAGGTTTACGAACGCCTGGGACTTCAATCGGATTTACGCAATAATCTGGCGCTTGTAACCCAGAGTGCAATGTTGATGCGTCTAGCGGTGCGATACCGACAAAATATAAATAGCGGTGAGCTAGTTTATAGAGATGCGCACTAAACATTCAACTGCTCCTGAGAATCACATTTCACTTTCGTGTTTTACCGACTCATACGAAAGAGGGTCAAGAACATTTTTTTGTACAGTTTGGCACTCTCTTTTTTCGAAACATACATTTTCTTTCCCTTTACAACCATGCATGTCCAAACGGCTAGGGCCTTCACTGTTCTTCTTGAAGTTGACTTGCTCCAAACACTTTTGGTTCGCAAAACTGCGCGGGCTGTACCCGAACTACCGCCGCCTTTTTCAGCGTTTTCACGTCTTTATATATATCGACACCCTGAAGGGATCATCGTACCAAAGCGCAATTTTGGCGTGTGGCTTGCGCAGGGGCCGCTTTATAGGTGAGTGAGCTCTGTACGCTCGGAGAGCAAATGCTTCGATGGAAGTAGTGTCCCTGTCACGCGGAAAATCCCATGTCACTGGCTTTTGCGACAAGTAAGATTTTGTTGAGCCGTGCGGGTCTAAATGGCAGAGTGAATATTGGTTGATAGTAATAACAGTGACAATTGCGAAACGCACAATATTCAAAAATAAAAATTTAAATGCGTGAAAATTCTTTTTATACCGTTAAGTTTTTCACTATAATCTTGCTTTTGAAATTAACAAAGCGGATATCGGTTGCAGGTGACATTCATTTCACAAGCGGATGAAGTGAGTAACAAATCTGTAACTGTGTAGAGAAACCCTGGTGTAGCTTTGCAGAGGAATTGTTTAATTCCTTTCAATATATAAAAATACGTGCAAGGTAAAATAATGGTTTATTGGTAGATAATAAACAGAATGCTGTAGAGCTGATTTTTTTAACTTCGTTGGTTCGTGTCGCACTTCTGCTGTCAAAGATAGTCACTCGGCTCGGCATCAAACACGAATCTGTTTGCTGTACTGTTTCGATCACCGAATGCGCTTGTCGTAAATGCCGTTTAGTTCCTTCATGACCAGCCAAAGTAATGACATTTACGGCGAATGCCTTTCACGCTACATCTGACTAGATTTGCCGCATGACTGAAGCTGAGACGAGCAATCAAGCAAAGCATGCGTCGATGACTCACTGCACATCCTCTCATTCACCTTTTGATGCTTCACCTTTTCTTTCTCCCCCAACCAATCGCGGATTTGATCGATAAGGGGAAATCACTTGTTGTCGCCGGAGTCGGAGCGCTCCAAATTACTCTCTTCCACTTCGATCTGGGGACTATTTTTCTGCTGTTTGAGTCGAAAAAAAGATGTGCTCTACAGGGAAAGCCAACGGTGCTTTAAAAGCTGGCTGACAGTGTCGCGCCGCCTAGTGATATTAGATAAAGTATTCTTGAATATTTTCTTCAAATATGTCTTGCAAATTTATCGCTGGCTTCAGCATCGTGGCTACGAGATAAAATATTGTTTGATGTAATAGACGGGGAACACCGCTTTCTCGCAACTGAGTAATGCTCGCAGCATTATGGCTTCACTGCATTGTTTTACCATTTCAATCGTGCGCTCAATGAAAAATAGAGTGATTGCGCCCGTGTTTCTGCTCCTGCACTCCTTAGACTGGTAGCTCTGGGCAGCGTAGTGGACACCGACACTTAAACAATTCGCTTTGCACATTTTCAAGCTACGGTTGAGCTTTGCAGTTAGTAGTCGAAAATAGAACTTTTTTATTTTCTGGTGGCCCCTGTTTGGCGCGCGCTGAAAGCCTTTCAACAAAAGTAGTTTAAAATTGCAGGCAAACAGTTTTCGCCATATAATTGCGCTGGTCTACCGTGCTCAAACTGTGCCACGCTGGGAATCTTTTTTAAATTCCAACTCACGGTAATGTCTTAAATTAGTAACAATAGCGCGCTCGGTTACTTCCGCCGCACAATACTTCACGGATCGTTACTGCAACGACTGGCACTGTCGGCGACGTTGGTAGCCCTTAGGACGCCGACGACACGGTTTGGTTGAAAACCAATTGTGCGCTGCACTCTGTGCCTTGTTGTGGGCGCTCGTTTTCTATCAAGCAGCGCAAATTTTATTCGACCACGTTTTTACTTAGCCAGTCAACGACGTTACGACGCGATACACCGGCGCTGCTTTCCTAACTATGATGCCTTGCTTAACTCGGCAACCGAAAGAAAAAAAAACGTGAACTATATTAACTAGAACGGCGCATTGTGATAGCCTATGCGCGGAAGTGCAGGGCCATTTTTATTTAAAAGGAGGAGCCAGGCAACGAGTTTCTCCATTTGAGATTACGCGCACGGCAGGTATAAAAACACAAGCAATAAAAAACAAAGCAGACTCAATTCGAGCCACACATAACGGTACCACTTAAAAGGAACTTTCGCTTATAACGAACAAAACCCGCATGACCACCAAAATATACAATATATAAACGGCATAAAATCCCACGTACAACGAAGGTCTTTGATCCATTCCGATCGGTTACAGCGAACGGTCGGCGCCGGGATGTGGGTTAAAATCACGGCCTCTGCCCAGCTCTGCAGGCGCAAGGCGCTTTCCCGAACCTCCTCGCAGGCAAACCAAGCAAACGGAGAAGTTATTTCAAGCTATGCGAGAGCATGACGTCTATAACGTGGATGATACTGCGTTATTTTCCCAGATGTTGCCGGATAACAACTACGCCATGAAAGCCGACACATGCACTGGCGGGAAGCATAGCAAAATGCGCGTAACAGCACATCTGTGCATAAAATGGATGGCAGCGACAGCAGCGTGCCCTTCCTCATCGTAAAATCGAAGAAGCCGCGTTGCTTTCGGAGCTATATGCCCGTGCGCTACAGGCACAACGCTAAGGGGTTGATCGCGCGCGATTTATTCGCCGAATGGCTGAGCGAGTTCGACCGTGACATGCAGAGGCAAGGCAGGCGCGGGGCCATGACCTCGGCTGGGACGATTTCGTTTGTGCCGATGAAGATGCAGACACTGCGGAGCCGTGCACGGACGAAGACATCGTTAATGAAGTGCGGGGAAAGAGCCATGAGGAGGAATCGGATGCGGATGACGACGAAACTTCTGAGCCTGCGTCAATAAGCGCGCCTGTTGCAATCGGCGCGTGCCCATTGGCCACGTGCCGAAAACTTGTTTACGCCAAAGGCCATGGCGAAGAAAACGCGGCGGCTCTAAATAACCTGAGGACCACCCTCATCAAGTCTACACTGCACAAACAGACAGCCATCGCGGACTTTCTTTGCGAAAAAATAAATTGTGTTTTACTTCTGATTTTTTTGCTGGGGTCTACTTAATACGAACTTCGGGATATAACGAACTGAGGCCGCGTGACGCTCAGGTTTGTTATAAGCGGGCTGGACTGTATAGCACTCTTCTTTATATGTTGCGAGAAAAAGGCATATTTTTTATATTGTTGGTGACATTACAGTGTACTGCTATGACGCCAATCAATCGCTCTTTAGGCAGGAATTGCACGCTGAAACAAGTGATCGGAAACCCCACTTAGCAGGTGGTCTGCTGTGAGTACGAAGGGACTTTAAGCCTTCTCTACGAACATGGAAGCAGTGTAAGAAGGCTCCTGGTTTCCAAAGATTGCGCCCGGGTTTTGTGTTAGCAGGTAGGCCGGACGTCGGGAATGAACGATCACATTGTGACAACGCTCTCGAAAAATATTCGGAAAGTTGGGCTACTCAGTTCCAATCTGCAGTTGTGGTTCTTCTGTCTAGGAGGAATTTCTAGGGTATAAGTGTGTCGGTGTTTATAAAACCAGCATTACCCTTGCTAGCATCCTAGTTTACAGTGGGCAAAGTAATTTTTAATGAGAATAATGTTGTACGATCCCCGTTGAGTTTTTGAGTACGCCTCTTACGCAACGTTTCGCTCATTGAATCAGCAAATTTACAGCAGCACTTAACCTCTCGTACCAACTTAGGCCTTTGAAAAAGGTTTTTATGGCACAAGTTACGTTTATGGAACTCTCATTTATGCTTTCAATTTCGTCAAAGAATCCAGTGCCGTTACAAGAACGTTTTGCAGGAACGATTCATGTCTTCACGACGGTGATGGTAAACGGAATATATGCATCATGCCGTATTTATGTGTTATGCCATATACGCGTCAGGTGTTTTTACTTCTAACCAAAATGAAGCGTTGAATACCGTACAAGGCTTCCACAAAAATAGAAAGAAGGCTTTGTTTTAATCTGTGGCTGATTGTTGTTTTGTAATCTAGTTTTATTGTTTATCTTTAAAACCATTACACTTTAAATTCGAAGTAGATTTATTGTTATAGGGCCAACGTAGACATATAAATTAGTTTTTTTCTGTTCCCTTTCCTCGCATTGTATGCGTGGAGGAATAACTTACCATTTGTATAAAACAGACATAATTTATACAAATGGAGGGAAGTCGCAATCAATACAGTACGTCGTGTCAAGCCGGGCGATTAGGGCTTCTCTGTCACGCTGCACGCGCTTTAGGAACGAAATGATGAACCATGTTTGTGGTATTATAACTAGTACATGTGAAACCTACGTCTGAGGATAATGAAAAATCGAAGATGCGTTTTTATTAGTATCTGAACTTTGTGTTATGCGGTTTTTCCTTCAAACTTGCCGGCCCAATTCACCTTAGCCGCATTTTGTACAATGATATTATTCGGTACGTTTGTTAACCATTGTTAGGAGCCCGCGTGACTAAAATTTGAATGTTGTAACTTAATCTTCTTTCGTAATATTCAGAGTCTAAGTTCGACGAGATTATGCTCCGAGCTGAATTGGACTTTCAGTTGGGAAGAATTACATTTTTGTCAGCAACAAACTTTTTTTAAAAAAATGCACACCGGGCTTCAATTGGGGAGAAAATAAACGAATTGCTCTTCTCAAATATTTTGGCAGATAGACTTCGCTAAAGCTGGCCGAGACGCACGGGCAGGTAGCGGTGGTGTTCCTTGCTTTCGGGTTCCTACATTTTTTACAGTTAGGCAAAATGTTCTCTCAATGAAAATATTTGTGAATATCGGAATTGGAACAAACAGGGATGGTTATAAAAATATTGAAGCAAACAAAGAAATCAAACAGCCATTGCTTGTTCGATCCTATCTGAAATCACCCGACATACACTTAAATACCTCCAAGCAGGAAGTCACTGGCAATGTACAATTTTTCTTCTATATCTGTGCTTAACGTACATATGAAGACAGAATTTTGCCCTTTTCACCACACCACCATCTTTCGCTCGGCAAACGTTCATTCGTGCTTTCGAGGCGTGCTGATTCTCGCGCCTTCGTAGACTGAGCTCGCAAGCTCGTACGAAGGCTTTATACGATGACCGACATCCTTTTTTGTCTTACACTCTGGGTGAACACGGTTGGCTATGGATTCCGATGCGCACGTAAGGGCTACACAAAACTTTTTTTACTAACTCTGGGCTGTTCTTGGGTCTCTGTAGCTTCAACGATGTGGCTATGTCGTCGCCTAAGTCACGTCTAACGGTCGCCGTTTGCGCAGGACCCACGTCCTGCATGTGGCTTGGCTAAAACGTTGTCACTATGGCACCCCAATGTTCGTTGGCCCGGGAAAATGCTACGCCGAGAATAGCGACACAAAACCGTGTGAAAAAGCAACGATAGAGAAGTGACGGGTAGCGAATGGAAGAAGATAAGGAATGGGTTGGTTCAGTGCGCTTCCTACTGTGTACTGAGCTCTCCCTGCTTTTGGTATGGATGCGAACCGACCTGTTTTACCTGTCAAACAGTCCATGTCATCCCCTGAAACCATGTGCGTATATTCACGTACCCGCAAAGTGGATAATTGATACTATTGAAGATACGGATCGGAATTTTAACGGACGGGGCCATGCAAAGCTACCCTTTTGATAATGTTAACCCACCGTAACACAAATTGCCCCTTTACCTCTTTTCTCTGTCTATAAACAAAAAAAATATCGTTAGCGGCAATTTCTCTGCGCACTAAATACCTCGAATTGTCCTAATAAAATATATTACATTTACTTCTTAACTATACACACAGTAGCGTGTGTAATGTTAGCTCGTGTGGTAGGAATTCAAAAAAAGAAAAATGCGTTAAAATGTTGTCACGCCCAAATCCGTCTCTCTATTCTTCTGAAGATGGCGCAAGCTCCCAGAACAAAAAATGTGATATCGCATTTTATCTGAAATACATACGATGGAGTGGAGTGATTTTTGTCTCTGCACGGGTGTATATCTGCAGAATACACAAAACTTTCTGTGTAGTGCACATGTTCTAAAACAAATGACAAATAATCAGGACCTAGATTGAGAAGGTGGGTTCTGCGTACAACAAAAAGATCAAGTAGGTAGCTAGTATACGATATAAACATACACCATTTGGTGAAAATTTTTTAAATGCGAATGCATTTCTTAGTCGGGGGTTGTCGTGCTCCGTCAGCGTGCGCCTGCATTCCTCCAGCGCGAGCGCACGTGAGCGCGCACCTCGTAGTTCTGCCTTCGTCGTCGTCGTCGTCGTCTCGGCGCGGCGGACCCGCGCCGCTACAGCGCGAGCGCACGTGAGCGCGCGCCTCGTAGTTCTGCCTTCGTCGTCGTCGTCGTCGTCTCGGCGTGGCGGATCCGCGCCGCTACAGTCTTTAAATGCGAATGCATTTCTTAGTCGGGGGTTGTCGTGCTCCGTCGGCGTGCGCCCGCAGGGGTTATCTCTCCGCGCTCCTCCTCGCCCCTAGCAACAGCTGTGGCGCGCCTAGCAACCGGAGCAGGTGGTAGCCCTGGCAGGAGTAGCGGAGGGCAAGGGGAGAGGAGGAGCGCGCTCGGGCGTGTGAGGGCGCTCGCATTGTGGAGCTCGGGCGGAGTAGCGGAGAGTGAGTGGAGAGGAGGAGTGCGCTCGGGCGTGTGAGAGCGCTCGCATCGCGGAGCTCGGCGGGAGAGAGAGCTCGCGCGCGGGGCGGGCGTGTTGCGCGGGTCTCTCTCTCCTCTCCGCGTGCCCTCTCTACATAATAATTACTCGCACCGCACTCATCGGTGCACCCAATGCATTCGCATTTCCGCACGATCCCCTTCGGTGAGGTGGGGGGAATTTTTTACTTATGTTGGAGACGCCTATTTCTGACAACCATGTCTTACGGGTTTCATCTGAATACATATATTTGACTTTTTTTATTAGTTCAAGTCATACCCACTTCCTTTCACTCAATTGACCGCATCATTGGGCATTAGTAAAAAAAAAGAACCTGAATTCATTGCCCCTAGAGCGATTTACCTCTAGTTAGTGCTATATAAGGCTACGTACAATAACCTTAGGCCATTTTTTTCACTTCTCTGGGGGAAATAGCTTTCGGCAGACTGTGACACAACAGAAGCTTGCCCAAGTTCCTTCTATTCCCGTGTTTTGAAGCTTGAGCGTATTTATAAACCATTACGCGGAAGTGTTCTGCACGTGCCTTTCAGAAAATTAGGCTACATAAGCGCGAACAACCTGTTTTAAAAACGCGGATATTGGAGCCTTAGGTTAGAACCAGCAAAGCACTCGCACTACGCAATAACATGAAGCAATCAGTACTTTAGTGAATTGGTGTTGTTAAGAAAAACCTAAAAAAAAAGTAAACTTACTAGGACTACAATTCAGTCCTTTTCACGCAGTGATTTCAAAGACTTCAGTGCCTGATAACAGAATGGACCTTTTCTCTATTATGACAAAACTTTCAGCTTAGAGTTTTTCTCTTATTTATTAGAACTCGCCGAATACCTGTGTTACTGCTACCAAACAATAGGTTTTTATATACGGAAAGTCTGTTGATTTGCGACTTGCAGTATTGTTAAGAGTGTTTTGTCGCAATACAATTGGTCAAGTGTTTCGCAGCACTTGTCTTTTCGAGCGACTTTTAAATGAAAGAGCAGAACAAATTCCCTCTTTTACTTTTATTAGCCATTGCCACGGAGTTGTAACAGGAATAAGAACTAGACACATGTTTCGCATTTAAAGCCCCTTGTTTGGATTGCATTCCCCACTTCCACTTTAAAGGCCAGAGATCCCTCAAGCCGCGGACGCCGCCGTTTTCCTCTGTCCCAATCACTCAAACTGGGCAAAACAAATCCTGTCATTTTGAATGTTACGTTTCAACAGCTTTCTAGGTTTGTTTTTTCAACTGTACTAAACTTTTGCCTCATTCTCGTTCTGGGCACTGTTTCTGTTCGACCAACAACTCACATAAATCTGAACTTGCTGCTTTCGTGACATGAAATCTCGGTTCTTTGCCACATGTGCTCTATGTCTCAAACCAAATACTGGCATGGCCGACATGACCAAATGAAGACAAGCTTTTCACGCAAGTTTACGAAGTGAAGTAAACAAATAGG
Source organism: Haemaphysalis longicornis (assembly GCF_048455015.1). NCBI lineage: Eukaryota > Metazoa > Arthropoda > Arachnida > Ixodida > Ixodidae > Haemaphysalis > Haemaphysalis longicornis. The sequence goes on along the minus strand of NW_027526407.1, from coordinate 3,197,832 downwards.
CATAGGTTCCTGCTCGGGGCCTTTACAACTACTTACGGGTCGGTTTCACCGGGGTCTTATGTGCCCTCTAATGCTTTCCCGCTGTTCTGTACTTTCACAGTTGTTCGTGTAGTTTGAAGGGTGCTTTTATGGTTGCCTCGTGTACCAAAAAAAAACGAAAAAAATAAAATAAATGAAATAAATTATCACATATCAAAAATTTGCTCCTTCATGGGCATGACTGTAATGCTACTACCTTAACAAAACAAAATAGTGGCTGATTTATTGACTTACCAGGAATGTCCGCTACGTGGCTGTGAAACACTTAGCAGAAACGTAACTTTTGTTAGGGTGGTCACCGAGAACCTCTGTGGCCCGGTTGTAAAAACTATTAAAACCAGCCATGCTTTAACTCCTAATCCTGAAATTAGAGTGTACTGGTAGGGTATGTATTATAGCCAAAGCATCTCCTACAACAGGCTCTATTTCAACGTAGACAGTAAAAAGTCATAGCGACTGTGATGAATACTCGCATTTGATAAAGAAACACACAAAGTACACAGGAAGCGACTATGACAAAAACACAGAAATCGCAAAAAAACTTCTGGATTTATTTAATAATATTGCGATGGCATTAAGACGACCAAGCCAGTGTGTACGTTTTGTGTTGTCTCTAAAGATGATATGTAATGATGCGTTAATTGCAAGTGTTCGCTTTAGCACGTTATAACAATCTGTGGTAAACTCGTTGTTAGCTCATGGTGATTATACGCTTTGGTTTTCTCCTTGTAGGGAGCATTTTCTCTCAGTTATCTTCTGTGTATGCGGAATGTTGTAAAATAATTATAATATAGGCCCTGCGAAAAATGTATGTGTCCTTTGTAGCACTCATTATATGTCACGCAGGGGGCATTGACCCAGTCAAGCCACACTATGGCTTTAGGCCCATGGCCTCAAACATCACTGATGTTGAAAAAAATTGGAATGAATTAAAATGAACACGTTTCCCGCCATCGAGCATACTGAGAGCGTGTTTTTACCGCTATTTTTGCATGCGCGATTGCTGCAGTATTGCGCACATAAAAAAGCTGCGTGTGTTTGGCCAGTGTCAAGATAGAAAAGAAACAACCTGATTTTTATCAAGGCTAATTTAAACTCAAGTATTCACCTTCGCAAAAACGGAAGGGAAGCGAAGGAAACAAGGTGACCGGACATTGAGGTTGAAAGCTTCACAAAAGAGCGTGTTGTACACCGTGTGGACCAATTTGCGTTCAAATACACATTTTGTGTAGATTTAGGCGTGTTGTTTGCGCAGGAGGTTTGGTCCGAAGTTATGTATGTGTTTTCCGATGGCCTAATTCTACTGCGCGTACAATCAGGTGTGCATTTAAATTGCGCAAAAGCTATATTTGCAAGTGGCCTGTCAGCCACTTCCGCTGAGCAAGGACCCTGAAGTTTGGAAAGTTAAAAAAATTTTGAAATCCGACTTTGGTACGATCCCTGATCGGCAGGAGTGTTCGAGCAAACAATATATTGCCACGTTTTTAATCAGAGTGGACAAAGAAAGGAAGTTGTGCTTTCACAAAGGATTGCACAACTACGGCTTGCTTGCCGGATGACGGATGTCCTAAAACACCTTTATGCGCAGCGTAAAGCTATGCTGTGTGTTCATACATAATTCAGAGGTTCTATCGAAACATGGCGCCAACCGCCATAATATTTGCACATACTCGTTATACGCATATAAAATTGCAGTGGAGTTTGAAATTGGCACCGTAGAAAATGGAGTTCTTGCGCATAAATATAAGGAAGAGCTTCTGAACCAAACGTATTGCTCGGAAAGTCGAAAGCCCCACTGGTTGTTTTCGATACAGCAAAAAAAAAAGTCGTAGAGGACATTATGGTTTCCGGAGCGACGAAAAGCTGCCATTACATGTCCTGAACTCCCAATTGTATTCACCTATAATAGAAAGCAGAGCTATGCGTAATGCATCGTCCCCTCCATTTCGGAACGCGGCATTACTTCGTATAAAGCGGAAATAAAAAAACAGCTTCAGTACGCAAAGCACACGGAGTCTGATGCCGTTATAAAAATACTACGTGAACTGCTCTGCGGGTAAAAAAAATTGCAGCTGCAAAAATCACTTGTTCGACCATTACGCGCCAATGCGTGGCATAAATTTTCTCGCGCCGTTTTTTCCAAGATATTAAAAATATGTTTCGTGGGAGTGCAGCTAATATTGCTTGAAATTTTCGCCCTACACGCCCAACAGAATGACTACAGCCAAGAAACCGAAAGGGACAGACACCACGTGTAGCATAGGTGAATTGAGTAAAATTCCCAAAACGATCAGCTATTAGCTTTTTCGCATGTTGAAATTCATGCAACCATCCAAAGGGTTGCAATACAGCACCAGAAATGCACTTGGCACGTTCACGGTCACTCTTGGATCAATCATCTTAAATAAGCCGTATCAAATTTTATCAACGCCGCATCTAATCCCAATATTACAAAAAAGCCTTCCAGATACGCCGAAGCATTTTCTCAGAATAAACGGCTAACGTTCCGCATTCGCCAATGTACCAGTAAGGCAGCTAAAAATAAGCCAATTCAGATTAAATTTTTCTGAACCCCGCCGGGATGGGCATTCACGGACGTGCGGGCGCCTAAAACAATCAACAGACGAAGAAAGCGAAGAAGCCGCATCCGCCGTTTGTACAAGTAAAATGGCTGCGAATTTTCTCACTCCGCTACTGTAATGGGCGGGGTGGGGGTGCAGTTTTTTCAATCCCTTACCTCTAATTCCCCGAGATAAGCGATGCTAGGTTACGCTGGGGACCTCCGACCCAGGCGTTCAGATTTCACTGGTTGAACGATCTTCTATCGTCTCCACCAACATCAAAGCGGTTGCAACCGGGACTCCTTAAGCTCTGCAGCTTAAGAAAGTTCTTTATCACTTTCCCCATTTCTTGTACGGAATGCCGTAGAACCCCGCTGTTACGTTCCTTACTGTTGCGTTTTCCTGGTTGTTACGTTGTGTGCAGTGGGTCCCGGCATAGCTCCCATAGGATACAATGTACTGCGAACCCCGCTGTAACGTCGCCCCTGTGGGCCCGTTGTCGTATAATGCGTCGCAACCTGACACTCCGAAGCGGCTTGGGCGCCGCCATTCCGGCTTTTGATGAGTCTTGGCCTGGCTTTGTTACTGAACTGTCATTAAGCCGCGAGCGATTGGGAGAGGCCGTCACTAGATGGCCATCTGTCGAAAGTGCTATCACGATCATCGGTGAGCTTACAAGAAGAGTTTCATTTTGGAACGCCGGAAGTGCGCGATATTAGCGCCGGGGCACTGTTGTAATGGTGTCGTGCCGCGTTTTCAGATTAGGTCAGTTGCCAATGTGCGCGGCCTTCCAGTACCACGGCACTGGCCGGTGCTGCCGCCGACCAGGCGGTGGCGCTGCGGCAGCGTTGACATCGCTCTCGGCGGGTCGTCTGCTTCTCCTTCCTTGCTACTCTCAGCGCGTTGTACACCTCCCATACCGTCACTTGCGACTGTTCTTCTACACCACCCTTCTACACACTGCGCTTTCTACACCGCCCACACAGACTGTCGGAACGTCTATTGAGTGGTACGGTGATTTCACGACCCCCGAATTTGTTGTCGATCATTACGAGTAGTGTGACGGCGAGCCAGCAGTACAGTAATTTTACGGCGACTAAGATAACCTGACGCCCGTCTTAGTTGCTGTTGGCAACAAAAACTTTGCCTATACAAATGCAAAAAATGACCTTTACATTATGGAGAAGAGGCAGGAACAAAGTTGGCAATAATGGAGCTCTAGTTAGGCCGTGTATTAACACCGCCAGTTCGACGCTAGATCATTTTCATGGCATTACGTTTTCTCGCCTTTGACGTTTTCTCGGCTGTTACGTTTTCTCTCCCCGGTCCCCTGAAAAGCGTATTAACGGGGTTCCATTGTATAGCCAATGGGTAGAGATTGACTCCCCGTCACTTTAAGGGCACTTGCATGGACGAGGTTAGTTGCGAAAGCTTCTGAAAGCATTGCACGATTCCCGTTGAGAGCAATAAGATTCGCCCTTCGTCCGGCGTATGTAGCAGAAAAGCGACTCCTATACATCCTGTTGGCCGCGACCCCTTCAGAAAGAGACGAGCGGGGCGGCTTCGCGCAGGCACCTATGACGGGAAGAATGTGGCGTGGCGTAGTAATGTACTTTGTTGTAAAATTTGCTTTCTGCGAAAAAAATAAAAGAGCACTCAGCTACTCTAAGGCATAACGTGGGTTGAGTTACCATTTCTAAAAAAATTGTCATTGGAAAGAATAAAGCAGACATCACAAGACACGTTGTTACAAATAAAATCCTCGGTTGCGCCTTCTGTCCCATCTCAAACCCAACCTCGCCAGGAAGGGGGTCGCAATAACTTCACAGTATCGGCCTTCGATGTTTGGCAAAAGAGTTACAATTCCTAGCTGCCTCGACTTGGCCCATGTTTGCATTGAATGACCTTCTGTGCTTGCAAACACCTCTCTGCGAGGGGGTCGATCACGGGCGACCGTGTTGCAAATTTGGTAACGTACCGACTGTACCGTGGCCACGTCACTTTGGCACCGTTAATTGTTCCCGTCAGTTCTTTTTATTACGCACTGAGTACAGTTTTGTCTCTCCTTCTCTAGGAGTCCTTATAGCCGTTGGTCCCAATTGCTGGTGCACCTTCAACCAGAGTTGCTTGATGTAGGAGTTGCGAAACTTCCCATAGGTTCCATGCATCAAAAAGTGGCCCCGCGATTGGTCCACTGTTTTGGATCTTGTTTTACAGTGGCACCATCTGTTGGTGACAAAATAAACTGTACACCGTGGTTCGCCGCTCGACGAGCTGGCCGAAAAATGCTATTTGGGTGCTTCTGTAAATTTTTTGGGCTGAAGAAGCCCAAGGTGTTCAATCACACAAAGTTTTTATATGCATTCGAACCAAGCCAAGAAAAAAATTGCGAATGGGATGCGTTGTCGCCTGCGCAGTGTCGTCTGCTGTGCGTCATCTGCGGTATTAAGGCGGCAAAAAAAGTAAAAACTCGCTTCGAAGCCTTGACGCAAGCTCGAAGGGATTATTTAGAGCCACTTGGTCAGCTACGTGATTAGTTTTGGCATACAGTGTGATGTAGGCCGAGCTATAACAGCAAACTCAGAATTCAGGTAGGACCTATGTCGCGCCGGAGTATTCGCAAAAGCGCCAACCCGTCGAGACAGTTGCGCAGACGCAGAAACATTCTCCACAAAACCCCCAGTTAAGAAAGCAATGAATAACCTAAGGAAGTACAAAAATAATAAATTATGCATGTTTAAAACAAAATTTAGGTTAAATTGTCAGTTTGAATATTTAGTTTGGTTTTTTGGATAGTGCGTGCGGTGGCCGCAGTGGCGCAACCATACGCACGATCCAAAGGAGGGGGGTCCAGGTGCGGGCCGTTTTCTGATGCGGAGTTTCGCAACTGCCTACATCGAAGAGCTCTGCCTTCAACGGTGTTTTTCCATCACTGAATCTCGACTCAAGATTAGATATGAACTCGCATACCCTTATGATGAACCAGAATACTTTCTTGCCTTTCCGTTCTGACTGGTTTTTATTAGGCAATCCTTTTCAAGTTAGCAGTGCTGAAGGAAATATTGACCTTACGTTATTTCGTATCCTCTAACTCTTTTGGTGCGCGTATCAATTATTCAACCTGCCTGCCTAAATTGCTGTACCCGCTTTTAACCTGCTTATTTAGTATTTTCTAACTTATTTTCCCTAGAATTAAGCTACTGTGAACCCCAGTACACATTTCACATTCCACGATCAGACAGGAATAGGTTATGCGTTCATTATCGTACTGTTAGTAATGAGTAGGACTTACTTACAGTGTGCCTGGTCTTTAACTCAAACCTGCCCCCCCCCCACGCATGGTACGCTCTTCTAGCGTGGCGTAGTTGGTTTGAATTTTCTGTTATTCGGTATTACGGTATAGTGGTTCATGCATACATTCTGCTTTACTTTCACCCTCTAAAGTTCTCCCAATTTTAGCTTTCCCAGTGTACAGTCTACTCGATTTGTATAGATCAGCGTTGTAATTACCAAGGTGTTGTTTTACTTGACCGCTGTCAGCGGTTATGTTTGAAGACAAGATCGGGGTGTGGAAATCTTGAGCTGCAATTGGAAAGCTAATTTGGGTACGTGGAAGTTTGTTTGCGCTACGAATACCAACAAACGATTTTTCTTCATAAAGGCTTGACGACAGAGGTACACCACGTTCCATATGCCCTCGGTGTTCTTCAGAAAGTAGTCCATGAGCATCACGCCTCTATTACATGGGGCACTTGGCCCAAACATTCGGCCTCTGAAAGTGCTGCGACCAGGCTGCAACCAGAACCACACACCTCAACATAGATATTGGCTAGGACCACCTCACAGAAAACCCAGTGATGTTTAATGCGGAGCATTTCTTAGGCTCGCCTGGTCCTCCGTCGTTGATGGCGGCACCGTCCACACGCTCACTGCGCATGCGCAACTCTCCTCCTTACACCCACGGCTCCGCGATACTACACTATAAAAAAAGAAATAGTTAGCGGCGCCCGGTTTCGATCCCACGACTCTCTGGCCGCAACGGGAGGTACGCGGTGCTCTTCCCACTACGCTACAAATCCGGGACAGGAGCAAGTGCTACGAACGCGCCTTGTGTTCTCGACTCATTCAAACTACTTTAACAAGCTACTGATACAACGAAGGCACGCGAAGCTGAACGTCAACGGAAACGACGAACTGAAAACGTTAGAGGGGGATGCTGAATTTCCCTTGGGAAAGCTGTGGCGGGAAGCGCCGCGTGCCTTGCAGCTCAACCAGCCCCGTCCGCAGCGCCTCTGATGCTGATTGTGCAGGGATGCCCCTAGGGATTGGCCAACCAAAGAATCCATCACGAAATAGGTTCGCCTTCAACCACCGTCATCATCTTCCCGTAGGGGAACCGCCGAAGAAGAAGAAGAACGAGAAGACAAAGCTGCGAAGAGGAGGGCGTGTACATTGCTCTCAGCCGGTGCACCAATGTCATCAACCTTTACCTCACCAAAGCTGACGGAGACTACCGACTCTACCACAGATACAACATCGACAAGAACATGATGGACGAGTTTCAGCGCCTCGAGAACCACCGCCTACTCACCGTAACACAACAGAACTTGCGTGCCTTTGCCACCGGTGTGGACCCGGACGCGGAATTCCCTCTGGCGCTAGTAAAAACCAGATCACTCAATATAACGGCAACACAATGGAACCACACGGAACCGCCACGACGCTTCGCATCCTCATCAGGGTTCCCCACGGGAAGATGGTGTAATTTTTTTGTTCCAGTGAAGACGAATGCAACCAAAAAATGATCGTAGGGTGATACCACAATAGCCACCTGTCCAAAAACATGGAGTCTCTGTTGCGAGGGACAAACCGCTGGCTGTTGGCGCGATGTCCCCACTTTGTCCTCTTGCTCTTCGTCGTCCTTTACACCGAGCGCTGGCAGCATCCAATGCATTAGTTTTGAAACCGACACCGTGTTTTTCCCAGTTACGAACTCCGACGTCGTATTTTTTTTCTTCTCCACTTGTCTCCCAGCACACCATAGACATTGCGCCGTGTGGGTTCACTTCAACCACAAGTAATGGTGATAAATGTTGGCGCCATACTTTTCGCACTCCTCTTCATGGCATATCACAGCCATTATGCCGCATGGCGTGAGCAATCAATAGAATTCACTGAGTCCTGCGACTTGGGGCAAACTACCTGCCCTATTGTGTTCCAACAGAAGTCGTGTAAACGTTCGCTAGGAAGAGGGGTCCACACAAAGCAGCCGTCAGGCCACTCTATGAACATATCATGTCCACAGCTGTTACCCCCTTACATAGAATAATGAACGCAATAACACTGGATTCCAAGTACGGTGTCCCCGACTTTCCTGGTCTCTGGCCAGCGACGGCATTTGCAAGCGCGGATGACATAGATAATAGTACAATATTAGCGGTTGTTTGAAGAACATTCTCACAAACTCAGAGGTCTGAACGGGCCTCGATATTTGCAACTCAAACTGTGCTTCTTGCAAATTATATTCTTGCCAGGATAACTTTATGCCACCCTTTTCCTTTTTCTTTTCTTAGAAGTGTCGCTGTCACTGAAGAACAGCTGCCAGACGATAGAGAAGGTTAGTGGCAGAATGTCAGGTTTTCGGTGACGCGGAAGGCGTTCATACACTGCATACGCCTCGGGTAGTGATTGTTACAATTACACGCCACTCTAAGAAGACATCTGCATCATTTTACAGGATAAAACAGCAGAAGCGCGGTATGCCGATCGCTGAGATATCAAGAACGCCCAGCCAACAATAACGCCAGATACCAAGTATGTTGTTTCACAAAATCGAAACCAAAACTGGTTTGAGTTCTAATCTCGGGCATCTTCCAATTACGTAGCACGTCGGATGGATGTCATTGCTTTAGTTGGTTGGACCGCCGCAGACCACACGTTGTAGTTTTTCTCTTTTTCGGCCTTATTATTACCGCGTTATCGACCGAATAAACGAAAAAATGTGTGTTAGTTTTAGACAGTCTACGCAGTGCAAGCTGAAGGAAGGGCTTGAGGAACGTATGTCAGCGTGTCTTAAAGTCCAATAGTGTTGCCTCTATTTGCATGTCAACTTCTCGCGAAAGCCAGGCCATGGTGTGGAAGCAGAACGTCTCTCGAGATCGGAGATATTCACAGTCGACTTCTTTTTAAATACGCAATAACGTTAGGCTCGCTTTCTAAACGTTTAGGAAGCCATAAATTCGCGCTTTCACCGGCTGCGCTACTACGATTAGATCAATCTGCCCAGTAATGGCACCAGCTCGTGAGAAGTGCTTGCTTCTGTTTGCATTCGCTTCCGACAATGCTCCGATTACGTTACAGAACTGGCGAGCACGCATATATTTAAAGTAATGGAATGGTAATCCGAAAGGCAAGTTTAACTTCGTAGCATTTGTGTGCGACTATTTTGATTTTGCGCTAACAGTTCACTGTCACTACATGGAAAAACGAAGAGAAATTTCTAGGCTCTGCACAGCTTGTTTACTCAAACGGCAAAGCTTGACATGGGATTTTGCTCTATGCAAGGACGCCGGAGACATCGATTGACGCAAGATGACGCACAGCTTGCTGACGACAGATGCGTTTCATTACTGCCTACGCAAGAACAAGAGCACGAAAGCTGAGCAATGTAATGAATTCTTTTATTCGGTGAATAAAAAAGCAAACGAATAAAATGAAACAAAAAGGTCGGCCTCTGAGATAAAAATTATACTTGATTTGCATAGTAGTGCAGAAATATAGTAGGGTCTCTCTTAGCGGACACTGTGAATGACTTAACAGTTGTCGCTACCGGGAACGCCGTAAAAGGGGAATTTCTTGCAACCATTGTTATGATGTGATTCAGAGCACGCCAACCGCGAAAATAGAAACTGGGCGCGCTGGTGGACGACATCTATTACGAGTACATCTTGAACTACTCTTGTTGATGACGGAGAAATATGCGTAGTTTATTATAATGCCACTGGGTGGAGTTTTCTGTTATTCTGGTCGGCTCGAGGTATATCACTACTACCATATAAACCGGATTATAGGTCGACCCGGTATATAGGTCGACCCCCTACCTTGAGGTGGGAAAAGTTGACAAAAAAAAATAATTCGGCACAGAAGCGCACTCACAATGTCTATTTATTTTCGAAGCCCGTCCGTCACTGCCACTCACTATGCCTGCCGAAGTCACTCGTCCGAGCTCTCAGTCGTCCCAGGATGACTGCTTCGCACTGTCATCTTCCAGGCCATCAGGCGCGTTGCTGATGGAGCACTTCCTGAACGCTCGTGTAACCATGTCGTTGGGCAGCGACTGCCCAGAGAAGGACACCCTGCTTGACACGGTCGCAACCGGCCCGTATAGGTCTTTTTGTTGTCGCTGGCTATCCACTCACTGTACAGTTCGCGGAGCCGGTCCGCGCATGGCCTCCGGAGCGATCGTGAGCAAAGTTCCCGGACGAAGTCCACCACTTTGTTCTCCAACTCGGGGTGTACCGCTTGACGTCCACGGAACGATCGGTTTCGGGGGTTGCACGCGCACAGCTTAGCTTTCTGGCTCCGCCAGTACCGCACACTTTTCTCCGAAAAGCCTAACTGGGGTTGCGCCGCTATATTCCCATTCTGCTCGGTGCCTCAATCGCCGTCAGCTTAAACGCTGCGGTGAACTGGTGTCGATTGCCGCCACTCATTTCGGAACAGAGACGTACAGAAATGTACGCACGCACGCTCAATAGACGACTAAAAGATGAAAAACTAGAGAAAAGCGAAATCAAATAAAGGCCTGATAGTGCGAGAGAGCAGTCCGGCACGAATGGCGATGGCGACAAACTACGCTTGCACATTGTTGCCAGACAACAATTTACATTCTGCCAATGACCGCTATATAAGACGAGGGGTGACTTTTGCGCGGATTTTTTTGGAAAAAAACTCGACCTATATTCCGGTTTATACGGTAACCGCTGTCGTACCACCAAAAAGCCGGCCAGATGCCGCCGCTGCCACGATGTCACCATGAATGCTGAAAAGATTCCAGCGCGAATAACCAGTCTAGGCTGGTATTTGTAGGGACGACTTTCAGGTTTCGCGTGACTTCAACGCTCAGGTGAGCCAATTGAACCGTAGAGACGATACTTTCAAGTATAAAATGAAGTATTATATTTCGACGACATTGCAAACACGTCCTCAACGACTGTATAACCTTTGCGGATCAGGAGCGCAGATTTTCGGCAACCCATCCGCCCGGTAGGAATGCACCAGAAAGGAGCTGAAATGCCACTATGAGGGCCACAGGAAGCGATGCTTTGTATTTTGAGGACGTTCTCGCCTTCTAAAGCAGGCTAAACCAAAATGTGACAGCGGTCGACAAGGTTTTTCACATCTTGAATGGTGTGGTTTCTGTTCCATTGGACCCCTTCGATACCACCTTTTGGCGACATCTCGACTGCAAGCGTTTTGACTAGTTGCAGACTTCACGCCTGTGCCTGTAACAAGAGCGTTGTCTAGCTTGCCTGCCCGAACACAAGGACATACGTACCCGGATACGTTGAATCGTATTCGACGAGCTTGAAATACCGTAACGTTCCAACTGACTCCATAGCACATTTGTTATAAGTTACAGATCTCAACACGGATGAGCCGGCGTTCATGACGACGTTTCCGCCATTAACTCTACTGCTACCATCAACGCGAAGTAATATTTGCAATATTAAGGTTTTCTATATAAGCTTTATTATGTCAAAATAAGTTTTATTTAGATACTTGTAAATATTATAATAAATACATGGTTGCTGCTTATAAATTTCCTCAACGGTGAACTGTCGCTGAGATAACGTATTACACATGCATTTGCGTGGTTATTCTCCAGCTATTCCTTGCCCAGGGAAATGATATTCATCTGGACACACATCAACGCAGCTTGCAGGAAGGCTATCTACGAGGTTATAAGGCCTGTCATCAGGCAAAATATACTTTTTAACTTCCCTTCATGAGCACAAGCGACAATCATTCTCTATACGGAGGCTGAATTCTAAATCAAAAGCGTTTGAAGAGGTGGAGTCATAATAAGTAGTACACAGCAAATGGAACTTCTAAGCGTACTGTAAAAAGATGAATGACAGGCACACGATAAAGTACATCTAGAATTCAAAATCGTGGGACTAAAAGTATAATGCACGAAAGCCCATGATTTCAAAAGCATTCTATATATTGCCCCGCGGTGGAGGCCCTAAACTTTATGCTTGATTTTTCAAAGCCCCGTACTTTCAGACCACGACGTTATACGTTTGTTTCTTTCTTTTGCTTAAAAATTTTATCTGCGACTTAAAAAAGAATACGTAAGGGAGGAATAACAATTAAGAAACGAGAGCTCTGACAGACGTTGCTGGCTAGTTCAGTAATGATTGTTTTCTTAGTTTATAAATTCGAGCCTTTGAATTTGATCCTTTGAATTACCAATTTATATAATAAAGTCACATATGTCGGCCGGACATACTAATAGCCATCTATGAAGGCTGCTTCCTGCCATTTTAATTTCAGTAACTCATATAACAAGTAGGTAATTTTGTGCAGGATATCGCGGTCTTTCAACTACACTCTGTCTCTGTCAAAGAAACACCCCAGAGACTTCGACGTGTCACTTGGCTTTGTCAAAGACGCTGTCATACTGACATTCAAAGTGTAGTGGTCACCTTCGAAGCAGTCGGTTTCAGTTCATCCTATACTCATCCGCAGCGGCGACTCAGTGGCTAAGGCGTTGTGCTGCTGATCTGAAAAACGCTGACTCAGTCTCTAGCACTGTGGCTGCTTTTCACATGGAGGCGAACAGCGAAAACGCCAGAGCGGCGACATTTAAACGCACGTTAAATATGTCAGTGGTCTTAATTATTCCCGAATACTGCACTGCAGCCCGCCTCATTGCGCGGGTGCAGCCCGCCTCATTGCGCAAATCAAATCCCCCCTGCCTATACCAGGCATCAATATTACTGCTAGTAAGGTTTTGAGGCATGCCATTCGAATTCTAGCTCAGCAGGAGGCAAGCGGCGTGACGTTTTTCTGAACACGAATTAGAGTGGTTGGAAAGAGATCGTAGTTCCATCGACTTCCCTTTTAGGCGCGGTTTTCTCCCTTTTTGTGTTGCTTGAAATGGTCATCGAACATAACCTTACTCTTAATAAAGCATTTCGGCACCAAAAAAATACGTTTTTTGTATCGCCACAGCATAATGTTTTGGCGAAAAGGGCATGGCGGCTACTAGCACGCGAGGACGAGGGCGCGGGGCAATTGTTGCCGGGGCGTCTGAGAGAGTAGGCTAACATTGCAGGGCATTTGTGTCGGGGCATCTGTGCGGGCACTTGTGATACGTCCGCTAAAATATTAAGGCGGGAACATCAGCCACCTGAAGCAATTTCAAAACACCTGCTTATCGGAGCGGTTCTGTTAGCTTAGGTGAGGGAAGAACGTTGGGTGCAGCTTTTTCAACTGCGTATATGTAAAGAAGCTGAGCATTGATCGCAACTCACCGTGACCGTTACTATTCATTGTAACGCTCTGCCAAGTATGTTTATTTTTCCTACCATAGCGGCGGCTTCTGGGGCATAGAGGGGAAAGCAAGCTTTCTTCTTTGACAGACGGCAGAATTCAAGGTTTACTGCTTAATGATCGAGCATCTCTTTGTTCGGGCGTTTCACCGGGAAGACCGACACATACGTATGCCTAATTCTTGCGGTCAAATACGCAGCTTTGCTTACGTAAGCTTCAAATAGCATTGAAATATCACCATGTGCACTTGCATCCGCGGGTATAGGGATAACAGAGCATAACTTCCAGAAACTAGATCCCACCAACTTGAATATTTACTGCCTCTTTTCTGTGAAGCGCTCTGCTTTTACATTCTCCCGGAAGTAATGACGCACTTGGTATGTACATGGGTTCTTGCGAGTGGCGCGCTGGTGTTGTGTTCGCGTCAGCGCATATTTTAACTCTCTCTTATATCAGCGTGGTCCGGCATGTCTAGAGTGGCCAGCGCAACTTCTAAGTTGAACCGTTGGCGATGTAAATGGTGCCGATTTAAGCTAACCAGAACAGAGCTCTGATAGCTGGGCAATGCAGTAGGTACTGCATGGCCCGGAGAATTATAGTTACAACGCTGCCAGCATCATCTAAGTGATAATAAGAAGATTATAGAAGAAAATGCAAAGCTTATCCAAAAGCTCCCGACGCAAGACGAAGCCCCAAGTGTAGCACTGGGTCAAGCATTCGCAGCGCGGTTTTAGTCGCCTACCCATACACTATACTGCCATAGTCCAAACGAGACCCAACCAAAGCAGTATACAAGCGCAGCAGTTCTTTGTCGAAACCATAGGATTGGTGGGAGAGAACCTTAAGGATATTCATTGTTTTGAGACATTTCCCAGGCGGCACAGAAAGTGTGCCCCAAGACCGACCCGTCAATGGCCGCTTTCTGGCATGTCCGGCCAGCATCCAGGTTCTGGCAGCCACTGATCATGTGTTGAACGACCCACATTCGGCAACCAGCGCTTCGGTATTTTTCCGTCCGCGCGTGTCCGGACGCACAACGGCAGCTGCCCGGCTGCCAGATATTCCAGTTCTCTTACGGCTGCCGATGTTGAGAAAGAGAACGGCCGAAGTACGGCCTTAGGGCATCCGTTTTTTCTTCGGGAAGCGGTAATCGGACGAAGCACGGCAAGCGACCGGCCACAGAATATGCGTATTCTTGCGGCAGTTGGTGTTCGAAAGGAGACCGGCCGGAACGCGGCTGCCGTGCGTTCGTTGTTTCAAAGGTGAACCGCGCGTCCGGCGGTAGAATATTCGTTTTCTCCGGGCAACCAGTGTTATGAAGGATACCGGCCGACGTACGGCCCCAGAATATACGTTTTTCATTCGGTTAGCTGTCCTCGGCCGAATTGCGGCAAGCGAATGGTCACAGAATATTTGGCAACCGGTGTTCCAGAGGAGACCGGCCTACGTAAGGTACCTGGCTATACGTCATTTTTTCGGCAAACGGCATACAGCCGAACAACGGCACGCGCCTGGGCGCCGAGAATTCATGCACAGACGTGTTTGGAAGGAGACGGACCGGTTTTTTCCTGGTGGGAGAAAAAGCCATTAGGGAGCCGAACGACGGGGACGCGTTTTTCATCCGCTCCGTGTTTCTACGTTTGAAATGAACGAACATTGTTTGTCAAACAGTAATGAGTGTTCTCGGTGAATGGGCAAGGTGCAAGGACTCACTGGACATTAGCAGGGAACCTTTTAGGCCATCGAAATGTCATTTATTGCCACAAGAAGACTATGCCACACCGACGGGTGATCTAAGCCTCGCCAGTCATCGCCGCTACCACGCCTTTGCCGACGGCTTCGTCGACGCGTCAGCTCGAGGCTATTCGCCCCATCAAGAAATGGAGAGCATTGGAGACATCGACCCGGCAGAGATGTCCGATTCGAGACGGAGATGGTTCACCAAAATAACTGGCCTTCAAGGGCATCGAGCAAGCGGCCACCATGCAGGAGCTAAACCACCACCATGTCAAGCACTCCTCACCAAAGAAAGGCAAGTGCGAGCAAAAGCGCCAGTTATTCTGCTTACAATTAAACTGCGACAAGCAATGTTGCACTATGTTGCTGGTGATAAACGTAGAAAAGACCCGCTCGTGCATTGGTAGGATCAACTTCATGCCCTGCACTATGTTACTTCATGGGATTTTACGACTGCCTATTTAGAAAACAAATTATTTGAAATTTGCAATAACAACAGAGCCTTGTCAGTGACGAAGCCTAGCTGTAATTTAGTTCCTATGTTTGAAGGTGAGCTTAGCTACTCTTGGGATATGACTCATTTGGTTAAACATAATCGCCAGCATCCTAGCAAACACGGATTTTGTCAGGATTTTCTTGCTCAACGCACATTGTTGAGTTCACTCACGATTTGGCTCTTGCAATAGATAAGCTTAAAGTGGTTGACTGTATATTCTTGGACTGCAAAAAAGCAAATAATGGTGTTCCATATAACCTTCTGCGTAGTACATTTCATCCTATGAACTGAATGATTCGTTTTTTGCATTGTTATTACTATTGGCCCACTAGCTTTGTTTAAAAGTACTGTGTAGTTTACCGGACTATAGCGAATGAACGTGATTCCGTATACCTGTAGCTTCATTCGAATTTAATAACATCCAGGTGTGCTGATTCAGAAAAGTTTTCGGATGTAAACAGTGTGTTAACAGCACCTTTAAAAGAAAACCTTCATTCCAGTTGAATACGTGTACTGTAAATTATGCTGCTGTGAAAACGGTCGAGGAATATAAATACCTAGGAGTTTATTTAGGGAGTGGTTAGAGGTTAAATATGCAGGTTCACACCATAAAAGTTACGGCTGCATATGTTTTTGGCTTTCTGAGGCGAAATTTCCGTGAATCTTCATTTAACTGAAAAGAACAACCGTATTTCACTCATGTGCGCTCAATCTTGGAGTACGCATGTGTTTTCGTGGATCCCTACACCAAAGAGCTGGTTGATACGCTCGAAAACATACAGAATATGTCATTGCGATTCGTATTAGGTAATTTGCACGTTACACTTAGCAAGAGAGAAAGTAAAAGTAAACTGAAATGGCAGGACGTGAGAGATCCCAGACGAAACCACAGGTTGAACTTTTGTCGTAATATCTATTATTCGAAAACTGGAGTAGAAGAGGAGAAGTATGTCCAAGCGCCATTCTACATATCGCAAAGTGGGACCGCTAGCTTTAAGCAAATTATTAACTTTCCTTCAAAGGTGACGCCTTGCGCGATTCATTTTTATTTTACATCAATACCTCAGTGTAATTATCTTCCACGTATGATTGCAATAACTGTTTATATTGACGATTTTCAGCGCGCTTTGTAGAATTATTTTGTTATTTTGTCTTATATTTAATGCTTAGTGTTATGTATCTCCCTTCTGTAATGCATGCAAAGGCAAGCAGGCATCAAATAAATAACTAAATAAAACAATGAATAACTAAATGAATAAAAATAAATAAACAAACAAATAAACAAATAAATGAACAAATAAACTTCCAGAGGCGCAAGTTTGCCTCCGACGGGTTGAGAACCCTACGCATTCAACCTTGACAAATAACATATTTATTGCCCTATTCGTTGCAGTATGCAAGGTTTCCTGTATGCATGCTACCATTGCTATGTTATTGGTTTGAAACAAATTATGTAACTCTAATTTTACGTCTTTCCCTGCGTGAACACAGAGTGATACAACTGCAGCCACCTGATGCAGGGCGTCATTCGCAACGCTTCCAGAATTTTTTGAACGTAGTATGACATTAGAAGAAAATTAAGTTCTTTTGGAATATTAAGGGGTGTGGACGTATACTCATGAAAACAACATTAAAATAGATTGAAAATGAAAGTACCTGTTGGCTCCTTCTTAGGATCAGCCCTGCGCAAGATCATCAGAAAAGTTGATGGAGTAGAAAATGTTTTTGCAAGAAAAATGGGCAAAAACTGGACATACATTTTTGTGAAGGAGTTATATTAAATGCTCCTGAGTGTTTGCATCGTAAAGGCATTCACGCCGGTTTTATATACATCAAAATTGGTCAAGCAACTGTTATAAAAATAGTTTATGCAGTCATATAATGAAAGTGTTCCGGAATATTGCCCTAAAAGAAATTGGCTACAAGCGGCGCAATTTATCTCTCTGAAATTCAACGCACTAAAGTATGCGCCCTCCGCCGGCCCCCCCCCCCCCCCCCCCCCCTCTCCCCTTTCCCCGTTTATTACAGGTAAACCGCCCCACAGAGGATATCAGGAACTGGACAATACATGAAAGTGTTCCGGAATATTGCCCTAAAAGAAATTGGCTAAAAGCGGCGCAATTTATCTCTCTGAAATTCAACCCACTAAAGTAAGCGCCCTCCGCCGCCCCCCCCCCCCCCCTCTCCCCTTTCCCCGTTTATTACAGGTAAGCCGCCCCACAGAGGATATCAGAACCTGGACAGTACATCTATTCAAGCTCTACAAAGAACTGAATATTTTCTGTGTTCGGCAGTAAAAGAGGCACAGCAATTAAAGGAAGGACAATTTGTGAGCACTGTTTAAAATTAATTTTGCTGTCAACTGAGGCTGGTAATTAGGCAAGGCTGCGCTGAAAGCTTGACGGCTGGTGGTTGCGCGCGAGAGCACTTTGATGTGGCTGCAGTGAACCCAAAATACTGGGTTTGTGCTGCTTCTGCACTGCGCGAATGAGTCATCTGCTTGCGGGACATGCAATGACCGGCCTCAGTACACATAACGTACTATGGCTGAACTCCAATGCCCGTAGCACGGCCGTATTTCCGGTAGCTTTAGTCCGGCTGGAGTCCGACGACCGCATCTCGGCTGTCCTCCGGTGGCCGTACTTCGGCCGTACACGGGTAGCTTTGGAATGGCCGGGGCCCTACGGCTGGAATCTGACCGTATGACCGTAAGCCGGTCGACTGGCCGACAGACACTGGCCGTTGGACAGCCATGGGAGTACGGCCGTATACGGCCAAAAGGCCCACATTTGGACATGGGCCGAACATGGCTGCCGGAAAAGGGCCGGACAGAAAATCACCGGCCAAAGTACACCGGCCTGTTTCAGGCCGAACAGTCCTGTGCTGCCTGGGTTATGCCGAAGTTCCTTGATGTGGGGAATGAATGTGAGTTTGTGGTCAAACACAACTCCTAAGAACGTGTGCTCCTTGTTCACAGGAAGCGAGACGCCATTAAGAGTAATGTCTGGGTCTGGATGGACCCCCCGCTTCCTGGAGAACACAACGCAGGAACTTTTTGCAGGATTCAATTTAAAACCATTCTTGTCTGCCAAGCCGGCAAGTTTCTTGACACTAAGCTGGACTTGACGTTCGCAGATTGACATATTGCATAATTTACAGGATATCTGGACGTCTTCTGCATACATAGAATAAGAAATTCTAGGTGGCAATGCCTTTTCAAGAGAGTTCACCTTTATCATGAAGAGAGTGCAGCTCAGCACTCCACCTTGCGGAACGCCATTTTCTTGCACGTGAACCTTTTAGAGTGCGCAACCAACTCTCACTCGAAACGTTCTGTCTGACAAGTAACTAACAAGAGTCATTAACATGTTACCCAAAACACCGAATGGCTTAAGGTCACTAATGATCCCATAACGCCAAGCGGTGTCATAGGCCTTCTCGAGGTCGAAAAACACAGTTAAGCAACACTGCTTATGCACGAAGGCATCCTTGAAGTACGAGTCAAGTGCTACCAATTGATCCTTCGTCGATAGCCGAACCCTGAAGCCTGCCTGGCAGCTCTCGAGAAGACCGTCGTACTCTAGGAAGTACGCAAGCTTGCGATTGATCATCTTCTCGAAGAGCTTTCACAAGCAGCTCGTCACAGTATAGGATGGTAACTTGAGGGGGAGGATAGGTCCTTTCCCTCCTTCAAGAAAGAGACTAGTATGGCCTCCCCAGAAAGCCGCCATATTTTATTACTTAGATTTAGAAGTGTTTCAAGTGTGTCTGCGTGTATATTTTCTACCATTGTGTATGTGCTGTTGTCTGGGCGTGGAACTGAGGGTTTACAAGTGCTCAGAGCAGCCCTCAGCTCATGTAGTGAAAACAGGGAGTTGTAAGAAGTCTGCGTTTTGTTCTTGTCATGAGGGACTTCTTTTCACTATAGTCTTTATACTTCAGGAATGTGTTCGTGTAGTGTGCTGAACTGGGCACGTGTTTGAAATGTTGTGAGACTGTGTTAGCCTGGTCTTCCAGTGTGTCCCCTGTTGTACTGAGCAGGGGTAGGCTGTGTGTCTGATGTCCTTTGAGCTCCGCTCCGCCCCCCGGCGAGCTGCGTCGGCGTGCCTCCCCAGAGGGAAAAAGGCGATCGTCTTTCTCGGCTCTGGGAAGGTGATGTTTTTAGTTACCTTGATGTTGATTATCTTTTTCTTCATTTGACATTTTTCGCACTTGCGAAAGTACGCTGCATGCGGCCCCCCGCAGTTCACACAAGAGAGGGTGTCGGATAGAGAAAGCCGGGCTAGTAGAAAATGGTTCATGACTGGAACTGGGCACAACTAACTGGACCAAGAGACTGGACCAGCTGCCTTGTCTGTGTTCTCTTCTCTTGGTCCAGTTATTTATGCGCAGTTCCAGTCATGAATCGGATGGAGAGTTGTGGCTCGGATGACCATTCGCCGCACATTTTCCACAAGTCGTTCGGCCACGGCAAACGTTTGTACCGTGCCCGATCAGCTGGCACTTAAAACAGCGCCATAGGTTCGGGATGTAGGGACCTATAGATCAATGAATAAAACTTGCATTTATATGTTGTGGAAGAAAACCGCGGTCAAAAGTCAAGATGATGTGTTTTGAGGGAATCTTCTTGTCGTCTCTGCGGATGGTGATGCGTCTCACGGCAGTGACGCCCTGATCCTTGAAGCCCGAAAGGTGATCGGCATCTGTTTCATGGAGAAGATCTGTCTCGGACATTACACCCTGCCAGCTGTTGAGGCTTCGATGGGGTGTGAACTTGATGTCTAGATCAGCCAGTCTTGTCTGAGCTAGACGCTTTGTGGACTGCTGCTTGTCAATTACCTCGATAAGGAGTTCACCAGACCTTTGTTTTTTGGCCTGATACGATTTCCCTATTAGGGCATCAAGATATTTTGCGATCAAGAAGACTGACTGAGATGAAAGAGGGTGGGATGAA
Source organism: Haemaphysalis longicornis (assembly GCF_048455015.1). NCBI lineage: Eukaryota > Metazoa > Arthropoda > Arachnida > Ixodida > Ixodidae > Haemaphysalis > Haemaphysalis longicornis. Next base: position 3,177,485 of record NW_027526407.1, on the reverse strand, counting down.
CTGAGGGTCTCCATGACAAGAAATCGAGAATAATGATCAGGTTAAGGAATTGTAAAGGTGGCGATCGGGGAAAAGATACTTCGGTGCGGCCCGTTTTCAGGGACCGATCACGGTTGGGGGGCTTTCAAAATACCATACGTCATAGTATAAAAGCAGGGAGACGGGTACTTTCTTCTTCAGCCTGTTTCTGATAGCTGAAGTGGTCCCGGAGCTTCCTACCCTGTAAACAGACAGCGAGCCCATCCCCCGGAGATTGACCTGGACTCCGAAGGCTGCCGTTGGTGGTTTCTACCATTCACCCTAAAAACACATCACCACGGTAGGTCACCGCTTATGTTGGGGGGCTCGGGGTCCAAAGTGCCTCCAATACCGCCACGAAGATTCCTCAAGGCGACCCGCGCGGGGACTTAGGAGTAGAGGAAACTGAAAGGTTGACCCCATTGATAGAATAATCAAGTTTATCTAGTCAGCAGAGTAACCTTGGTCAGTGTACACATAATTCTACCGTCAACTATTTACAAACTACTTAATTGCCAGAAGCATACTGGCAATATTCCCGCGAGAAAAGCTATACACTACACTAGAATACAGAACCACAATTTATATGGTCTAGGTATTCACAGAAAATTATCTGAAGTGTTAAGCTTTCGGGCAAAAACTTTGTCACACAATATGAACGAAATCTAAAGTAAATCATACATTATTTCGGTTTTTAAGGGCATACCAGCGTTTTTCAATGCCCTACACTGGCCGTCTCGACTTCGGCTTTGTTTAAGACAAGCAATATGTAATCATTACCACATACCTGCGATCATGGAAGCTATAGACGAGCCAACATTGACAGCAACATATACCTGTGAGCTGAATGTACCAATAGCTAGAAATCTCGAATGAGTAAATTTCTGCAACAAGTTCTTCAATTCTAATAAACTGAAACTAGACGCATCAAACAGATTTCATAAAAAGAGCTCCAGCTTTCTCATTGGCAGCAATTCAACCCAGCTTGCGTATCGTACTAAAAAAACATCACTCAGCCAGTAAGAACATGGAGAGAGAAACCTACGTCCTGTGCAAACATCAGGAACGAACTCATCGGGATACCTGATGAATGGCAAATTAACAAGGCAGCGAGAAAGAGCAGGCAGAACTTTTTTGCCAGAGGGAACATTCTCGCCCCTTCGCTGTTTCCTTCGGCTGTTTATTTTCGCTGGTGTATGCGTACAATGTTTAATGAAGTAGTGCACGCCTCAATGCCACGAGATGTCAGATGATCTTCCAGCGCGACTCTGAAAAACACGCACTAGCCATAAATATTTTGAAGTGTTTTCAATGCATTACTACTGCCATCGAATTCCAAAGCATCAGGTCTGTGAGTGAATAAAAAATGAAAGCCACCCCACGCTGCGAAAATGGTTAGCGAACGAGAGTGTAAAGTTAAGCTTGTTGTTGGTGATTCATTCTTGTAGGCTAAGTGCGAGGCAGACAAAGAATGAGTCAAGAAATGGCACGAGGACGACTGATAACTTCCAACAAAGTTTATTTCGAGAAGCAAACAAATAAATACCACCCTTCATCCCCCCCAGAACAGTGAAAAAATACACACAACCATCTAAACATTGCACATTTTCAATGCGCGAACATTCTATAGCTTACGGAATTTCAACACTTTATCACAAAGCGGGAGGGAGGGGGTGCTTACATATTCAGGCCCCACTCTACAAATCTTTTCCGCTTGGATGATTTCCCGCGTGAGTCTGGTTTTGGTTTCCCCTATCACAAATCATTTGAAAATCCGGCTTACAACCTTGCAGATGCGTTGCAAATGGTTGTAAGCCGGATTTTCCAAAATGTTTTATTATAGGGAACAGTAAAAGAAGGCTAAGGCGCGAAAGAATTGAAGCGAAAAAGATTTGTAGAGCGGGGCCGGAATGTGTGAGTACACCCTCCCTCGCGCTTCGTAATTAACAGTTGAAATTCCTTAGGCTATAGAATGTTCCCGCATGTCAAGTGTGTAATTTTTAGATGAATATGTGTATTTGTTCACTGTTCTGGGAGGGGAGGTGAGGGTTATATTCGTTTTCTTCTCCAAATAAACTTTGCTGAAGTTAGCGCTCGACCTCGTCCCACCTTGTGTCTCGCCCTGCGTCTGCCTCGCGCTTAGTCTACAAGAACGGTCTGCAAAGCAAACTAAACGGTGCCATTTCAACCAGCAAAGAATATTTGTCAATATGAGTTCAATGCACGATTACGGGCGTTTCGTCCGTTCGGTCTGCTCGGTCTCCCATTGCAAACCTCCGAAGGAACAATGTTAACTATTGTCTCTGTGCCCCGAATCACTTTCACTAAACTCTGCCACGACCACGACAGGGTTGCTATCTTCACGAGCGCCCACGCAAATTGTGCGGAGTTGACTAACCACCACAAAAGGGGCTTGAGGCCACGCGCGCAATGCGGTGTGTAATGAATCAGGCAAAGGTACTCCCTAGGAATGCCAGGGGAAATTTGGTGAAGAGGGGATGGTGAAGAGGATGGTGAAGAGGGGGAGGATATTTCATGTGTGATGGTGTTATCGCCGCGGAATTATCTGTCATTCGTGTGCTTTTGAGTTTTTATTTATTTTTATTTTTATTTTTTTGTGTGTGCAGCCGATAGCGCTGAGAATGTGACGTATGTGGGGCGCCTGGGTATTTAGTGTTCTGATTTTTGTAACAATAAACCAGTTGTGAGTCTGCGCTTGTGGTGTCTTTAGTGTGTTCACGTCGTCGTTAATTTGCGCGCAGTTGGATTTTTAAGATGCACAGGGGAAATTTACAACATGCATATGACAACTGGATCAATCAAACACGAGCTGAAGACAGCTTTCTGTCTGGCTCTTTGTGGCAGGGAAAGTGTAGGGCATAGATACCCGCACACGTTCTGTCCTTTAAATATTTCGCAACGCTCTCTACACATTAACGAAGTGTAACCATTTATTTAAGACAATGCACCGATGTACGTTTCAGAGAGACAGCGTGGTTTCCCCGCCGAGAACCGCATTGTGCAATACGTCGACGCCATGACGCCCCTTTACAAAACTGCCCCACGCTGAATACTCAGAGTTGGCCGAGTTTCCTAGTGGCTGATTTGTAACCAAACACAATGGCATGCCTTTACAGTATATCGATAATACGCAACCCTCATTGCGTCGCGCACTAACGCTGGCAGCTGTCACAACCAATTGATATGTGACGAGCCGCCAAAAGTATCAGTATCAAAACCTTGTACACGTTCGTAAAAAAACTAGCGAGCCTCTTCCGGTTTTATTGGGTTCCACCCGCTTACAAAACAGAATTGATTCGGCGCGGCGCACCAGAAATGAGTGCTAAAGACTGCGGCGTCTTGCTGGCCCTGCTGAGAGTTTGTCGCTGGCGCTGTAGGCGTCTTGGTCGCGTTCGATGACACCCACTCTTCATCTTCTCCACGTTTTCCAGTCCTTATTGGAGTCCTGTCTGTGCTCCTTTGCGCACCTTTGCTGCCGCCGCTGCCCGTCTTTTTCCTATCTTCTAAAGTTATAAAACCAGCATACAACCTATCTTCGGAAAATGTGAAAATAGTCGTCCGCCTTCCTGCGTGCTTGACTCTCCGCAATTTACCCACCTTGCCAAAACGTAAAAGAAATTCCTGAGACAGACATTTGAACTTTCCCTATTTTGACAACATGTACAGAAATGATGATAAATTAGGTAGTACAATTGTACAGTGGGAAATAATAATAGAAAATTTTATGCAAATATGCATACAGAAAATTAGCTTTCGGTTTTCAGAAAAGAAGGATAATTACAATACGTCATATACACGAACCCGTTTTAAAGAAAGAAATCTTCAAATATGCTTTATGAATGTCAAAATTTCTGAGCAAAACTATTGCACAAGCTTGTTTGAGAAAGAACGTCAATACATAACCGCTGTTTGCACAGTTCGGTGAAATAAAGTAGGGATGTGCTGGATTCTTGCAAGAGCTAATAAAAAAGCAACGTTTAAAAAAATTGTTTTAACAACAAAAAAACAACCATCCTGGCGATTGAACATCAACAACCATGGCTCGAGCGCTAATTTCTAAAGTACGACCTCTGTCGCAGCAGTGCGCACGCTGCATTTTTGAACTCCGAAATCCTCCAATGGGTGTAGGAAGGTATGAGGGGAACAGCATGAGAAGCGGACAGATGATACAAGGAAGACAGTTACGTGGCAGGGGGAGCAGAAGACAACAGTATTTTGATGAAATTTGCAGCGACCATAGCAGATTTACGGACAACCTTTTTCTATATGTACACTGTTGCAGCCGAGTCGTGTTTTGGAGATACCGCCTATGTAACAGAGGCCAGGAAAAAACAGCTTTACTGATAATGAAAAGCATCTTTCTAAGAGTAGTGCACTGGAAGGTATTGTGCGCAAACAAAAAATACAAGGTACCATAGCCACATTCACCTTCCCTGCAGAAGCTACCGCACCCGAAATGTGCGCCAATCAATTCTCATTAGCTTTGAGCGGTTAACGCGCGGACGGTGCCCAGGCGATGAGGCGTGCCGTAGTGGACGGCTCCGGAATAATTTTCATCACCTCGGGATCTTTAACGTAAGCCGAAAGCTCGAACGCGGTGGCGTTCTCACTTTTCGCCTCCATCAGAAAAGTGGCCTCCGCGGCCGGGAAGCTAACATGCGTTTTTGGGAGCAGCAGCACAGCGCCTTAGCCACTGTTCCACAGTGGCAGGTTCTCTAGCTGTTCGAAATCTCCAGAAAAACAGTTTTGGGCAAGATACTAAATACTTGTTTTAAAGGTTGTGGCGAAATATAACACCGACTCAAAATAGGCACAATGGCTCTAGCTTCGACACGCAACCAAATTGATTGGAGTCATCACCGCACGTTTATATAAAAACGCCTCTAGCAGGACGCGTGTTTAGTTAGAATAACGGACGAAAAATGTAGAATGGGCACATCTAAAGACCCCAATCTACAGTTGGATCATTCCACTGCTACAGAGTTCTCTTTTCTACCCTACATTTTACTCCGCTAACCGCCTGTTCAGTATTGCCATTCTTTGGAAGACATTTTGTTTATTCCTCCTTCCCCTGCTCAATGAAACGATGCGATTCGTGCGTTTTGCAATGCACAGGTTAATGCGGGCGCGTTAAAGAGTATTGCTTGCAAATGTTGCTCATAACTCCTGTCACTCCGCGGGTACACAACCCGATGCTTAAACGTCAGGTCACGAGAGTATAATTTGTCGCCAAAGAGACAGACACTTGCTCATTAACCCGCGAATACCAGAAACGTGCGATAGCAGAATAAGATACTTTGAAGACTCGAGAGCGTTACCGCTGGGGAAATGCGAAGAGCGTTCTTCACCCAGAACACGTCTCGAACGCGTCATTAATGAAGTGTTTCCGCCCCTCCGAGGAAACAAAAAATTCTTTTTAAAGTGACGCTATGAATATTGCCATTTCTCGTTTTCCCTCTTTCGGGATAACTACGCATACCTAGTGCAGTACCATTTTATGCGAAGAAGCATATGTCGTATCCAACAATCTTACCGTAGCCCACTACCCCCAAAAAACACCAACCTAAGGCATTGTCTTTGACAGGAAAGCAAATTCCTTATAGTACAGTGTCACAGAAGCATGGCTAATGCACTTTCCTTGACGTTTTCTTATATGATACGCTTCCACTAACTCCTTTCTCAAATCGTCATTATGGTGCTAAAGAGTACAGGTGTCCTTAAACCATGTGTTGCATTTTTCTTGACTGTTTTCCTCGTGGGCCTTAACGTGCCGAGTGATATGTGCAAATGAATTATTCTTGAGTGAACCACAGTGCTCCATGAGCCGTACATTGACGTACCTGCCTGATTGGTGTATGTTCACATTACCACATGAAAATGGCAAGGAGTACGTGATGCCCGTCGAGCAGGGATCAAAAGGTGACACATGTTTCACCTTGCACCCGTGGCCAGCTTTCTGTCCTGAGAACATATTTTCCAGCATTTTATATATTCTGCTAAGTTTACTTGGGCCGAAAAAACGACCCTAACCCCGTAACGATGGGCTACAGTTTTCAGGCCATGTGAGATACGATGCATGTAGTGGATAACAGCGATCCGGTTTCTTTCAACCGGACGGCCAGCTTCACAACCCACTTCTGAATTCACAGCTTTAAGTAACTTCTGTGCACTCCTGCGCATACCTTCCTTAGGAAAACCAACCGAATTAAGAGTTCGGATTTGCTCTTTAAAACTACTCCAAATTTTATACATACAAGACATAAAAACGGCCGACTTTAACACAGAAATGGCAATCCTACATTTTACCAGTTTGGAGTGCCCAGAGCTTTATTTCAAAATCCGTTTCGCAGATCTAGTGCAGTACGACCAGCATACATGCCCTGGTTCTAAAGACAAACGCAAACCGAGGAACTGTAGCGGACCTCCTCTCGGTAGCTCACATGTAAACATTAGCCCCAAGACCGCACTTTTGGATAAAACTTTACATCAACCATTCGGCGTGACACATTGCAAAAATCAACAGAAACAACAAAATCGTCCACATCTCTAACTACTATCACACTCAACCCACACAGGTTCTTCTCAATACGTCAGTCGATCCCACTGAGGAAAAGCGGCGTGTGAAGCTGCCCGTCAGGTTGAAAGAAACGGGATTGGTATTATCCCCTACATGCATCGTATCCCACATGGCTTGAAAGAAGTAGCCGGTCATTACGGGGTTCGGGTCTTTTTTTCGTCCCCATAGTAAACTTAGAAGAATATGTAAAATGGTGGAAAACAAGTGGTCAGGACAGAAAGCTGGCCGCGGGTGCAGTGTGAAACATGTGTCACCTGTTGTTCCCTGCTCGACGGGCATCCTGTACTCTTTCACGTTATCATGTGGTAATGTGTACATTGGCCAATCAGCCAGGTGCGTCCATGTACGGCTCATGGAGCACCGTGCTTCCCTCAAGAATAATTCATTTGCACATATCACTCGGCACTGTGAGGCCCACGAGAAAAACGATCAAGAAAGCTTCAATCCATTGTATAATAACACGTGTTTTCTTTGCGCCATTATGGCGATTTGACACGGGAGTTACTGGAAGCGTTTTATATACAAAAAAGTAATTGAAAGGGCGTTAGCAATGCTTCTGTGACACTGTACGATAAGGAATTTGCTTTCAGGTCAAATTTAATGCCTAGGGTTGGTGTTTTGTTTGTGTGAGTGGGCAACGATTAGATTGTTTGGTGCACTGCTGTGTAGTGATGACGTGTAGAGACAAGTGTGGTGTATGATTGTATATATGCGTGTTTTCTTCCGAATAAAGGTTTAGTTGAGAGCCAGCGCCGTCCTGTGTACCCTCTTGATCCTCATCGTGTTGTCAAGCGCTGTTTAGGATGGACGGATACCAACTAGCACCGCTGTCGATTGGTTGAATCCTAATTCCACATGAAAGGCTCTCCCAGCGACATGTCCGCTTTTGTATTTCACGCCTAACTGTGCGCTCAAAACCGGTTGCCGGTTTATGCGCCCCCGTGTAATATGTGAAAAGGGGGGCGTGCACGCACAGCAGCGCTTCATGCCACTACAGATGGCCCGACGGGTGTATTGGTGGAAGATTTATATGTGGAAGATTGATTTATCGATTGATTTATTGATTGATTGATTGATTGATTGATTGATTGATTGATTGATTGATTGATTGATTGATTGATTGATTGATTGATGGATTGATTGTAGTTTTAGACGCGCCGACGCAACGCAGGTGATGAGGCGCGCCGTAGTGGAGGGCTCCGGATTAATTTTGACCACCTGGGGATCTTGAACGTCTGCCGAAATCTCGTACACACGGGTGTTTTTGCTTTTCGGGTCCATCAGAAAAGCGTTCGCCGTGGCCGGCAATCAAACACGTGTCTTCGTGCTCAGCTGTACCACGCCTTAGCCACTAAGCCACCGCGGCGGGTTTATATGTGGAAGGCTGACGATTGGACGCGTCCTGTTATCCGTCATCCCTAATCGAGCTGTTTGGGCCTTGGTCGGTATGTTACGCCACCAGTAACGCGCCTACTTCGTGGGAGGCAAAGGACAGTTAAGTTTTTCCAATAGAACAAAGCTCGAGGCCTTCCAGGTTTAGCCAGTCTTCGTCGTTTCAGCCTTCAGCACATCGTCATGGCCAATTCTCGGACCAGCGCCAAATCCTCCTGTGGTGAGTCTGTGCGGGCAACACTGAATTGTAATTGCGATAGCAATGTTGCTGCCTTCTTGAGCTTGGAGGCGTAATAATTATTATGGCAACACTGAGAGGAGGCGCAAAACAGGGAAGGGGTGGAGGGTTGATGCTTTCGTTCCTTCATTTCTCACCGCACCCTTTGCGCCACCCGCTATTCTATACCGAGGTCGGCGCGCAGCCATGCAGACGAACCCTACTCGGACTGTAGGACGGCAGCCGAAACCGCGGAATTCATGATACAAAAATGCGACCGGCACAAACGCCGCATGTGGCGATAAGCAGTAGTGTACGACACGCCATGGCAAAGTTGACATCAAACACGGTACACCTTTTTGTATACAGCTCTTAGCACAAAACCAGCGCGGTTGCTCAGATTGACTTCCCGCTTTACGAACGAGTGTATCCCGTCTTGCTAACACAAAACAAAATCACTTCTTGCAGCGATTCAATCCTGTGGATGGGGCATACTTTCTTCTGAGGTCTTCAGAACGCTCAAACAATATTTCTACTATGCTACGACGGGCGTGCGAGCCTCGCGCATTCTTTAACGCACCGCTTCCGCTTTTCCTCCGGCAATTGCGGAGATCATTTTCCCGTTGTCCAGCATGCGTGCCTCTGATCCCAACGGGAAGAGGCAAATATAAAAGAGTGAGAGAGGAGGAGTGTTTTGCTTGCTCCGCGCCGCTGTAACTTGAACCGGGTAAATCAAACAGGAGCTACCAGAAAGTAAATTCGCACTGGTTAAATACACTGGTTAAATACTGGTTAAATACGCTCGTTCACCTGGAGTAAGAGCGGAATTTGAAAAAAATGGTGGCCCAACAAGAAGCGCGAAAAGGCGTGAAAACAAGGAAAACCGGTGCCGCTGTAAGTCGCGTGCTCAAGTTCCCCCAGATACAAGAGTATCTGGGAATCCCTCCCTATGTACGGCAAATAGCCCGGTTGGAACGCGAAAGTGCGCAAACAATACTTGTTCCGCTTAACGAGATTTCAAAGGATATTATTGGTTTCTTTTACTTGTAAGCACACGAACATTGCCAGTTGCCGGCGATGAGCAGTCAGTTGTGCTGGTGGGGGGTTTATTGTGGACGTCAGACGGCCGAATTCCACCTGTTTGGTGTCCTGAGTGGTCGAGTCGATTTGGCTGGCGTGTTACGTAAACAGTAAGGTGCCTACGACACGGTTGGGAAGAGACAGCTGCATATTTGTCTGAGGAGCCCCTCAAAATTTCAGTCAGATAACTTGCTAGGAAGTGTACTCAATCCCAAATTACAAATTAACGTGATTTATTTCATGCGGTCCTTGGACTACCCCCAGCTGCGGAGGTCACCTTTCTTCACAGAACGGAAGGGCAGTAATTTGTTTTGTTATTTATATGTGGCGGTGTTTGTTATATTTCGAGACAGAGCTTCTGCGGTAGTGCTTATTTTATGCCATTTTTATCTGACTGCAAATTATTGTCCAAGAGAATTCTCATTGACACTATGGGAGGCCAATGTCCTATTAGAAGCACCTTACATGGTTTTCGCTTTTCTGGCCCTAAGGCTAATGTTATCTTTAAAGTACAACATTATACAACGTTATTCCTGGACTGACTTGCAAATAAATCCAGGTTGCACAACCCATGGTTCATTTGATGCCGAGGAAAAGGAGAGGGTTACACTAATGTGAAACTTCCCGAATGTCCACCCTTGCCCACCAGTGCCCGCACAGCGGCATACCTTGCAAAAAGCTCTGCTTTTAACGCCTTGGGGCTCCGCATAAAGCTTTTCAACGCTTGGACTAAAAACTAGACGTTGGGTTTAATGTAGTGACATGACGGGATCATTGTACACCGGTAGGGGGATAATACAGATTGTAAGTATTTTACTTCAACCTGGAGGTACCGTTTTACCAGATTTGATCATAGATTGTAACGTTAGGGCTCAACTTCTACACTTAGGTGCATAACCGACCATCGCGTCTGTTAGCCTAGGAGAAATTTACTTCCCGCTGAGTTGCACATAAGCCTCACGGCGTAGTTTTCAAGCTTTGTAAGCAATCTATCCCACTATTCTGATTGCATACACATAGAAAAGTAATGGTGTTAGCAGTGTGACTGCCCGTTGTTCCAATGGGCAGTCATTATTTCGACAAAAACTATTCCCAAATGTCCCCCGGTACCTTTGTAATTTAAAGTAAGTAAATATTTTCATCTTACCGAGCCGTCGCTAGCTGTGCTACCCTTATATGGTTCTGGTAATTAGGTATGTTCAGTAAAGTGTCTGGCTAATGAGGAACAAACTGCGTGAGACATGATTCACTAGGACAGATTGTATGTGCGTAAATACCTTCATCAAACGCCACCTTGCAACAATACGAATAGCCGATAAAAGCCAGGGGCAGCTCCAAACTATCGCGTTAACCAAAAATTCGATGCCTGAAAATTGTGTAATGTTTTCAAAATTTTCATCCGAAAGAAAATGAAATATCACTGATAATGGCTTTCAGTTTTATAGGCGAATGCTTATGCAAGAGAAGATATATATGATGACCAGTTGCAAGAGCAAGCGCCATATGGGATGTTTTACTAAGCTTGATTATTGACTCCTACAGGTACCGGAGAGACAGAGATCAGAGAAAACTTGTGTGGTATTTGCACCACTCTGGTGTGCTGTAGTGTGAAGTAGACATAACAGTGTTTATAAACAATGGTGATAATCGTAACATTTTTGCAATCTATGTAAGAAGTGGCATATCTTTGAAAGCGGATTTTAGAGCTCGGTGATCTTGTAATAGGAGGCTGCTATCAATGTGCCAATAAATGTGCACACAAAAACACCTTGTGAATACCATAGAAGAATTCCTTGTTTTGAGCGAAATTGTAAATGAGTAGTCGAGGTAATATATTTGACGCAATATATAACTTATATTCCCCTTTACAAAGTTGGACAGCTTTGCAAGAAATATGGAGTAAGTTGGAACCGTATTGTAGTGTATCTAGCAACCAACCTAGGGAACTACCAAGGTTTGGATTCCGAAAGTTCAAGGGAGCCGTTTTTTCCCAGAGAATAGGTTGTGAGCCTTATTGTTAGCATTGTTAGACTTGTCCAGTGTACAGAAAAAAAGAGGTGAGGGCTCGCGCATAAAAACAGTAACTCAAAATTGTCCCTTGCTTAACTTTTTTTGGTGAATCCTCAAGTGGAACATTAGACAACTTTTGTACATAGCCACAAGAGTTCCTACAAATAACGCGGGAATTCTCCCATATTTTAATTCCGCTAGGATACAATTTACATTTTGACAATAGGATACACTAAACGTCTAGAAATCAAAGGAAGAAAATAAAGTGTATGCATTGGGGGATGGCCGTACACCCCTTCTTTATTAATGTTTCCCAAAATACACAACCTACCCAGCAGCTTCACGTTTGTCCATATACCACCGTGTGACAGATTGCACATCTTCAACTAAAACATGGGATGGGTAGTGCGGGTTCTTTGTATGGTACTCGTTATTATTCATTGGCAGTCTGAAGAAAAGGAAATTAGACACATTTCATGATCGATGCACCCGATTTACAGCGTATTTGTGACCACGCTTTGATTGGGAAGGAAAGACTTCTCTTCAGAATTCCATTAGAAATGATGACTTAATAATGTTTGCGCAAATGTTTACGAAACTCAACTGTTTGTTCTGTTACCTTCTAGAGGCCTTGCTGCTATCAAGGGAAACAATGGCACTGCGTACCTTACACCAGAAAATTCTTGTTCTTGTTTTAAAAACCTTTCCTGTAGTATTGAATATATTAACAACCAAAGCGCAGGTAAAGGGGCACAGTCTCTAAACACACTGATAAACTTTCAGCCTTGTCCATTCTGGTGGGTACATATTCAGTTTCACGCAATCCAGCTGAAAAAATGGTCCTCGGGCAGTACGAATGGGTACGAGAAAAGTGTAACCCTTGCTTATTTATTTTCACTGCGCGCACAGAACAACTCGAAGATAAGAAAATATGTTGCATTTTTTATAGTCCACGGTGCATTCTAAAAGCTATGTCCACATTTGTTTGTGCTAAACCCTTTAAAAGCACTGAATAATTTACTATCTCTAGCTAAAGAGTGTTGAGGGAAACGCGCAAGCTTGCTCACATCAACACTTCATCCATAGGGCACCAAAACCTCACTAAAAGTTTGTCCAACCTTCGGTGAACGTGTGTCCAAATGATCAGCAAGCCTTCCGTGATCCAATTTGCAAACTAAGAACAATGGGAAGCAAAGATATTCCGCGCACTATGTCAACGAACGTACAAACGTTCTAAACGTACACGAATATGAGGTTGATACAATAACGGCATACTGTTGGACATACTCTTCATTATCGAGGCGTCTATTGGGTACTGTAGAACCGTCCCTTTTGTCGCAACTTTCCAAGCAACCGTCTTGACACAGACTTAAGCGCGGAATAATGCACGCGCCACGCGTCCAGAGATCTTATGAGGGCTTTTCGGTCGTCCAACATGTTTTTGGGGAAATCCATTAGTTTTTTGACAGAATGTCATCGGTACCACTAAGAAACCTTTCCGTTTAAACATTCAGTTCGCCTCATACTAGTGTAGACTCATATACAGCGAATCATGAAATACACTTTTGAACTCAATGCTTTGCTGTCAAAACCAGCCTGACCCGTTGTCGACATTGGCGATTCCTACAGTGAAGATGTACTCTAGAGCGCAGTAAGGCGGAAACGTGCGGGAACAGCGAAAAGACTGGCGTAATAAAAGTGCAGTGTAGGGTACGCTAAAGATTTCAGGATGATTGGTGAAGACAAAACACATGGCGAAGTTAGAGGAAATCCGTGGGAAACATACCGTTATTTTTTATTTTTGTCGGCATGCAGTGCTCCAACCCAATGCATCGCCGAAGCATTCACATGGGTTACGAAGAGACAGCGCCTCTCAGAAAATACGCGAGATGTTCTGCTTCACTCTAGTGTGGAGGGAATGATTTGGCAAGTGGGTGTGGTTTTGTAGCCAAAAAACGTTTCTTTGGTGGTAGTCTACCTGAGCCCGAACGCGCTGTTGGGCTACTTAGAGGGCGTGCTAGAATGTGATGCTTTTTTACAGCGATGGAGAAGCGCCACAACTTGTATCGCTCTTATTGCGGATTGTTCGAGTTCACAGCTTGTTTAACTCCTATAGATTACTGTCAAACGAATATATTGTGAGTTTTTTTTCTGTTAAATTGTAAATTATTTCCAGACATTCTTCGGTGGCTCTGGCGAGTTTTCGGGTCGTGCATAGAGCCATACCAGCACTGCAGAAGGCTAATCAGTCAAGAAAGTAACTGCACACCAAATGTCAGGCTCGTTTGGTATAAAACAACCGCTAGTGAATGTTGTTAGATGGTTCGCATAACAAGCTCTATTGCAAACTGGCCAGAACTGCCACCTGCTGCAAAAAACTTAAAGCCATTCCAGTCAATGTGAAAGCTGTCGGAAGTACAGAGCAGTGATTCGCCATAATGGGCTGCAGCAGCTTTATCCGCTCACTTCTGCCACTAATGCCTCATACCACACACGCCCTACGAACGTGCGGAACTATGCTGCACCCGAACCCGCTCTCAAAAGATCCACGTCAAGGCTATCAGCCTCCTCGAACCGGCAGCCGAAAGCCGGTGTGCACACGTTGCAAGAGGTTAAGTATAGCGTGATGTCTTGTTAGTTGGTGTAACATGCTATCGAAGGTAAGTTGCGCTTCATGTGAACACAGAGACGGACACGGAAAAAAAAGTATACTTTCACCAGAAGACGGCGCTTTTACAAAAACATATCTATAGAACAGAACAGAATGCAGCAACAAATTCCAGACAGATAGGGAAGGTTAGTTAGACATGTAAAATATAAAGGTAAAAAGATAGCGGCAGTCGAAGCCGGTCGATTTGCTGTCGTAAAAAGATGATTCTAAGAACTGAATCTCACGCTTGGGGAGGGCAATCGAAGGGGTGCTTACGCATTCACCCTCACGTCTTGATATCATGGAAAACGCTTCGTAAATCTCTTGGAACATTTTGTCTTTAGCGCATAACAAAATGGTGTTTTTGTCAAACGCGATTGCACCTCGCATGGTGTGCCGCAAGATTTCCCACTGTGCGGACCTGTTACGGTTTCCCCTCGTATACGTTTTTTCCCATGTCCGTCTATGTGTCCACATTGAGCGCCGTCTTCTCGTGAAAGTATACGGTTTTTCCCTCGTCCCTCTCTGTGGTCACATAAAGCGCATGTTACCTTCAAAAGCAAGAAGCTGCTCGTAGAAATCCTATCCTCGGAGCATCGCCATCTCGTCTACACCATTGCCACGGCTTTAGCCTATACGGCTACACCATTGTAGAGCACGGCTCTACACCATTGCCACGGCTCTAGCCACCAAAGACCACTCGATGGCATCCACTCACCGGACGCTGTCACGGAACTGACGACGGCCACCTAAGGACAATGAACGCGGACATACCCTGCTAAACCCCCGTGCTGTACATACCTGCACATAGTCTTTGTTTGTTTCCTGCCAAAAACCTCATCTATTTGTCACCTTAACTGGCTCCGCGCTAGGGGCGAGCCTGTTTGGAGACACCATGCATAGTCATCGTAATCATCAGCGCCACAAACATCATCAGCGGGGCTGGCACTGCAGCGTCAGTTGTAGCCACGCGTCTCACAGGAGATCGAACGCGACTCAGCAGTTCTGGCCGGGCCCGCGTTGCATTAAAAATACGGGAAGCCGCATGCGCTCTAGCTCTGCTCCCTACAAATAAAAAAATATACCTTCTGTCTACGGTTGAATGCACTTATTTGATTTTTTATATTCTAGTACTCATTAGCTAGGCAACATGGGCTGTGACGAATCTATTTGCAGTTTTTTATGCCGCATGTAATCCAAGGCAGACGATCCCGCTTGACAGGGAAAGAACATGTGGCATTGTGTACAAGATATAGAAAATATTACGTTTACAAAATACAGCAGTACCAACGTTTGTTCAGGTCTACATTTGCGCTTTTAGAAACCATGGGTGTCTCTTTCATAATATAAAACATATGAACATAAAGAGTCTACATGCCGCATACATATTCGAACTCCTAGAAGAGTAGAGAAGTGGTCCGTAATACAATAATAACAAGTATTGCTTCTCGCGAATGCTGTTGTTTGCGCCAGGGAGAACGAAGGTGCATGTAAAGACTGCAGTCGGTACGCAAATGGTACTTAACAAAGGCAGTTGTTTTTTACTATTCAACCAGTAAATTTTCACACATCATCAAATGGTTGAATACTATGTGCTTTAAATGTTTGAATCCTAAAAAACCACAAACGTAAGGTAGATTGGAATTTGCTGAAAGAATCCTGTGGCGAACAGTTTGAAAAGCGATGTTGAGCCAGAGCTAGGGATTTGCAAAGCAGGTATTTGTCGTCTTTACGTCCGCGTGCACGGCTATAAAATGGAAGACAGTGAACCCGGAAATAAATAGTAATGTCCTCACAGATTCGGGGCAATCCTTTACTGAGAGTTATGGTGTCACATGATAAGGGATTGTCTATTAAGTTACCCTTTTCCCGCCTCCAGGCGCAATACAAGTTGACTATGTTGTCTGATTGTTGCTTCTGCAAGCACTGCATGACTTACTCCTCGATTCAGGCTCGAATGTTCGCACATGCCCATGCTAGCCATCCCCATGTGTTTCAGGCACAAAGGCAAGACTCCTGTCACAAAAACCTATTTTAATATTTGATGTTACTTTCTTCATTCTGCATTGTACCTAATCAGGCTAGTGACGGTCATTATTACTTTCTGGCTGTGGAGCAATTTGTGAAGGACATTATGCTGCCGATGATGGAGGCGTAGGGTTACGTTATTTGGTTTGGCGCAATACCTTAAGTAAGGCAACCTTGGTGAAGCATTTTGCACCTGATCTTGAGCACACACATTCAATACCAACAACAGTGGCTCAGTTTCAATAAAAACGAAAGAGGAAAAATTAGTTAAATAAAATGTAGTATGACTTCAAATTTCTCTGCTATAGTATATCAATCCTTAGTCCTCCACAACGCCGCACCCTACATCAAAGATGCAGCTTTAGTTCGGGAAACCAATTTTCTTTGAGGCACAGGCAGGCCTGTACAGCACAAGAGCATACTGTACGCTACGTCCCGCATGACGACAAAATAGTACTCAGTGCCTGTCATAGGTTTTTCCGCTGTGGTAACAAATATTAGAGGCGAAGAACCAGAAGGAAGGACAAACTCAGGTTATTGGAAAACGGAAAGTTCTAATTTGTTCACACAAGAATGCGGAATATAGGGTGAAGTGTGCAGTGCTAAGAAACGGGTTGAAGAAAGAAAACATGCTTTCGTGTCGCTTTGTGTAATGCTGTCTCCGTCTTTATTGCTTTCGCGGTTCAGAGTAGATCGCTATGTCTGGAGGAAGGAAAGTTTGATCTGGAGCAAGGCAACGCAGGGGCGAGCAGGCAGTTATTGCTTAAACGAAAATTTTCTGCTACGGCTGTGCTCCGGCTAGAGTGTTGTATCAAAAGTTCTTTGCGCATTAGTTCCGAAGCGGAAACTACCCGGCGGACAGAACTCACAACAGAATTTTGCGTCCTCAATTCACTCGCAATTATCTTGCGTTCAAGGCAAACCAAAATTGAATCCAGACGGACTATTGAAACGAAAGGTTTCCTGCTTGTTGTAACTTTCGAAGGATGTTTAGTTTCACCTCAAGCATTTTGGGTGGCCGAGGTCACCAGCAAAAAAGCGTTTTTTTCTCTGGACACCCAACATTTTAAAGGCAAAATAGTCCCTGTATCAGATGGGAATTGTGACACGTACCATTTCCATTTGGTTGGCGACAAGAAACACATGCGATGCAAGTGAAGGTAATACGGTTCGTGTTTGTTTTAATCAAACACTCTTTCATTCCATATAGAATTTACTTACTCGCACCACACATCTTTTTAACTATCATACCACTTTTTGTTACCGATGATTGGCTCCATTTTGAAATCGGTAATGAGATCACTCATTTGCAAATTTAAAATCATGGGTTTAGTTATTTATTTCCAGTTTTAATAAGTGTGTTATGTCATTGCAAATTTATTCTCGGCGGTTGTTAACGTCTTTGGTTTCTTTTACACTGCAGCCACTCAAGTGACATTATTTTTTAAGAATACAAACGTCATGCTACCGTTCATTATGCTGTTTTGTTTGTATATCTGACAAATGCTTACCATCAACTACCAGTGAACTGTGCTAATCAGTTTTAGGAAGTAGAAAAACGTCACTTAGCGCATTTAATGTCGCAAACAGGTACGGCTTGGAACTCTCAGCGTTCTTTCTATGTCCATGTCGCATGAAGCAAAATTATTATTAATTCGTATACAGGTAAAGAGCAGTTAAGTAAAAATCCTGTGTAATGCGATAGCACAGAACGAAGCAAAAAATTTTGCTCTCTTACAATTCTCAGTTATTGTTAAAAATCTGCACCCAGATCATTTGAGATTTTCCTCAAAAAATGGTTGATTACGTTCTATTTGACCTCAATATTCAAGGACGGAGATTGCATGAATGCGTGGGTAACGAAAACGTACGAAAATTCGTGATTCATCTTAAAGGATGGCTGGTTATAGTCTGCATAAAACTTCTTTGAATCGTATATTGCTAATTTGGCAAAGGAGATCATTCCATTCTCTTGTTGAAAAAAGACAAATAAGGCACCCAATGTAGTGATCCAACAACGTTGACGTTCAACTTGAAAGACCTGGCAAACGTGATAGGTCCTGCCGACAGGGGAGGGCGACCTGTAATATTGTATTGCAAGTCTAGTGCAAATAAAGTATGAAGCACGCAAATGGGAGCAATGCCACGACTGAAGTACAAGTTGAGGCGAATTTCTAGATTATTCACACTTGATGACTTTTAATTACGTTTGCCACAAATATAACCAGAAGAGGCAATATTTAAAGAGGGTTTATTGACTGGTGCTTACGGCTGTAGCCGGTTAAGCAAACAATGACTAAAAAAATAGTGGTTCAAATGTATCCCCTCAACATTTTCCAATAAAACTAGAGAAACTACGATACACTGTCTGATGAATGGGCGCTTCCGCAATATTAGATAAACATTGTAGAAAACAATTTTGTATGTGTTTGGCCTCATCAAAATACGACAAACCCATAATGAACTTTTCCTTCTTTCATCTCGGCAGTGCCCTTCAACGCTCGTTCATAATATACGCAAGAATAAACGGCTGCAAAACCATTGTACAACAAGAATAAAAAGAAACAAAGCACGTCAGTGCTTTAAGCACCACATTTATATTCCATGGAAGGTTTTAAAGAGGATGCACAATCCCAGAACGCTATGCAGATTTAACTATTCAAACTACTTTAACCCTACTAATGGGTAACGTCTTGTACATTTTTTAAAGGGCATTGCATGAACGAGGAACACAAGAAACGGCTGCAGAGTATGCTTTCACCTGCATACCTGTAGCAGCCCCGACACTATCTGCGAAGATGCTCACTTAGCAGCAGGTAGCCGTGTAAAGTTAAGTATGTGATATCAACCACATTGTTTGACAGGAAGCATTATGCTCTTATACTAATTGGTAGCCGAGATTGTAAATGCGTTTGTCCTGGTGTTAGAGAGATAAAGCCCCATAATGGTAACATTAAACTATATTCTCAGCTTCACTCCACCTTGTCGTATATATGCACTCTATATTCTTTGTTGCAAAAGCATAAAATGTCACGTAAAAAGGCTAATTATGGTAGCGCTATGTCAAAATTAAGTTTTCTTTTTATGGAACGGTGCAAAAAAGCGGAACGGTCTGAAAGGAGCATAATTTCTGACTTCCTTCCTTTGTGGAACGTCTCCGCAGTTATCAGTGACGGCACAAAGGAGCGGAATAAGGACAGTATACTGTCGAAAGCTTTATGACAGTAAAAATGGGAGCACGTGTTGCTCAGTACATGCAGAGCCGTCTAGCGATAGAATGGCGAACTTTTGTGGTTCGTACATTTGGCGGATCTGCTCCCTGACAACCGTTCATTACGTTGTTGGCTGCTGCAGTAGCTACGTTAGATATCTTGAAACGATTAAAGAGAATACATGTGCTGATGATGGGCTTTTTAGCCAGCGCGAAATGAAGCGAACGCATTAAAATGACTCCTCTTCGCCCCAGATTGGGTGATAAAAATTCGTTTATCATCCGCGACAGAACTAATGCAGCAGGCAGTCGCACGATGAAGTGCTTAGAGGCTATGCGCTCGCCAACCGCACTAACTGTAAGAGCACCCCAGCCACTCACCAGAGCGCTCTGCTTGTATTGAGCGGCACGCCCTCCCGTGTTTACTGTCAGAAAGCTTTCGATTGTACAACGTTATCTGATTGTCAAATCTTATTGAAGGGATGAAAGAGCAAACATTGGGCCAGATATGGCCATGCGACAAAATTTGTATGGTGTAGAATATTGCCCAAACGTTATGGCAGTCTTTGTATAATTATTTGAGCATAAACATCTAAATGCAAAAATAATATAGGCAACTGAGTTTATCAATGGAGAAGGCAAGCGTAGAAGGGGGCTGGAGAAAGTTCGGTGCGCAGATGAGATCAAGAAGTTTTCGGGGATATATTGTTCGCAGTTATCACAGGACCGGGATAATTGGAGATTTATGGGAGAAGGTATTGACCTGCAGTGAGCTTAGATAGGCTGATGATTATGTTACAAATAATATTGCATAGAAAAAGACCCATAAGCAGAGATCGTGAGATAACGAATAAAACGTGAAGACGTTGCGCAAAGCCCACAGAACCAATTCATCTGGCGTCCGCAGTAAAGTGCTTGATTCAGGTTACACCTAGTCTAATATATATACCCCGTCTGGCATCCCTTCTGGTCCCCCTACCTTAATACTATTGGCCATCGCCTCGTTAGAGATGTACGTCATTAGAGATGTGTAGGGCAGAGAAATTTGACATGAGAAAGAAAAATTTGTACGATAATTGCCAGAGCAGTGCTTTGCTTTTTGAGGCTAGAACAAGTTGCTTGGAAGCTAAGAGCTTTTTCGCGAAGTATTTACAAAATGATGGGGTATGCGTGGCATGCGGAAAAGAAGCCGAAACTATGCGGCACATAGAGTTAGAATGTGAGAAAATCGATCCAAATCTACATGAGGCCAATATTTGGCTTCAAGAAGCCCTGTGATTCAAAAGTAGCACCAAGGAAGTTAAGTATAATGCTGTCGAGACGACGAAAATAATATTAGAATGCTGGTGGACAAAAAGCAGGGACGGAAATATCGCCTAGGGCAGCTGCCACCTATAACAGGAAAAAAAAGTGTTTTTTGTCTAATAAGATTTTTGTGGCTGCCCTAAGTAGCGCTAGTATTAAACCAAGAGTATAAAACATAGGTATTTTAGTCCTTTTTAGTAAGATGACACGTCATCACCACGCTACAAAGGAGAATTCAATAGCAATCATGATCATCATGATCAGCCCTATTCACTTAATATCATCATACGCACCTAGCTCCTATGTGATACTGCCGTCTGGTTTTTTAAATAGTGAGATATCATACAAATATAGGAGCCCATTACCAAACAAAGTCGTTGTGCTGTATAAATAATAACGCCAGAAATAGTGCCTTAAGTTTGTTTTGGTAGTGTGCGCTAAGCCCTAACCAAAACCACCTAAATATTTTTATCTCTTCATGTACATGGCACTCGTTCTGACGGAGAAATGTTATACATCATCAAATAGCGAAGCTAACTCAGTCATCTCCGCTTTAGCGGCGGCGTCTGGTCAACGCTCAATTAGCGTGATTGGGAACGCAAAATAGCCCCAAGGGAAGCAAACCGAAGTTTATCTGTGCAACCTCCATTTTCAAGCACCCCGGGAACGTATCGAGAAGTGGCAACACTCCGCTGGCGCATACACATCCAATATTCATTAGTGTCGAAAGACTTTGTCACAGACAACCCCTTCGGGGGAAAACCAGCGTTGGTAACTGCGCCATATTTCGAATACGGAGCAAAAATATATTAACAATAAAACCCTTCTTTACTGCCGCAAAACCTGTGCATAGCACTCCTAAGGGGCAGTAGACAATGGAGCAGACGAAAGTGAAAGTCTCATTTTCGCTTTAATGAATACTTTGAAAAATGTCACCATAATCAATGCTTGGTGCTCAATCTTTGAGGAGCCCGAGTATTCCTCGAACTCGTCCGGACACTGCTACGTATTTCAAGCGGAGCAGGGAAATCTATGGCATAGTAAGTGCACATCCACCTAACAGCACCCAGTCTATTTTGTACTGCTGATAGTTCAAGCTTTCTAATAAAACCATAATTTTCAGCTGCATCGGTCCATCAGAAGCAATTATGGCTTCCCGGAAACCATATAAAACGCAGGAAAAGTAATACATTACGCCAGGCTTACACATAAAGTGGACTATCCCAAATTGACCAGCAGGGTTTTATGTCGAACACAATGACGGGCTACATAAAAAGGACCCTTAAACTTCACCAGACACAATAGAAAGATTTGCACAGTATCAATGTGGGTACAGTTCCGAAGGGAATACGTAATTATTTTTTGGTGCTGGGTATTATTTGGGCCTCAAAAACAGGATGTTCAATCATCACCAACTGCCTCAAACAATGATATTTCTAACATAATATGCAGATATCTATGTTCAGACCGGCTCCTATAATTAGATAGTTTTATTAGGCAGTAACTGACCTGTGCCCAAGCAACGGTACTCAAAAACCTCACGGGAGAACCTTTGTCAAGAAAGTTTGTATTTGCTCAAAAATAAACAAAGCGTAGTGGGCTCCATATCAATTTGGTGTTTTTATTGTCTCTTCCAAAAACAAACTGAAACAAAACAAGGTTTTCACCACCTTTTCACAAAGGATTCGTCTACAAACTTCAAACATATAATTAAAATCACATAAAAAGCGATGCCAAAGATACCATTGGATGCCGTAGGTAATTCTTACGGACATTGAAGAAATGCTAGGCTAGCAGCACTCAGTTTCGAAAGAAGAAAAACTCCTGAAACGGTAGCACTGCATACCTTAAAAAATTGCAAAATGCTGGTTTAACCTGTAAAAAATACAAAAAAAATTTTTGCTACTTAGTGGTCTCACATGCGTTTTTATATTTCCGTGCGGAAGGCGGTGTTTATAACGAGTGTGAAACTAGCCGGCAGGTACTATAAAAACATTTCTCAGAGCGAATGTGTTCGCTTTGTTATTATGTCACAGTTGCATGTTTAGCTCGTTGGTTGGAATTTCTCCTGTTCAGATTGTATTGTTGAAAACTTGCATTTTGATTATTTTTTTTTGTTTTTACTGTTTTGCAGGTTGAAGAGCATGGGTCGTTTCCGTGCAATATGATTTTCCCGCTTTTGTTAGCCTGGTTGAACCCGCTGAACAGTGCCCATGATATCGGAAGTACTGCTTTCTTGGCCAGCATCACCATTTTTTTAGAGGTTAGGGGTGTGTTTTAGGTGCAGGGTGGCGTGTGTATTTAAATGACGCAAAAGGTATGCCCGTGGCTGTTTTTATATTTCGCCTCTGGGGAGCGTGGGTTGTGTCTGAATACAAAATTGCCAATGTAAGCAAGTGCAGACCAGCCGGGCATGGGCTGACGCAAGCGATGCGTGTATTCGCTGTTCGGAGCGCTTCGGCTTGTTTTCTCGCCTTCGTTTTTTACCGGCAAAATGGGTGCCTTTCCGGGATCGTTATCGGATGTGCGTGTCCTTGAAGTGTTTTATGTTCCCCAAAACGACGTTCCCCTTCCGGGCATTGGACCACTTCTCTCCTAGTACTCTGTAAATCAGTGCGCGCTCCCTACAGACTGCGAAACTCGCCAGCAGTTCGGCAGCCAGCGTTTCGCAGTATTAAAAATTTGTAAAATTATTCTGAAAAACTTTCTTGGAACCAGAATTTCTGAATTCACCGCTCTTCAATTGAAGCGGCCCAAACGAAAAGAAAGAGTTTAAAGAAACACAGAGACCACCGCTGGTGTAGCAATGAAATGTTAATATCAAGAAGGGGGGTTATAAACTCCCAACGCAACGCTACGCAAGGCAATAAAACCTCCCGAATGGGCGCAAAATTGTGACAAATAAAGAGTGTGAGAAGGTAATATAAAAACCAACTTACGTTCAACGACCACTCATATAGGCAATTCCTTTGGGTTTAAGACACACACTCGCTCGTGTA
Source organism: Haemaphysalis longicornis (assembly GCF_048455015.1). Taxonomy (NCBI): domain Eukaryota; kingdom Metazoa; phylum Arthropoda; class Arachnida; order Ixodida; family Ixodidae; genus Haemaphysalis; species Haemaphysalis longicornis. The sequence continues at coordinate 3,153,977 of NW_027526407.1, read as the reverse complement.
ACACACGTTTTTTTCTTTCTCGTGAATTAAAAGGCGTCCATAACTTCACGGGTAATTTCTTGTCGGTGCATAAATAAAATGTCTGCGGCACAAAACTTCGGTTCGCATCCATAAAAAGTGTCGTGTTGAAACATGAAATGATGCACAAAATTTTATTTAAAATTTACGTTGTCTCAAATGCACAATAATACAGCCTGGAGTTTGAATACAAGACAAAGCAATGCTATACACAACAACCTTTGCACTCGTTACGTAAGAGTTCTAACGATTAACTTCATAACAAACCACTTGCTTGTAACTGCCACGTTAAATTTTCGATCAACCCTCTCAGATGCAGGTTCTTTTCGAGGAAGCCTTGGGTCTACGGCGCATATGTTGGAAATATTAGGACAAAGGTAATTTGCACTTGATTTTGCTATTGAAACAACAAGAGCAAACGGCATTAAGTATTTGGAATTTATCCAGAGTTGGAAAGAAAACACACATTCTGAACGAACTTGTCACGATCTGTAAAGCCTTTGAGGATCTACTTGTCGGGGGATAATAATCATGGTATAACAGCCATCACTTAAAGTGTTTTTGATCAGCGGTTACTGTTAGAATTATGAATTGCCAATAAAATATCGCCATTCATGCCACCTTTCATTACCCGACGCTAAGTGTGCCTTGTAACCTACGTTTCCTGTCTCGGACCGTTAAGTTTGGCCCAGATAATGCAGAAATAATGATTTATTGGCGAGTTTAGTTCCATCCTGAGGAAGAGAAGGCTACTGGAAAGTTTGCAGTAATTGAAAGGTACAGTGATGGTCCTAATGACCCCCAAGGTTATAAGAAGTACATTTGAAGGAAAACGGCTGAAAGATGACATGCTCCCTCAGTAAACGAATTGCTATGTATGTTACACATGTCTTCGTACAGCAGTTTTATATATAAATATATATATAAATATATTGTGAGCTTTGTTTGAGGCTACAGCTTGTCTGCCACCGTAGGCAGCAATTGCTCACTATCATCACCACCGGCTTGAGGTGATCACTTCTTCATTCCTTGTACATACTCATCATCTTCGACGATCCCTCTTCTTCGGAGATCATCATCAGCGCTTGGGCTTCATCGCCATCTTGGGTTCTCTTCGACTCGCCTTCGAATAAAGGAGCTACGAGGCCATGGTCTGGCCGCCTCCTACCTACGGCCTCACAATATATAGGAACAAAGTTTTCCTGGACGCCAGTAGAATATACCCACAAATTGTTTCGACCACGGTAAAAAAACAGAACAGATTTAATAACGTTTCGGCCGAGGGCCGGAATCGAGGAAGGCCGGTCCTTAAAATCTGTTCTCTTTTTTTAGCGTGGTCGAAACAATGTTTGTGTATATAAATATATATGTTTATACATATATAATAAAGTGAAGAGGAACACCGTCGCACAGATAGCCGAATTGGTAAGGCTTTCGAGATCTATTCGAAAGGCGTGGGTTCGGTCCCCACTCTGGGCGCGTGTGTTTTTTTCTTTCTCATGTTATATTATTAAAAAATAATGCAACGTCACTAACGGTAACAAATAGTCTAACCATTCCCCTATGCCTTCTGTGGCGTTGTAGACTGCCGGCATTTCTTTCTGTATATATATATATTGTGAGCTTTGTTTGAGGCTACATCCTGTATGCCACCATAGGTAGCGATTGCCCACTATCATCACCACCGGCTTGAGGTGATCACTTCTTCATTTCCTGTACAAACTCGTCATCATCGACGAGCCCGCTTCTTCGGAGATCATCATCAGTGCTGGGGCTTGATCGCCATCTTGCGTTCTAGTCGAGTCGCCTCTGAATAAAGGAGCTACGAAGCCACGGTCTGGTCGCCTGCTATCTACGGCCTCACAAGTGGTGGAGCTGCAACTCGATCCCGACCTGTACCTCTCATTCGACACCCCTGGAGCTCCGTTCCGGTCGCCGCTTGCCCTCGGGACCAATCTAACTCGCTACGCGGAGACGGCTCCACTTCGTTCGGCCAGCGCTGCTGACGTCGCTCACTTTTTCTTGCACAATATCTTACTTCGCCATGGCGCACCTCGCGTCCTCCTAAGTGACCGGGGCAAGAGCTTCCTGTCGCAGGTCCTCTCCGATGTACTTCAAGCTGCTAACACCTGTCACAGGATGACATCGAGTTACCATCCTCAAACTAACGGACTTACGGAACGCTTTCACCGCACTCTTTCCGACATGCTCTCGATGTACATACAGCCTGATCACTGAAATTAGGACACTATCCTACCTTTTGTTACTTTTGCCTTCAACACCGCAGTTCAACGCACCACAGGATACACCCCATTCTACCTTGTGTACGGTGGACACCCTTCACACACTTCACACTGTACAAACTCATCATCATCGAGGAGCCCGCTTCTTCGCAGATCATCATCAGTGCTGGGGCTTGATCGCCATCTTGCGTTCTAGTCGACTCGCCTCCGAATAAAGGAGCTACGAAGCCACGGTCTGGTCGCCTGCTATCTACGGCCTCACAATATAAATAAATATATCTATATATATATATATATATATATATATATATATATATATATATATATATATATATATATATATATATATATATGTATATATATATATATAAGCTATAACCAAGGCAGACATTAGCAGCCGTATGTGGACATTCTCCTCAGTAGCTATGCGCCAGATACTACGTGCCACCAGCCTCGCTCGCCGCGCACATCTTCGTCCACGCTATCATCATCGGTATGTTCTGGAATCTCTGCGTTCGACCTGAGCTCGCTAGCCTGTCCCTCTCTGCGGGTTTAGTTTAAAAAACCGGTGCCCGACGACTCCTGGCCTCTGCCTCACATGTGGTGGAGGTCAAGCAGTCTGATCATTCATACATCGACCCCCGACTTACCCCTGGAGCTCCATTCAGGTCGTCGCCTACCACAAGAGGCCATGCCGATGACAGCTGAACCAGCCAGCGCGGCGGGTTCTGCCGTTCCATCGTGCTTCTAACCAGCCGTGAGCGGGACCATCCCTTCTTCACTGGGCCTACCGGCGATGACGTCGAAGATTGGCTGAATGAATACAACCAAATCAGCTTCTTCAATGGGTGGGACGATGACTTCAAGCTCCGTCACGTCTCCCTTTCCCTCAGAAAAGTTGCGAAGACGTGGTTCTACAACCACGAGCGCGACTTCACTGACTGGCAGCGATTTACTTCCGAGCTGCGCCTATTCTTCGGCACGTCGTCTACGCGTACGAAAGCCGCCAAAAAAAATTAGACGAGCTGATACAAAGACCTGGTGAGTCGTACACATGCTACATTGAGGACGTTCTTTCATTATGCCACCGTGCCAACAAAGACACGACGGAGGACAGCCGAGTGCGCCATGTCCTGAAAGGAATTTTTCCCTTCGCATTTAAAGCGCAGGTCGCACAGAACCCCACTAGCGTTAACCAGGTAACAGCGATCTGTCCGAGCCTCGATGACCTGCAGTCCCTCCGTGTGCAACCAACCCAGTGGGAATCCCGCGCTTCCATGGACGAAGCGGAGTTGCGTTCCAAGATAAGATCAATTATCCGCGACTAACTGGGAGTGCAGACACCGCTCGGCTTTTCAGAATCACGACGCGAGACATCTCCTCCGGATCTGTGCGAGATGATCAAACAAGAGCTGGCCTACCTTGTGCTGGCCTCCCACTCAGCAACCGATATTCATCCCGGCTCAACTCAAGCCACATTGGCTTCGCTGCCTTATGCTTCCAATGCCCCGATTTCGACCCCTCTCTCCGACTCGGTATGTTCGCCTTTGGCACCTGTTGAGAAATAAAGAAGCGCAGGCAGGGGGCGACTGTAGAGGAGGAGAAAGAGGGGGATCGGATGTGCGCACTGCCTCGCAATTCGACTCGATCACCACATCGGAAGCCAGACGCTGGTATTCTTTCGCTACACATTTTCTTGTGCCGTGAAACCTGGGAACCGGCGCACGAGTTAATCTACGTTCGACGGCGCTGCGGATCTGAGGCACGCGAGGCCTGGATAGCTTCGTACTGCTTTATCCTGGAAACCTGCCCTGGCCGCCGCCCCTTTCGGCTCGTGCCCAAGCCCGCCCTTGTCGCCTAGATATTCGAAACCCCTGCGTCTTGCTTCATCGACTGGTACCATGGATGCTCTTCGTATTCGCCCAGATGTACTGCGAGCGACCGTCTCCGGGACCATGACAGTCCTCGACGCTTTGCTGCGGAGCCAGGCAGCAACGGCCCTTGACAGACAAAATGTCCTCGACCTCATCTTGCGCGACCAGGTGAGCCTTCACAAACTCGACGCTCATGTTCAGGAGAACCTGAACGATCAAGAATTTGATGCCGACATTCTGGAAGCGATCGATTACGACAAGCGTATCTGCGCCCGGCGAACGCGCGTACGCTTCTCTGCTAGCCAAGACTCTAACGCAAGCCCCGTCCATCAACCTCAGGCGGCCCTGTTTACTACCCGCATCGCACCCTCCACTATTTGCTCACTCCCTAAGGAGGCCCGGCGGACAGTGGTCCCGGATGACGTGCCGCCTGTCCGGGAAATGACTGGTGCGCGGGTAGAACAGGACAACGGCGACGGAGGCGCTGCGGCCTTTCAGGACGTCAAGCAGGACACCGAGGTACTCAGCCAGGGAGAGAGGCTCCAGAAACTGCGTAGTCCTGCTGCTTCCATGACTGCAGTTTCGGGGAAGCCTCAAGGACACTCCCAGGACCTCGGCATCGCTGACGCGGTTATCGCTTCTGAGAGAGCGGAGCGGCCCTGCCGTGAATCTAGCCTAGCCAAGGAGACTTCTGCTTTGGAGATGTCGAAGTGGCCCCAGACGGACGCTGTTATCACAGACGCAATTCTCACTTCGGAGACGTCAATACAGCTCTCCCACAACCCTCGCATCGACGACTCGACTTCCGGTCGGAAGACCTCTCACCGGCCTTGCCATGACCTTGGAATCACCGATGCAACTCCCGCTTTGGAGGCGTCCCTGCGACCCTGTTGCGATCGTTTCGTTGGGGACGCAGCTCTCGTTTCCGCAACATTTCAGCAGCCCTGCTGTGGTTCGCCGACTGTTTCGTTGGGTCCGGCAACGAAAACACGATTCGTGCAGAAGGTGAACTCTCTTCAGGGGATAACGAAGCGCCTGCTTTTCCGACGCTCTGTGAGCGAGCTTCGACGCCGGAAGTGAGCTTCGGCCGCGCTAGTCCAGGCCCGGTGGGGAGGCATCCTCAACAAGAGCTTCGATGGTGACTACCCCTAGGGCAAGTCGATGCTGGACGCGTCTTTGTACAGTGTTTAAAGTTCCCAAGATAGCGAAGTCCCGTGGTTCGCAGAGAAAGCGGGTGTGCTTCTGGAACACACCGATTACTTCACGGAACGCCTAGAAAACAACAATGCTACACTCCTCGAATCCGTGAATAAGATCTTACTCCAACATATTACAATTCAAAACGACGTGGAACAGCTTAAAACTCGGGTGCAGGCTATTGAAACTAAGATGCAAACTGATGCTACTGGGTCAACCCCAACAGACTATGAACATTTTTCCATCTTACAAGATAAAATAGACGACCTAGAGAATCGATCTGGGCGTTCTAATGTCCTTTTCTTTGGGTTTGACGATAAGGAACCATCTGAAGCATGGGATGCAACCGAACGTCTTGTTAAAGACTTTTCCTCGTCAAAGTTAGGCGTAACAGTTGATTCAGTGGCCCGAGCTCACAAACTTGGTCGTTTCGCACAAGACAAAAAGAGACCTATCATAGCCAAATTCTTTAATGATAGGGAAATCGAAACGCTTCTAAACAAAAGACCCAAGCTGAAAAACACGCCGTTCAGCATCTCGCGTGATTATTCCCTGCCCGTTTGCGATAAACGACGCAAGCTGGCCCAATTCAAGAAATCTGTAGCTAAAGAGGAAGACCGCTGCCGCCTGGTTTTTACTAAGCTCTTCATAATTAATGATGTTTACCTGTGGGAAACTGTTAATGAATGTGCTGTTAGAATAAATGCTCGTGATAATGCACCCGTGATGGATTCCCCCGTAAGGGACACAACGGAATGACGTCGTTCCCTCCCTGCAGTTACTAAGTGTTCTTCACCACGTGTAACACGTTCCATTGCCGATCATATTCCATTCGTGTTCACAAACATTCGAAGTGCTCTTTCGAAAACCGTCCCCCTTTCTTCACTTATCGATTCTTCATTAGCAGCATTTGTAATATTAACTGAAACTTGGCTCAATGACACTGTCAGTGATAAAAATATTTTTGTTTGCGCATCAGAATTTAACTTCTTTCACTGTGATCGGTGCCACCGAAGGGGCGGTGGCGTACTCCTTGCCGTCAAAAGCGATCTTGTTGTGACCCCTATCGCAATATGCACTTTTCTTGAATGCGTGTTTGTTTCCTTCAAATCTCCTGGTAATAATGGTATTATTGCCGCCTTTTACCGTCCTCCTGATATGGGCTCCTTGTTTGCGACCGAATTTTCCCGTGTTATAAGCGATATTTATACCAGTTTTCCTAGAGTCACACTTCTTATTTTTGGTGATTTCAATTTTCCTGCTATAAACTGGAGTGATCTAACCGTTTCAAACAATGATACTGAGGCACACACATTTTTGCAGACTTGTCTGGACTTTTCTCTAACACAACTTATCAGCTTCCCTACACGCTGCTCGGCAACATCTTCTAATATTCTTGATTTAATTTTAACGAACGATCCCGATGCTTGCTCACAAATAACATCTTTTGATGGTCTTTCCGACCATGTCATTATTACTGGAAACTTGATTCTCCCAGTGGTAGAAAGAATGTCAACTAACAAAATTATCAGGTGCTATAACCGAGGCAACTTTGATGGTATGACCTTAGCATTTTCTCCCTTCTATGAGCAATTCATTGATGGGCATCTCCACCGCACGATTGAAGAAAACTGGCTGCTGTTAAAAAGTAAACTTCTTGGTTTTATTGACAAATTTATACCCGTACTAACGATGAGAACTCGAAGCACGGTTCCTTCGTTTACGCAGCAGCTCCGACGTTTGAACAATAAAAAAAAGCGTTTATATAAGCAGGCCGTCAGAAATGATAATTTACACTCTTGGAATAAATACAAAATATGTGATAAAGAATATCAATCATTACTAAAATCTACCCGCCGTCATTTTTTTAGCGTGATTTATCATCGATCCTTGCAAAAAACCCCCGAAGGTTCTGGCGAGTTGTAAACCCTAAAAGTAATCCAGACATTATAACAACGGCGTTTCAGTCCCCGATAACAACGGCGTTTCAGTCCCCGATTCTGAATGCGCAGAGCAGCTAAATCAGGCTTTTTCAAGTGTTTTTACAAGAGAGGATGTTTCATCCGCTCCCATTTTAAATAGTTCATACGCTACAACAATGCCGGAGATTACTATCACTGAAGCCGGTATTTTGTGCCTTCTACAGAAACTGAAAATCTCTACAACAGCCGACAATATTGGCTTTAATAATAAAATCCTTAAAGCCATATCATTGAGCATCAGTCCCTTCTTAAGCGCTCTGTTTTCACAATCGTTATCTACCGGAACTGTACCTCACGACTGGCTAACAGCTAAGGTTGTCCCTTTCTTCAAATCTGGTGACCGCTCTTCCCCGCTGAATTACAGGCCCATTTCCCTAACTAATACCATATGTAAACTCATGGAACATGTCGTACACAGTCAAGTCATAAACTATTTAAAAAAAGCGTCATTTCTAATTGTCAGCACGGTTTTTGTAAGGGTTATTCCTGCGACACCCAACTTGCCGGTTTTGTTCACGATCTTCACAAATCCATGGATGCCGGAGGCCAGGTCGACGCGGTTTTTTTTAATTTCGCTAAAGCTTTCGATCGCGTTCCTCACCACAGAATAATGCTGAAACTAGCACAACTTAACCTTCACCCGGACGTTCTTAGATGGATTGAAGCTTTTCTATCCTCCAGGTCCCAATTCACCTTTGCTATGAATGCAAATTCTTCCTCTGTTCCGTAACTTCTGGCGTCCCCCAGGGTAGCGTCCTTTGTCCTCTCCTTTTCCTTGTCTATGTTAATGATCTTCCCAACTCTGTATCTTCTCAAGTTAGACTGTTTGCAGATGACGGCGTAATATATCGTACCATTTCCTGTGATTCCGACCGTTCAACCTTGCAATCTGATCTGGACAAAATTAACCTCTGGTGTTCAACCTGGCTCATGTCACTAAACGTTTCTAAAACTAAGTTTATGTCCTTTACTAACGCTACTAACCGTATTCCCACTTATTACTTCTTGAATAATGCGCCACTTGAGTTCACATCTTCTTACAAGTACCTTGGCCTTCACTTTCAGCAGGATCTAAAATGGCAGCATCACGTCGAACTTACTCTTGCAAGCACTAACCGCTCGCTTGGGTTGCTAAAACGTAATTTAAAACAGGCTCCATCACAGTTAAAAAAGATTGCTTTCACCACTTTAATTCGCCCTTAATTGGAGTATGCTAGCGCCATTTGGGACCCTCATTCAGCCTACATTGTATCAAATATTGAATCCGTGCAAAACCGTGCTGCTCGGTTAATTTACTCTGATTATTCTTCCTTTTCCAGCGTCACTAACTTGAAAAACCGTGCTGAACTAGTTGATTTGGCCCTGCGCCGGAAACATGCGCGCTTATCACTTTTTCACAAGCTTTATAACCACCCGTCACTGCGTGAAAGTTTTTTTGAAAGCCCCTCTGCTCTCTTTCCACGACGCGATCACCCCAATAAAGTTAAACGCCCACAATGTCATTCACTTTGTTTCACACAATCATTCATACCGCGCACCATTGTTGAGTGGAATGACTTGCCAGCACATGTTGCCACCGAAAAAGATTCTAATAAATTCTTGCAGCTCTTGCACACTACGGTCACTAACTAGAATTTTTTTCTGTAGTTTTTACCTCAAGCTTAAATTGTGGCAGTAGCTTGCATACGTTGCTCCTGCTCTTGCTGCAGGCTATTTCTGCATACCCTGCCACTTGGTATGTTCTCTGTTCTTTGTTTTTGCGTTATATTGTTTTCTTTTTCAGCCAATATTATGGGCGCAATAGTGTCAAGCAAATTCTTGAGGTCTTGTGAGACATGTTCCCAATATATCTGATTGTTTAACGATTGTACAACGCGGTATGGCTGTAGGTTGTATTTATTGTTTCTTCCCTTCGTTGCGACTAATTACTGGTTATAATGCGTTGTGTATTTTTGTTAGTATTTTGTATAATGTTGTCTTCCCCCCTCCCCCCTATGTAATACCCTCGCCAGAGGGCCTTTAGGGGTACACCGAATGAATGAATGAATGAACGCCTATCAGACGTGTGCGATACGAAAGTGCCACTACTCTCGCCGCAGGATCTCTGCAAATGTGACCGACCGCAGCAGCTGTTCCCATTCGATCCCGGTGTCCGCCTTGAAAAAGCTGTTTACAGAAATCGATTGCACCGAGATGCCCAACCAAATGCTCCACTGTTTCACCAAGCCAGCCTGCAAGCATCCCTGCTGTGAAATCATGCGCCGCTATGGTAATCGAAAAACTAGTCGTAGAGGGGCCCGGACTTCGCCACTAACCGTGCCGCTGCCAGCTAGCTCCTAACTAACTTGGCGGCGGCGGGAGTGTGTTGAGAAATAAAGAAGCGCAGGCAGGGGGCGACTGTAGAGGAGGAGAAAGAGGAGGATCGGCGGTGCGCACTGCCTCGCTATTCGACTCGATCACCACATCAGAAGCCAGACGCTGGTCTTCTTTCGCTACAGCACCTGTTTCTACCCCTGTCCCTCGACCGCCCATGCTCCCCCGGTTCGGCCATGTGCATCCCCACCCAGTGCCGCCTGCTGGTCCTGTTCAGTTTCTGCCAGCTCCTCCTCAGTTCGCGTATGGCTACCCTGCTTGGCGTCCGTTCCGCCCAACCTGCGGCACGGATGCCAAGCAGGTATCCGGGCATATCTCTCGTTTCTGTCGAAGACGCCAACAAGATGAAAGGCTCGCGTACTCCCTCGTTCCCCAAAGCAGGAGTCAACCGTCTTACGACTACTATTCGCAAAGGTTCCCGTACGCACAACGTTCGCCGTCACCCGCAGACTACCAGGACCAACACCACAGCTCCCGCCCGCCGAGACGATCTTCCCCAATGCCCTTCCGCCGCCGCTCTACCTCGCCGCTTCGTCCTGCCTCCCAGAACACGGAAAACTAAAGGCGGCAGTTTCTGGGGGCGAAACTGCGTCACTTCGGAATTCTGGAAGTCCTCCTCATCGACCGTCGAACACGTTATCAGTTTTTGTTGAAGGAATTACTGTTGAAGCTCTTGTGGAGACTGGTGCGATCATTTCGATATTTCACGAAAGTTTATTTTCTCGACTGCGAAAAGTGAAAACTCCATATTCTGTCCCGGCTCTACGAGGTGTGAACTCCGCTACTATTCAACTATCTGGACTGTGTACAGCTCATGTTTTTATCGACGGCATTCGACACCACATTCAGTTCGACACCACATCATGCGTTCACCAAATGATATTAGGCTGGGATTTTTTTGTGGTGAATCAATGATTCATATGAATGATACTGACTTGGCCAGTGTTTCGGATACTGCAGACTTGCGACCGATGGATGTCCGTCATTCCCCGTACCCTCCAACGCAAAATTTTAGAGACATTTCACGACGACGCTACCGCGGGCCACCTTGCCTACCACAAAACTTATGATCGTATCAAGAGCCGCTTCTCCTGGCCCGGCCTATCCACCTCTGTTGCCAAACAAATTTGATCGTGCGTATTGTGTGAGCGCCGCAAACGTCCAACTTCGGGACGTGCAGGCACACTCCAACCACTGCCGTGCCCGTCCTCTCCTTTCGAAGTCGTTGGCATCGATCTCTACGGTCCTCTACCCGTCACTTCGGCTGGACATCGGTGAATCATTACCGCAGTGGACCACTTGACACAATATGCGGAAACAGCTACTAATCGCATGGGCGGCGGTTTAGAGGTGGCTGAATTCCTTTTGAAGACATTATTTCTGCGACATGAACCGCCCAAAGTGCTTCTTAGTGACCGAGGCAGGGTATTTCTTTCGGCCGTGCTTGCAGAAGTTCTTCGCGCCACCAAAACTGTAACTAGAACCACGTCCATTTACCACCCTCAAACTGATGGTTTGACCGAACGTTTTCATCGCAGGTTCTAGGATATGATAACCTGTTACATTCCGCCCAACCATAAAAACTGGGACATCATTCTCCCCTTCGTCGCCTACGCCTATAATACAGCGGTTCTACGAACCACGGGATTTTCGCCATTTTTCCTTGTCCATGGGCGCCGACCTTCAACTGTTCTGCATAATTCTTTCTTCACTGCGCCTGTGGCCTCTGCATCTAACAGTATCGATGACATTATTTCTCGCCTGTCTTATAGCCACCATCTCGCTCGTCTCAGGACGACAGCCTCACAGGAACACCGCAAGTAATACTACGACGCTTCCCACGGCGTTGTCTCGTTTAGAGCCGGCCATGTGGTCCTACTTTCCACGCCGCTCCCGACCCCAGGGCTGTGCGAGAAGTTCCTTCCCAGCTTCGTAGGCCCTTACACTATCCAGGAACAGACTTCACCGGTAAAGTACCGCGTTACGCCTACCTCTACTGTCACCGACCACCGTTGTCGCAAGAACAATAACAAACAATGTTTACTTACGTAGCGGCAACGGGACTTGCCTTCATCAGAGTAAAGTTGCATGATTTTGCTGTCGCAAACATTTTGAACACATTTCTTATATAGGTTTGCATAAAACTGTGAGAAAGAGCGGAAAATGTTTCGGAAATGGGGAGTGTGCATACAGTCAGGCTACGCCTATGTTACAACATCAACAAACAAGCAAGAAAAATAAAAAGGGGGGGAGCGAGAGAGAGAAAAAGTGGTCGTGTTAACAATGCAGCGTTCAAGGTTGCACCATGACAGGTCAACGTATGCCGCGCGGGCTGCAAGTTCAGACAATGGGGGAAACTGGACAACCGTGGTTTGAAAAGAAAGGGGAGAGTATACAGTAAGGTATTTAGTGGCTGGGGAGACTGGTTCGGGGGGAAGCGAAGATGGGTGTGCCCCCCGCGGGTGAAGAGAATAGATAGGGGGCACAAAAGAGCATTTCGCAGAAGCTAGCAATTGAACAGGAAATAGGTAGAGTCACAAAAGGCTAAACATGAATAGATCACAAAGAGTTAAACATTCCTAAGTGGTGGTGGGAACGAGGCCTCCTTCCCCAGGACAAATGGCATTGTTGAGCCGCATTAGGCTAATAAAGCTGCTGTATTAGGAGAGTTTCTGCGAATTCTGATGGCAAACTCGAGGGTAGGAATAATGAACATAGTTATAAAAATTATGAAGCCGCTAATTTTCATCGAGGGATAAGCACGTTAGTTTTCCGTAACTTTCATTAATTCCAAGCGTGGCTGACCCAATCCTATAAATGAGATAAGATTCCCGAACCTCGCGGTCGTGGTGCGTATTGAAGGCGGATTCTAAAATCGTTGCTTTCAGATGTTCAAATGCATGCCCGGGATTGTTCACATGTCTTGACAAGGGCAAATAAGGGCAGCTTTTGGCATGAGAGCGGTGATTATTGAACCGAATTCGGAAGGGCGTTTCAGTTTCGCCGATATATTGTTCCCTACAAACAGTGCACTATAGAAGATATACGACATTAGCGGAGTCACAGTTAAAGTTACCTTTTATATTTACGTAGTAGTCTGAAGCCGTGCTGGTGGCGCGCTGTGTAGTGGTCATGTGTGGGCATACTTTACATTGGGGTTTATTGCAGGGCATGCAGCCAGTAGTTGCCGGTCGGTTGATACGAGAGTTAGTAAGAAAGTCACCTAAATTCTTATTACGCCGGTAGACAACGCGTGGTGGTTCGGGGAATATGCTTTTTAAGCGGTCACTTTGCATTAGGATATTGTGATGTTTTTTTAGCACGGTTGACACCCTTGGAGCGGAGGATGAGTGGGTTAAAACTAAGTTAGTTTGCGGGTTCCCGTTCGGGGCTTTTTTCTCACAGATTTTGTTACGGTCTAATCGGTTGCCTCACACAATAGTGTCGTCGATAACTTTTTCCGGGTATTTTTTATTCAGGAAGGCGGTCTTGAGTTCTCGACAGTTTGAGTCAAAGTCGGCTTGGTTTGAGCAAATTCTCCTAAATCGGTGGGCTTGGCTGTAAGGTATTGCTTCTGTGAAATGCTCTTTTGTGCCCCCTATCTATTCTCTTCACCCGCGGGGGGCACACCCATCTTCGCTTCCCCCCGAACCAGTCTTCCCAGCCACTAAATACCTTACTGTATACTCTTCCCTTTCATTTCAAACCGCGGTTGTCCAGTTTCCCCCATTGTCTGAACTTGCAGCCCGCGCGGCATACGTTACCCGTCATGGTGCAACCTTGAACGCTGCATTGTTAACACGACCCCTTTTTCTCTCTCTCGCTCCCCCCCCCCTTTTTTATTTTTCTTGTTTGTTTGTTGATGTTGTAACATAGGCGTAGCCTGACTGTATGCACACTCCCCATTTCCGAAATATTTTCCGCTTTTTCTCACAGTTTTATGCAAACCTATATAAGAAATGTGTTCAAAATGTTTGCGACAGCAAAATCATGTAACTTTACTCTGATGGAGGCAAGTCCCGTTCCCGCTACGTAAGTAAACATTGTCTGTTATTGTTCTTGCTGTGTATCCGACTCTTTACTTATACTGTTTCTGCGCGCTTGGTGAGTTTATCTTTCTCTAGATTTATATATATATATAAATATATATATATATATATATATATATATATATATATATATATATATATATATATATATATATATATATATATATATATATATATATATATATATATATATATATATATATATATATACATATCTATATATACATATTTAAAAATACGGGTTGGCAGTCAAGAAAACCTCGGAAAGCAAATGGGCGGTTGTTATAGGACATTGAACAGATGAAACATTTGCAAAGAAAGAAAGAAAGCGGAAAAAAATGCCCGCCAGGTGGGATCCGAACCCACGGCCTCCAGAACACCGGCATTTTTTCTCCCCTTTCTTTCTTTCTTTCTTTCCTAATTCTTTATCTGTTTCAATGTCCGACCACAACCTCCCCTTTGCTTTCCGAGGTTTTCTTGACTGCCAACCGTTATTTCTATGTTATTTATACGAGCCCCTCATTTCCTATTTTGGTCCGCTACATGCATAGCGAGGGCCTCTGTTCTGGCAGTCTTCGTGCCATAGGGAGCTTACGAGGGTTCAACGCAGGTTGACCACTCTCAACATGTCGTAGACACTCGAGTCACGGAGCGGGGATTACAAAAAAAGAATGTCCCCTTCCCCCCGAGAAGTCAGAGTGGCGCTGGCTACCACCCCCAAGCACTGGAAAAAATTACATTGACATAAATACCCCAGAAAGCGGGGGGGGGGGGGGGAGTAGAGAGGGGAAATCGCCCCGCTGGTAGCGTAGAAGTTATCGCACCAGACCGGTAGTCTGGAGGTCGTGAGTTCGGATCCCACCTGGTGGGCATTTTTTCTCCGCTTTCTTTCTTTCCAAATTTTTTATCTGTTTCAATGACCTACCACAACCTTCCCTTTGCTTTCCGAGGTTTCCTCTACTGCCAACCCTCATTTCTATGTTATTTCTATGAGCCCCTCATTTCCTATTCTGATTCGCTACATGCATAGCGAGGGCCTCTGTTCTGGCAGTCTTGGTGTCATAGGGAGCTTAAGAGGGTTCAACGCTGGTTGACCACTCTCGACATGTCGTGGACACTAGAGTCACTACGCGGGGATAAAAAAAAAGAATGTCCCCTTCCTCCCGAGAAGTCAGAGTGGCGCTAGCTACTACCCCCAAGCACAGGAAAAAATTACATTGTCATAAATACCCCAGAAAGCGGGGGGAAATCGCCCCGCCAGTAGCGTAGTGGTTATCCCACCAGACGGGTATTCTGGAGGTCGTGGGTTCGGATTCCACCTGGCGGTCACTTTTTCTCCGCTTTCTGTCTTTCTTTCCAAATTCTTTATCTCTTTCAATGCCTTACCACAACCTCCCCTTTACGTTCCGAGGTTTTCTTGACTGCCAACCCTTATTTCTATGTTATTTCTACGAGCCCCTCATTCCTATTCTGATTCGCTACATGCATAGCGAGGGCCTCTGTTCTGGCAGTCTTGGTGCCATAGGGAGCTTAAGAGGGTTCAACGCTGATTCACCACTCTCGACATGTCGTAGACACTCGAGTCACGGTGTGCGGATTACAAAAAAAAAAAAGAATGTCCCCTTCCCCCCGAGAAGTCAGAGTGGGGCTGGCTACCACCCCCAAGCACAGGAAAAAATTACATTGACATACATACCCCAGAAAGCGGGGGGGGGGGGGGGGTAGAGAGGGGAAATCGCCCCGCTGGTAGCGAAGTAGTTTTCGCACCAGACCGGTAGTCTGGAGGTCGTGGGTTCGGATCCCACCTGGTGGGCATTTTTTCTCCGCTTTCTTTCTTTCCAAATGTTTTATCTGTTTCAATGACCTACCACAACCTCCCCTTTGCTTTCCGAGGTTTCCTCTACTGCCAACCCTCACTGCTATGTTATTTCTATGAGCCCCTCATTTCCTATTCTGATTCGCTACATGCATAGCGAGGGCCTCTGTTCTGGCAGTCTTGGTGCCATAGGGAGCTTAAGAGGGTTGAACGCTGGTTGACCACTCTCGACATGTCGTGGACACTCGAGTCACTGCGCGGGGATCAAAAAAAAGAATGTCCCCTTTCCCCCGAGAAGTCAGAGTGGCGCTGGCTACCACCCCCAAGCACAGGAAAAAATTACATTGACATAAATACCCCAGAAAGCGGGAGGGGGGGAAATCGCCCCGCCGGTAGTGTAGTGGTTAAACCACCAGACCGGTATTCTGGAGGTCGTGGGTACGGATCCCACCTGGCGGGCCTTTTTTTCTCTGCTTTCTTTCTTTCTTTCCAAATTCTTTTTCTGTTTCCATGACCTACCACAACCTCCCCTTTGCTTTCCGAGATTTTCTTAACTGCAACCGTTATTTCTATGGTATTTCTACGAGCCCCTCATTTACTATTCTGATTCGCTACATGCATAGCGATGGCCTCTGTTGTGGCAGTCTTGTTGTCGTAGGGAGCTTAAGAGGGTTCAACGCTGGTTGACCACTCTCGACAGATCGTAGACACTCGAGTCACGGCGCGGGGTTTAAAAAAAAGAACGTCCCCTTCACCCCGAGAAATCAGAGTGGCGCTGGCTGCCACACCCAAGCACAGGAAAAAAATTACTATGACGTAAATACCCCAGAAAGCGGTGGGGGAGGGGGGAATCGCCCCGCCGGTAGCGTAGTGGTTATCGCACCACACCGGTATTCTGGAGGTCGTGGGTTCGGATTCCACCTGGTGGGCATTTTTGCTCCGCTTTCTTTCTTTCTTTCCAAATTCTTTATCTGTTTCAATTACCTACCACAACCTCCCCTTTGCTTTCCGAAGTTTTCTTGACTGCCAACCCTTATTTCTATGTTATTTCTACGAGCCCCTCATTTCCTATTCTGATTCGCTACATTCATACATGCATAGCAAAGGCCTCTGTTCTGGCATTCTTGCTGCCATAGGCAGCTTAAGAGGGTTCAACGCTGGTTCACCACTCTGGACATGACGTAGAGACTCCAGTCACGGCGGGGAGATTAAAAAAAAAGAATGTTCTCTTCATTCCAAGAAGTCAGAGTGGCGCTGGCTACCACCCCCAAGCACAGGAAAAAATTACATTCACATAAATACCCCAGAAAGCGGGGGGGAATCGCCCCGCCGGTAGCGTAGTGGTTATCGCACCAGACCGGTATTCTGAAGGTTCGTGGGTTCGGATCCCACCTGTTGGGCATTTTTTCTCCGCTTTCTTTCTTTCTTTCCAAACTCTTTATCTGTTTCAATGACCTACCACAACCTCCCCTTTGCTTTCCGAGGTTTTCTTGACTGCCAACCCTTATTTCTATGTTATTTCTACGAGCCCCTCATTTCCTATATGTTTATATATATATATATATATATTTATATACGAATGAATTCCGGGGTATTACGCAGTTTCTCAATTCCCCATTGCCAGCCCCAATGAAACCCATGTTACTGTAACCTCTGTGCACCGAAGGCATGGCGTCGGTTTACCTTGATGTAACCAATTCGCTATGCCGATGAGGCATTGTTTTTTGTACTTTGTCTGTAAAATGTATTGGGGAAATGCACTAATTAAGAGAATTTCGCCTGTACAACAAACTACAGTGTGTTGCCACGTCTGAGCGCGGTGGCCATTAGGTGCTAGGCCTGCCTGTCCGTGTGTTGTCGCGCGTGGTGTCGGTTCTTAGTGCCGGTTGGTAGTCTTTGGTGTCCGCAGTTTGTGTGGGTTCGTTAGTGATGGCTTACGGTGCCAGAAAACAAAAAGCTTTGTCTTTACACGACAAGCTCGCAATTTAATTGCTGTCTCCACCGGCAAGAAAGAAGCACGTTGCCGCCTTTACACCATCGCAGCTGTCATCCTCTCACCAATTTTGATTGCGGAAGAGAGCATCAAGTTTTCGAAATCCGTCATTTCCGCATAACTTTGGTTCCTAAAACGCGTGAAGGCAACGAAAAGTGTCAAAAGAAATACTGATACTTAGGTTACATTCGTGAATACGGAAGCGAATGACCTTGCTTCTTTCGAGCGCCGATTGGTGACTAAGGTTGCGGGAAAGCAGCAGGCGGAAATAACGCTGTTTACACTGTTGAATAAATTCTTGATGGGCGAGCTCACTGTTACTGATATCTAACATTTTGGTTTTGTTTGTGCTTCATTCACGCGAGTATTCTGTAAACCTGCGAGTAATGATAATCTGTACATAACAAGAAATTAAATTTTTTTCATCCAGGTGTAACTAGGTAAACAAAATCAAGGTTTATTCAGGCGCGACTGTATATACAGGGTGATAACAGTTAAATCGAAATGTTTTATAAAAATAGACGACTATATTTACGTCAAGACCGAAATCAAAGTATGGACCTAAATCAATCAGACTGGTGCAAGAAGGCTGCCGTATGCTTTGCGTACTCAATGTGGTGTTTTCTTATCTGACATCATGCATTCCACAATATTTATATATTTCATTTTGCAAGTTTCGCTGGTGCGTGCTGCAGCTTCAACGGGGTGTTGTATATGTTGTGCGGGGCTATACAATACACACTACGTATCTCTAAACAATGTAGGATGTTGTTACTCTCTAGTAACATATATTTAGCAGCTCGGATTTCTCCGCACAAGAAGATATTTCTGATTTCAACCTTCTGAAGCTTCCACTAAGCAAGAAAATCGTACGTTTTGTCATTCTGTTCCATCACGTTCCATTGTTCCTCTCTGACTTCTCGTATTCGTGCTGCACTATCAGATCTGTAGTTCCTGAACGCATTTGAATAGCAACCACTCAGATTTCGTGTGATGTGCCAGGATACTAATGAGTAAAACCCGAAGCTTCTCTGTGTGAGTGATTGCGGTATGTAACGGTGTTGCTTAAATAACCAGCACTAACAAGACAGGAGGCCAAATTCCACTTCCTAGGACGGCCAGATAACGTCACATGCGCAAGGCTAAGGTTAAGCGAGCACGATCTCCGGCGAGATAATAAATTGCGCGGCCGCCGCATTCGGCATTTCATAGCTCTGCACAGGAATGAACTGTGGCTGCTACTCGTTTGTCCATTGGGTGCCGATACTTTCTCCTTGGCCTTCTCACCCACCAAGCTTTGGAGAACGCGTTTCATTGCGACAATATCTGGTCGCTCATCCACACTTGGCCCGTTTCCTCTCTTATGTATATTCTTGCCTAAATTGATCTACCAGCATTGTCTGACGTTTAGTCACCTGGTTTTGAAATCTGGCTATACGAAGTGCACGTTTAGGGGCGCGAGCGCAAGAAGTGCCTCACACCCACCTACCTGCTAACTTGATCCCATACCTACGCACGTGGTAAGTGGTAGGCGGTTGCTGTTTCTGCAAAAGCAAAAAAGAGAGAATTGAAAATTTTGGTCAAATGGCGATACCTCGATTTTGTAATAACGCAATGTTCCTAAGTTTTGCCCGCAATACTTTTGCTTGCACCACCGCAAAGCAAGGGAACCGCAAAAAGGGAACTTCTGCGCATCGACATTAAAAGTGTTTGTACGCTCACTGCACAAGGTTTTACGTAAATTCCTTGAATAGGCTGAAAATAAAATGTCTTGTTTTTTACACCAGCTTCTCCAGAAAAATCGCATAAATGGATTGTTTAAATTACAACTTTTTTTTTCGAAGACAAAAGAAGGTGACATTTATGAAACGACAACGAAGCCTTTTGTTTTTTTTTTTTGGCACGCGCTCTTTCCTGGGTGTCTCGTATGACTGAAACCTAAATAGTGTTTTTTTTTAAAAGCAGGTTGGACGCGCTGCCCTTTGTTATTACTTTTTCTGTCGTTTCTAAACCCATTATTTCGCCGGAAAAAACCGAGTGTGTATCCCAAACTGCGGTGCCACAACCAAAAAACTTTCCCGCGTCCAAGCGAAGCTGTATGTGCGCTTGCCATTAAACAGTCCTAGATAATGAACTTTTTTCGCTGTTATTATTTAATAACAGGGGGGACCTTTTCTGAAGAAAACGCATATTCTTAAGCAATACAACCAAAACATCACCGCCCATGTATTCCAGGGTACGAGAATTGGTTGCGCCGTGTACTATAATTCAAAATCAAACACCATTCGTCATGTATGCTCATTTTATTCGCCACATGAGAATTTGTGGGACGTTCAATATCTTTACTAAACAGGAATATTTTTAAGCATTGGAAATTATGCAAAAGGGTTTATGCCCACGGAAATATTGTCGCACTTCAAAGGCTCTTTCTTCGTCACAATTTCTCGCGTTTCACAATAAAGGCGCCTGCTTCACAGAGTAGCTTATCAATTTCGTGTAATGGCAATTCTAATTAGAGGTGCGGAAGTTTCACAATCAACGAGCCGGTGAGCAGCACAGATGCATTGTATCTTCCTTCTCTTCCTTCTCTTCCCTCTTTTTTTCTGGCCACTGGATAATGTGGGAATCTACTGCATTTGAATAATCAAAGAAAAAGGACCAGTATGATATTGACCCAGTGTCGCTTCTATAGAACATCCCCGAGTATGGTGCTTGGCTGCGTTGCCTCTTGAATGTGTTGTTATCCTTATTTGTATATTCGTGAACGCGTTTCGAAAAGAATGTTAGTGTATTTCGGATGTCGCATTAGATTGAACGAATTTGGTAAGAAGAATTCTCGGTTGAAATTATGAGAAAGAAATAGGATTCCGCTGAGAGGTTATTCACAGTGACTAAAGACAACAAGTGGGAGATTCAATAAATAATCGCAATCAATTTACCGCATACAAAGACGATGACCATGGAGCACAAGATTAGGCATGCGCGGATACAAAATTGCGGCTGGACTTGGCAGACTCTCGAAAGATGAAGTGTCAAGGGCTTGGGTGATGTGCCTGTCCTGATGTGGGCAAATACTTGTAATGATATAATAGTGATGATCGTGAATTGAATAACTTGCTGCATAGTTTGCAAACACGTCTTTCAAAGGAATGAAGGTCTGAATTTTTCAGGAAACTTGGACAGCGATGATGTGAATGTCGAAATGTGAGCCCTCTTCTTGCCATTTTTGAGCGCAGCACGCTAGATGGGTATGTTTAACCGGTACATTGATGTGCCTGAATGTTTATTCTCCTAAACAGTGGCATATTTTTACTGAAAATTCGAACCACAATTCCTATTTTTACAGACGTAAATTGGTAGCCAGTTTGCACACAGTGTATTCCTATTTGCCACAAACTGTACATACGTTAAGTAGTGCGCGATGATTCTTTGGCGACTGCTACAGAGAACTCCTAAGAACTCCAAAATAATTTCCAATTCTTCTTGATATTGAGATCAGTAGTTTGTTTACTAGTGGAAGTGTGGAAGATATGTTGTTTGGAAAGGATAAGGAAGGTCTGTGTTTTTAAATAGCGCTTGTTTTTTGTGCAACTATGAACCAACACGCCCAAACCTTTCTCCTTCTCAAGCACAATCAAAACTTTGTGTAGAAGCTGGTTAATTTTAACCAGAAGGGTGCGCCATCCAAGCTCATAGTTTTCAATGTTCTCACTAATAAAGGTTAGCGATAGCAACTAGACACTGCAGTGGGAAAGCGGTAGGTCATTTAACAATTAGGCGCTTAAACTTGTCGGAGATGGCGGCCTGCCTTATGTCCCTCAAGGCGACCGCCGGCACTTTCTTGCTCTATCAAACAATTCTTGAAAAGACATGATGTCGCCCGCTGAATTCCACCAGGCTGTGCCGTCCGAGAGAACGGTCGCACTACGATTCGTACTCATTCCCCTTGTCGTCTTTGGCAGCGGGAAGTTCTGCGCATATGACCTGAGAGATGATGTCCTTATTTGTCAGCGCACCACACAAACCCACTGCGTCGTGAATGAGGTAGTTTTTAAACGATGCGCCCTCCAAAAAGTCTTCCCTGAGGAATTTAGATTAGTTTTACCATAATTTGCATTCTTCGTTCTACGCAGCCTTCTGTGTAGGCACAGGGAAGCTATATCCAGTATTTCTTGAACAGGGTGCTATTCTCTGCCCGTGTGCCAGATGCCCAGGCGCGGCCTCTGGCGTGTAGTTCAAATTATCTGTGGCGGGACCTACTGGGGTTCCAATTAAAAGGCTTATAGATTTAATGTACATTTGGCTGTTCCGAAATGCAGAGTCTAAATTACCCATACATTAGAGTTACTGGTGCTCGATATAAGGCGCTGTCACTGTACATACAATGCGTTGTGCCTTAGCGTGAATGTTTATATCAGCAAAGCCGCAAGATGACGTATTTAAATGTTGATATAGCGGAGATTAATACAGTCGGTATCTTCAGTATATATAGAAAACCCTTCTAAGTAGCAAAATAAAAAAGATATTTGCAAAATACCTTCGAAATACAAAATATGTGTGACAAAAGTTGTACAAACTTCGTTGTGTAAAGTTGTTAGAGGCAGCGTACACACTCTTGTTTCAGTGGGCTCTTCATGAATGCATACAACTCTCATACTTCGATATACGACTTCTTTCATTGTCCGTTTGTTTAAATACATGTGTATTCGGATGGAGCCGGACAGAACGAGGGCTATACGACAGTCTTTTATACTTAATTGTACAAAAAATCGGCTGATGCTGGCAATTACATCATTTTTGGTAGTATGTCTGCTCCACAAAAGTACTTTGAATAGTTTACAGTGAACGTAAAATTCATGGTGTCTAAGAAAACTTCAAGGTTCCTAAACCGTATTTGACAACCATAGGAATTGGTACAGTTTAAGGGTGAAGCTCCTCTTGCTCGGGCCCTGTCCTGGCCGTACACGGCACATTGTACACGGCACATTGATGATGATTGTGGCAGGATCCCCCAGGGATTGGCCGAACAAAGATTGGCCGAAGAGGTCATAACGTTCAATATGTTCGTTGCTACTTAATAAGGAGGAGAGCAAGAAGAAGATGTTGTGGTTCGTCGCTCCGAGCTCAAGACTCTTGCTCGGGCGCGGTCCCGTCTCTCGTTGCGGCCGTACACGGCAGAATATTGATGATTGTGGCAGGATTCCCCTAGAAATTGGACAACCACAGATTGGCCGAAAAGGTCAAAACGTTCAAGGCGTTCGTTGCTACCCAGCAAGAAGCAGAGGAAGAAGAAAAGGTTGTCGTTCGTCGCCTGCGAGCTCAAGACCCGTACCGGGGGCACGCGGCACAAAACGCTCTGCAGAAGCCGACAGCCAAGGTGGCTAAAATGTCACACACCGAATTCGCCCACTTACCCATGGAGATTCTCATAGTCCCAAAGAAGCCCTACAGAATCACCACAAACATCGACATCGTCGACGGGCTTGTCAACGGAGCGGTGGAAAGCTTGACGTGTGAAATCTTTATATGATGTGTGGGCGAATGTTTCACGGTTTTACCTATAAGCATTATAGCTTCGCCCCTCTCATCATCGTTCACTTCGCGGAGATTGCGGGATTTTTTATAATCTTCACAATACTCTGCTTTTTCACTGAAAAGGTTGGAGTTAAAGACTGTTCAAGTGGCATCTTCCATCCGATGCACCTCTTTAAAAATCCAACGGGCCTATAGAACGCTTTCTCCGCGATGAAAGGCATTAAAAGTTGATGTCGCAATATTAACATGTCTTTACAGCCGCCAGGTAAGAAATTTGAAGGATTTTGCAACGAACAGATTATTTAGATGCCACCTTTTAAGCTACCCATACAGCGGTAATACAAGAAACAGACAATAAAACAAGCCAGCTTGAGATGGTCGGCTAATCAGATGTTTTGGCGTTATGTTCGGGCGTTTTCACTTGAGGGTAAGATACTTTCTTAAATCGTTCATACCGATTAACAATGCGTTAGATGAAGGAGAAATATTCCCTATGGGAGATAATCGCATTACATTCGTCCTTAGTGCACGGTGGCTGTCCTGCCGCCAAAGAGAATTGTCTGGCTAGAACCCAAAATAGCGGTCGGCGGCCATGATACGGGCACAATACGCAAAGCAGGTTTCATATCATTTCCATACCCGACGCCATACGCGAAGCATGTTTCATAGCATTTCCAACCCTGCATCAGAATTCTGCTGTAATGCTTTGAATAAGCTGGGAGACAAAAAGATGGTCATTATGTACATTGCGCCAGTTAGCGCAAAACACAGGACTGACATTTAGACTGTTCGTTTTTGTGTAATTACAGGTGTAATGCCGTATAATCTGTAAATGAAAGATTTTTATGTTTTGTTCTGTTGTATATTACTGGGGGTTGACAGCTTTATCGTGAAAAGAAGATAATATTTTAGGAGTTCAACAACAGGATAACTCATTGGTAATGATCGTGTGTGATTATATCATAAGGTATGAGAAAGTAATCTCTATTTTAACCAATGTACTCCCCGCGGCACTCTCTTATTTGATGAAGTTTTAGAAACTTGAGAAAATATTTCCCCCAATTATTAGAAAATTGAGAAACTATGTTCCTTAATTACCGTAACTATTTGAGCCAGTAATTAGAAGTTTTCTTAGGACACTAAAAACAACAAGGTGAAAATAATTGCTACCCTTTGTTACCAAAACAGCTTACATTTTGCGCAAAATCTCCATTTAAACTGCCCTGAACACCTTCTAAGAAAAAAAAGCTTTGAAGCGTTGACCACAAAAGTTTTATTCAGGATTCTGTTTCCCAAAACCGCTTAGGTAGGTTTCAGAGAATGGGTCAAAAACTTTATGAATAAGAAGAACTCCATACAAGTATTTCTTGAAATTCAGAGAACAATCAGAGCTCAGCTTCAGGGAGTATTGTTTTGTGAGAAAGCAGCAACATTTCGACGAAGTCATCCAGACATTTTTATGTATTTTGCTGACCTGCATCAATCAACGGTTACATGTTCATATGCTTCCATCAGCACTTACAGAAGGTTCTTGCTGAAAAATAACCGTATAAGATGATTGCCTATATTATACGTCCTGGCTCAATTTTCACTGTTTTAAAAAACAACACGACCTTTATGCCGCTGACAAACCAGAACATTTCTTGCGACCGGGAAATGAATCACCGCTTGCTTGCTTTATACTTATCCGAACTATATCGTAACAAAGGACACCGTATGAATGATTGGTTTCTGGCATCAATCTTGTAGATGAACCTACCAATGTTCTCGTTTAGATGGCATGATTATGTCTTTTTTCATAATGGTAGCGTGCTGCGCCAAAGGTATATACCCAGTTTCAAATCAAATATCTCTCGTGTTTTCCTTCCATGTTATTGTTTTCCTCTATAGAAGCTTTGGAAATGGTTTTAGCTACCCAAATGCTCACTTCTGCACACAAAGCTGTAGAGCTTATTTTTTTGCGGTAAAAAAATAAAAAAAATCACTTACCGAAAGAAAACATCGGTTGTGCTGCAAACAACAGTGTTTAAAATGTTCGTTAAAAATAGCTCTTCTTAAAAATAAAATCCTCGTCAAGGTACCAGTGTTCTCTTCGTACAAAATGGGATGAAGATACACCGCTATGTTTGACCAAGTAACAATAAATTTCACATACAGCGCTGGCAGAAAATCGTCAGCAACATATTGAACATATTGAAAACGTAATTATTTGTACGACGTGTTGTTCATCCAAAATATAGAAAACAAATTTAAGTGCCGTTCTGAGCTCACACCAGCTGTTTTTGATTTGATTGATTGATTGTAGGATTTAACGCACAGACGCAATGCCAACGACATGTGCGCTGTAGTGGAGGTCTCCGTAGTAATTTTGATCAAATGGGGAGCTTTGACGTGCCCCCATATCTCGTACACACGGGCACTATTGCTTTTCGCCTTCGTCAGAAAAGCGGCAAGATGGCGACCACATCGAAATAATACTCTGGAGAAGGTAGTGCTAGAAGTCGGCGGCCGCCGCTACCTTCTCCAAGCTAATATGTATATATATATATATATATATATATATATATATATATATATATATATATATATATATATATATATATATATATATATATATATATATATATATATATATATAATATATATATATATATATGTATACATATATATATATATATAAATATATATATGTATTTATATATACAGGGTGTCCCAGCTATCATGCACCAAGATTCAAAAAAAGAGTAAAGGCGTAACTCGAAGAAAACCTAGTGCATAATGTTTGCAGTACTGTGAAGAAGCGGAGAGTAATTTTTTCGTTAAAGAGACTTAATTAACTAATTGTAAATAATTATCTAACTCGAGAAATACTGTCCTAATTACTAAAGTGTCAATTGGGCACTTGTAGGTAACCACGAGGGGCATCTAACTGCGGTATTTTCAGCGATGAACTAATTGCGTAGTCATTTATTCTGACTGATAAAGGAAACCCGCGAAATATGAAAAATACCACGTGACGGCGCCTCCGCGCGCACCGTAAAGCAACGCCCTCAAACAGGCTGCCTCTGAGTTAGCCAGAATGAAATAGACAAAAGAAACAAAGAAGAAATCGCAACCGAGTTTGTTACTTATCTGCACACGCGTCCCGCGAATAATGCTGCTGCTGCTCCTTCCATGCATGCTATAATCAAGGTGATGCGCTGTCTTTTCGGGCGGGTAACACGCGAAGCAGTTGCTTTCAATCAGCTTTGTTTGGGGACGCTGCTTTACAATGCGCGCGTAAGCGTCGTCACGTGGTATTTTTCATATTTCGCGGGTTTCCTTTATCAGTCAGAATAAATGAGTACGCAATTAGTTCGTCACTGAAAA
Source organism: Haemaphysalis longicornis (assembly GCF_048455015.1). Lineage (NCBI taxonomy): Eukaryota > Metazoa > Arthropoda > Arachnida > Ixodida > Ixodidae > Haemaphysalis > Haemaphysalis longicornis. Next base: position 3,127,528 of record NW_027526407.1, on the reverse strand, counting down.
TAGCGCAGTTAGATGCCCCTCGTGGTTACCTACAAGTGCCCCATTGACACTTTAGTGATTAGGACAGTATTTCTCGAGTTAGATAAATAATTACAATTAATTAATTAAGTGTCATTAACGAAAAAAATTCTCTCCGCTTCTTCACAGTACTGCAAACATTATGCACTAGGTTTTCTTCGAGTTACGCCCTTTCTCTTTTTTTAAATCTTGGTGCATGATAGCTGGGACACCCTGTATAGGAAAGCAGGGGCTCGTTGAAAATAACTCAGAAATAAGAGTTGGCAGTCAGGAAAACCTTAGAAAGCAAAGGGGAGGATGTGGTAGGTATTGAAATAGATACAGAATTTGAAAAGAACGAAAGTGGAGAAAAAATGCCTTCCAGGTGGGATCCAAACCCACTACCTTCAGAAAACCGATCTGGTGCAATAACCACTACGCTACCGGCGGGGCAATTTTCCCGTCCACTTTCTGGGGTATTTATGTCTAGGTATTTTGGTTTCCTGTGCTTGGAGAGGCAGCCAGTGCCAGTCGGACTTCTCGGGGTGAAGGGTACCTTCTTTTTACCCCCGGGCCGTGACTCCCGTGTCTACAGCACGTCGAGAGTGGTCGACCAGCGTGAAAAGTTCGAATCGGCCTCAATAGTTGTCCAGCATTTTTGCACCTTCGAGGCGTTGGAGAAGCGTCGTATTACACCAAAGTTCGGTCGCTTGGCTAATTTAACTACTGTTCCAAGCGTTGATGTGAAGACACCACCGTACTTCGCTGAAACTACCCGGTGCATCGTCCACGAGGAATTGCTGCGATACCAACAGCCTCGGCTCTATACTGACGGCTTGCATGTTCACGAAAGTTGCGGGCTGCAAGATGTACAGGCCAATAGCCTCTCGCCCTCGAGTGCTCAGTCCCATGATCCGTGATGTACGCCTCGCAATGAAAGCCCGCAGCGCCTCGGCAATTGAGACTCACCACACTACAGTCACGATGTCAAGCGGTTCTCTCGGCGCCCTTAACGTCCAACTTACAATCAGCGTCCTCATCGTCCAGCTTATGATCGCGGTTTTGATGGCGTCTACGAGAGATCCTTCTCTCCCCGTGAGCGTGACCTTCCCATCTGCTGCAATTGTGGTTTTAAAGACCCCAAATCTTGGTACTGCCATCGTCGCTGCCAAGAGCCACAATACCAGCAAGCCCCCATGTAAAACCACCAGAACGCTCGAAATGTCCGCTACGACACTCGCCTGTCACCAGCCTTGTTCTCCGAGGCACCCCCACGCCGCGATTCACCGGCTTCGGACCAAAGCTTTACCCCACCCGCCTCACATCACCGGCGTTCACCATCACCCCGGCATCGGTCACCGCTGCCGGAAAACTAGCCGGAACGGCCAATGGAGGTGAGGCCACGGTACAACTGTCACGTGAAATGTTCTTACCCGACAGCCTAACTTGGGACTAACTTCGCCTGTATCTATGCTTAAAAACACAGTAGAAGTGTTAGTTGATGACGCCCGAACAATGGCTTTAATCAATACGGGGGTAACAGTGTCGGTAATCAGTTCTGCGTTTATATCCCGTCTCGGCAGCAAAGTAATGTTTCACTGGGACAAAATGGTAACTTTTCGAGGTGTTGGTGGTTAGCCCCTGAGCCCAATTGAAATCTTCTCAGTGACTGTTTCCTTTGCAAGCCACACTTTCAGGGCGGAGTTTGGAGTATTGCCGCGGAAACCTCACGATGTTATTTTAGGTCTGGACTTCTTAAGCTGTGTGGTGCCACAGTTGACTGTTGTTCCAGGGAGATATATGTGGACGGGACCGCACTATCTGCCCTTGTTGAGGATTCTTGCCGTGATAGCACCCGCGCAATCTGAGTGTTGAGCAACACCACCATGCCAGCGTGGCCAGCCGCATTCGTATCAGTCCTTTGAATGGGAACTGATCAGGATAAAGTTGATGCTTTGCTGGAGCCGATTCTCCGAAACTGCGCAAAGAAAAATGTATGGGTGCCTCGATCTATTTCTACGGTAATCCAGGGACAAACCTCTGTGTGGACTATCAACTCTTCGGCCGAACCCACTCTACTTCCACGCAGGCTGAAACTTTCCGAAGTGATGTAATATGCTTCAACTTCAGTAGCTTTTTTGTCCGAAGCCATAAATCTGTCCACTGATTCCTCCCCGGTGGACCCCCCCAAATTGCAAAGAATGATCGACGATGCACTTGAACCAGAAAAACGCCGCGCGTTGGTACCCGTGCTTGCACGATACTCACGCGTATTCGACGTCAGGCGAACACAGCTATGCTCGTAAATACCGCCCACATGGACCCACAGTTCCATTCATACTGTGGCAGCCTGGCCCTTACGGCAAAAGGCGTACTGCGTTTCGCCATCTGAGTGCGAGAATATCAATGAACAAATGCGAGACATGTTGCAGAATGGCATGATTCGAGAGTCTCCAAGTTCCTTCGCAGCGCCGGGTGATATTGGTCAGAAAGAAAGACGGGTCATGGTAATTCTGCATTGACTATCGGGGACTTAACGAAATTACAAAAAATTATGTCTACCTACTTCCTCGCATAGATGACGCAATAAATTTCCTTCCTTCGGCTTCGTACTTCTCTTCAGTTGACTTGCGATCAGGCTAGTGGCAAATTCCCGCTAACGCCGACCATGAAGAGAAAACAGCGTTTATCCCACATGATGGACTATTTGAATTTAATGTTATGCCGTTTGAACTCTAACGCTCCTGCCACGTTTGAGCGTTTTATGGTAAGGTACGTCGGGGCCTCAAGTGAAAAGTGTGCGTGTGCTACCTTGACGATATCGTCATTTGTAGTCGCACATTTCGTGAACACAACATGCGCTTGGCCACTGTATTCGACTGTTTAGTAAAAGCTGGTCTCACCTTGAATTCAAAAAATGTCGACTCGGAGAGCGGCAAATTCTTGTCTTAAGCCTCGTTGTCGACAAACAAGGCGTCAGGCCAGATCCACGGAAGATACGAGTTGTAAGCTGCTTTAAAGAAACCACCTCTGCAAAGTAACTTCACAGCTTCTTTGGACTTTGCTCCTCTTTTCATTGTTTTATCCCTGGCTTTGCTGACATAGCCCATCCTCTGACATGTCTTCTGCAGAAAAGCGTTCCTTTCGAATGGAGTACCGACTATGCCGCCGCTTCTCGTCACATCAAACATATCCTGACGTCCGGCCCGATTCTCCGGCATTTTAACCCACAGGTGCATACTGGAGTGCACACCGATGACAGTGGGGTTGGAGTGGGGGCCGTGCTTCTTCAGCGCCACAGTGACGGTGAGCATGTTATTGCTTACGCAAGCCGCCCTCTCAGCAAGTCGTAGTGGAATTTTACTGTCACAGAGCAAGAGTGTCTGGCAGTAATTTTTTCCACACAGCAATTTTGCTCATATTTTAATGGGCATCCTTTTACCATTGTCACAGACCTCCACTCACTCTGCTGGCTTGTCAAACTTTGTGATCCTAGTCGGCGGCTGGCCAGCTGGGCTCGCCGTCAGCAGAAGTACGATTTCCCCGTGTTATACAAAAGCGGCCGCAAACATGCGGGCGCTGACTGTCTGTGCCGGCTGCCACAGGAATCGGTCACTTCTGACAAAGACAACTTTGATCAGTATATCGCCTCCCTATCCACATCATTCCCTGAACCGGCTATTTTCAAAAAGGAGCAGTTAAAAGACAAAAGTTTGAACTCAGTCTTGCTCTAGCCGATGAATCGAAGCCTACTTCCCGTTTTTGAGTCCGAAACAAGATACTTTGCAAGAAAAACTATTCGAATGTTAGATCTCATCTCCTGCTTGTTGTGCCACAAAGCCTTCGTAGTGCTGTCCGAAGTTTTCTGCATGACGACGTCACATCCGGCCACATGCGGCTGGAGCGCACTCTTCACCGCGCTCAACAATGGTTTACTGGTCGAACATGCGCAAAACTATTCAGCGCTATGTCGGCACTGGTACCCAATGCCAACGATACAAACATCCAACAACTGTTTCCATCAGGTGTACTTCAAACTGTTGACCAGCCAAGTCGTCCTTTCCATCAAGTTGGGATCGACTTCTTAGGGCAGTTCCCTCCTTCATCACAGGGGAATCGCTGCATCATTGTATGTGTAGATCACCTCTCTCGCTATGCTGAGACAGCTGCCCTGCCGTCTGCAACTGCTTCGGAGGTCGCCCTCTTTCTGCTTCGTTACATTTTGCTCCGCCATGGACCACCCCAAATCATAATCAGCGACCGGGGACGTCGGTTCACTGCAACCGTAGTTGAAGAGTGCTTCGCCTTTATTCCGTACACTTTCGCCATGATACGCGGTACCACCCTCAAATAGACTGACGGAACGTCCCAACCGTACGTTAATGAGCATGCTATCTATGAATGTCAGCTCAGACCACAAGAACTGGACGATGTGCTCCTATTTAGCACATTCGCATACAATATTGGGAAGCACAAAACAACCAGCTACAGCCCCTTCTTCGTCCTTTATTCCCGCCAACCCGGTAGCTGTATCGATAAACTCTTCCCTTTTTAGCATGACGACCCTTTTTTATCTAGGATGCTCTGCCTAGTGGAACGTCGGATTGCACGCCTACGAATCCTGGACTCTCAGAAGCGCTCGAAGGATCGTAACGACAGTCGTCAACGGGATGTAACATACGCACCGGGTGATTTAATGGCTTTTGACACCGCTTCGTAAGCGTGGCTTGTGTGAAAATCTTCTGGCCCATTACGTGGGTCCATTTTTTGTATTACAACGTCTCAGCCATGTCACATACGTTGTCTCCCGACTGATTTCGACTGGCCGACAGGGCAAAATAACGCAAGTATTCACGGTTGCCCTGCTCTAACGTTGTGAAGACCGCTCACGAACTGCTCACGAACTGACTCGCCTAGGGGACTACGTCTGCGACGAGGGAAATGTTACGCACACCTTAAGGGCCGTATATTCGCTGATTCGTTTCTGACATTTCAATGGTCAACTATCCGAACAATCTGAACTGAAGGAGAAAACGAGATTTCGCTTCGTGTTGGCACCATCATCCACTGACCGCTCTACCATCTGCGCTTGTCTTACACCTTCAACCTTGGAACCTTACTTTAAATAAATAAATAAACCCACCCCGGTGCTCTCTCTCTCTCTCTCTCTCTCTCTATATATATATATATATATATATATATATATATATATATATATATATATATATATACTGGAACTGAACTGAAAAACCAATAACGGTTACCGGTTCATGCCAAAAAGGTACGACCCCACGTTATTGAAATTGCAGTCAATGCAATTCAGAACTTTTTCTTCACGTACAATCAACTTCGTACCCACTCGCGCACTTTCCCTTCCAGGCAATGGAACACTATTACGCTTTATGTAACAACTGGGGAAATGTATGAGCACCAATGTAGCAATGGTCTGTTGCTGCTGGAAGCGCGAGCGAAGCGCAAAAGCTGACCAAAAGAAATGTCATTCTAGGCAGCTTTTAGGGGATCAAAACGACTTTGCCATTCCCTAGCTGTGACTTTATTGGAGAACTCAGGATGCAGGAGTGCTTTCCTGCACAACAGCGAAATCCCACACCAAGTGTTTGCAAAGTTCTTGCATTTCATAATTTGTTTAAAAGGTACGACACCTGAAGAGTTAATTCTAGACAAGTGTGACCGCAGGAACTGCTCAGCAGCTAAGCTGTTTGTTGCTCACCACAAGTGGCCTCGATCTCCCTTCCCCACGACCGTTTTTCGTAAGTAGATAGAAATCGAGAACGTCCATGTATGGAGATTTTGACCCAAGTTTAATATCACCAACTGGTTAAAAAAGTCTGCAGCCTGCAACAAAAGCTGCGCCTCGGAGTAGAGATATAGCACGGGGCATCAAATGCGCCAGTTTTTTGAAGTGCGTTTACATGGCACACAATAAAAAAGAAAAAGCATCGCGTTGCTTTAAATCATTAAGCAAAAAGTAAGTAAAATCGACTAAGTAAAAAAAGCACCAAAACGTGGATATTGCTCTATGCTTTTCTTTGCCCTGCCTTTCACAACCAAACGTGTCATCAATGCGAAGGATGTAAGTTCCGTGGTCAGTTATTGAGGACCGTACAGTGGACACGTTCGGCTTTTTGCAGACACAAATAACAACACATATGTCAGAAAAAACTGTTAAGGTGCGCACTTAATCCCTTGGCAAAAACCTGCAGTCCTCGACCCCTTCTTGAAAGCACAAACAGTAATGCAATAAAGCAGATGACACGTGCACAAAGGCAAGCCGATACATCACACTGCCCCGTTCACCCACCGATAATCTTTTCTGCTTGTTCTGCAGTGTTGTCTGTTTCAGATATGCTTTTTTTCAAAGGTGCACTTGGACTGACTGCCCAGAGAGAGAGAGAGTAAACGTGTTTATTGCGAAAAGCAATGGGGATGAGTCCTCAGTCCAAGACCCCTTGAGCTTTCCCCGACTCAACAGGCCTCAACACAATTAGGCGCTGGTCATTGAGGTCGGAGCTGGTCATAGCTCTCACCCAAAGCTCGCGAGAAGGAATGGAGGGATTTCGCGAATGTAGTGGGGCGTGCACGCAGCCCCCTACCATATGACAAAGCGTCCCGGGGGCTCCGCAGAAGCGGCATAGCAGGGAATATACGGTGGGGTGCAAGATTTGGCATTTAGTCGGATGGGGGAAAGTATTCGTCTGGAGTTCACGAAGCTGCCGTTCCTCCTCTTTTGTTAGGTGTTTATGCAGTGCTGGGTAGGTGTTAAGTCCGAACTTGTAGTGCTGTGTTATTTCGTGATACGTTATCAGCAGGTTTGGCCTCTCCTGTTCGCTTCCCGGGGCCAGGCGGGATAACTCTCGAGCCAACAGGTGGGCGGTTTTGTTCCCCGGGATATCAGAGTGGGCGGGTGCCCATGTGATCATGATAGATCTGTCTGGTGGACACTGGCAGATGATTTGGTGGGTTGTCCGGTGAATTCGTCCGCACGAGAAGTTGCGGCACGCTTGCTGCGAATCTGTGATGATTACGCTGGCGGTAGTTTGCGTTATGGCGAGAGCGATGGGCGCTTCTTCCGCTTGTAAGGGGTCGTATCCGGGTAGGGTTAGGCTGGTGACGTGCTTATTGTTCTGGACAACCACGGCTGTCATTGCTCTTTTGCCGGGATAGGAAGACGAGTCCGTATTTACTGTGGTTGGTTCCCTCCCGTAGTATGTGTAGATGGCCTTGGCTTTTGCTTCACTGCGCCCAGTGTGATGCACAGCGTGCAAGTTTCTAGGGAGCGGTGAGACGTACAGTTGTTTCCTGGTATTGTGGTCGAGATTTCTCATTTGGGATGTCTGACGCTGCAGAGCGGATGTGAGCCCCAGACGAGAGAGAAGAGTCCTTCCTGTGCTTGTAGCTCCCACCCTCAATCTTTGGCTCGAAAGATGGGCTTCTATGACCTCGTCGGCTGTATTGTGCAGGCCCAGCTTCAATAGCTTGTCGGTGGCCGTGCTGACGGGAAGTCCAAGTGCCTGTTTGTAGGCCTTCCGAATGATGACATCCAGTCGTTCCATTTCTGACTTGGAGAGAAGAGTGTAGGATATGGCGTATGTTATTCTTGAAATTATGAATGCTTGGACGAGGCGGAGTGTGTCCTCCTCGCGCATTCCCCGTGTTTTGGTGGTCACACGCCTGATGATATGTGTGACTTGGTCCGAGGTATGTTTCAGCCTATTTATTAGGATGGAGATTGTTCGATCGGCTTCAAAGGTCATGCCATAGATCTTGGTATGCGAGGAGGGAACGATGGTGTGGCCCTCCATGTGGATGGTGACAGTGGGTGCCCTCTGGGGGAGTTTCTTTCTTGTAGAAACAAGAAGGAGCTCCGATTTTTGTGGGGCACATTGGAGGCCGCAAGACTTGGCCTAATAAGTTACCGTGTTGGCGACAGTTTGTAGGCGCTCTCTATCTCGCCTAGGGATCCGGTCTTCGACCAAATGGTAATATCATCTGCATACAAGCCGTGATGTATGCCCAGAATAGAATCCAATAAGGGAGGAAGACCGATGAGCGCAATATTGAACAACAAACTGGAGAGCACTGCCCCTTGTGGTGTGCCGCGGCTGATCTGTGGCTAGGTCTCCCACTTTAAGTATTACCCTACGATCTGTGAGGAAATCTCTTATGTAGTGATACATTCTAGGCTCGCAGTCGAGAGCATGTAGGTGCGGGAGGATGGCGGCGTGTTTAACATTGTCAAACGCCCCCTTGAGGTCCAGCGCAAGGATGGCTGTGGGTGAGTTGCGGGTGGCAGCAGCATAACCTCTTCCTTGAGCTGGAGTAAGATGTCTTGCGTAGACAGACGAGGGCGAAAGCGAAACATGGTCGTATGTAGCTCATCGTGATCTTCGAGGTACGTTTGTAGCCTGTTTAAAACGATGTGCTCAAACAATTTGCCTACACATGATGTGAGGGAAATAGGTCGAAGGTTATCAGTGCTCGGTGGTTTGCCCGGCTTAGGTATGAGCCTGACTTCCGCTGTTTTCCATTCATCTGAGAGTAAGCCGGTCAGCAAGATGTGATTAAAATATTCCGTTAGCTCAAGCAGGGAAGGGGTGTCCAGATTAGCGAGGGCCCTGTTGGTGATTTGGTCAATTCCGGGCGCCGTATACGCCTCGAGCTTTGCGATCGCTGTGCCGCTGGCCGCCGCTTCTCCGCGGTGTTTGCGGGATGGGCGCTGCGGGGCTCATGCAATGTTTTAGTTCTCTTTCTCTTCGTTTTACCGCTCCGCGCCCTAAGCAGTTTGCTATGGCCACGTCTTGTATGAAATAGTACGTTAAGGGCATTTCAAAAAACAACTGCGTCTTTGGTAGAGCGCTCGAAGGTAAACACGAAGTATCCGGGGGCGCGGGACTGCGCGCTACTTGGCCGCGCTCTTACGGGGGTTCGTTGACGGCAGCAGTATATCGACCTGATACTGGCACAGTGAGAAGTTGATTTTGGTGTGCCGAGCGGACAACAAATGCGGCTTGGCTTCCAATATATATATACCTCGTATAAAAATATGTTTCGTGGATGTGATTACCGCGGTAATCACATCCGGTTGTCCGGTTTTCGCGAAAACCGGACAATATCTCGTACTTTTTATGGGAATATAACCTACACAAAACATTTAAGTGCATTCCAAGGCACTGCGTCCTTACGTATGTAATGACGCAGTGCCTTGTAATGTAAAGACGTATGTAATGACGCAGTGCCAGAACCAAGTAAGGTTCGTGAAACCACGAAAAAATACATTGTCTGAAAAGTTGTGAAGAAACAGAATGGCTCGTACGGGAATACAAAACCCGGTGAAGCCGGAAATGCTAAATAAATGCCAAAGAAGCCAGGTAAGAATAACCAGAGCAATCAGATGCGAAATTCTCTGCTATATCGGAGGACTGCAGGGGGAGGAGGGGATGCTTAACTATCCCTGTGTACGAATGCGAAGCGAAATCAAGAAATCGTTTTTGTAATCACACACGGACGCTGCGCGTTCAATTCATTTTGGTTTTTCGACTTAAACGAACAGCTGATCACTCGGCGGACGCATTTTTGGAGCATGACATAGGCAGTTCACAAGCGATAAAAGATGTCGTTGGAAGAGTGCGGTATCTGATAAAGCCCTGTGATTTCAGTTTGTGTTAGATTCTGCACTCTACTTGTGTTATAAGATTATGTTTCGAAGAAGCGTTGAGTCGCGGATGCGGATTACTCTATGAGCCGTCTCCGCGCTGCTCACGGAGGATATAAAGCAGATAATGGATTGTTTGCAGGCGCTCACCTCACGACAAGTGACGCAGCATTAAATGGTTTGTCGTGTGCGGATCCCTGAGTATAGTTTTGCATTGTTTATTGTAATTATTTCGTAAAATGTTCGTGAAATTTATGCCACACTGGCTTGTCAAGGCAGCCGATCAATCTCTGAGGTATGGCATTCGAAAGCCTAACTGGCACGCTGTCAGGTATGAGCTCTCCTCTGGGTTATGTAAGCGAACATAACCGATTTGCATGTAGTAGTCTATAGCCGAAGCAGGAGCATCTGAGATAACGCTGCTAGCGGGCACACTGATAGTAAATTTTAGGACAGTGAAATTACAATCAGCTCCATCCATGCACCGGCTTCGCGACGTCGGCCTCTGACACACACACCTGGCGATTGTACAGGCCGAATTAACCCCACTAAGATCGCGTCCGAAATATTTACGCTCTCGTAAATGTTCTATATTTGCGAACAGACTGACTGCTCCACATAAATATGCGTTTCGAACGCGTACAAACGGTAAATCTCAATCGTGAACGCGCCGCAAAAGTAGCGGTGACTGTGGGGAGCGGGCCGGATGTCCCGCAGCTGCTTTTGAAATGGGCCGCTAGGGGGATTTCAGTGGCGCCCCTACAGGCAGCGCTCGAGGCGTATTGCGGCGAAGCTTGTCCAGAGCGGCCGTAACCTCATGCAGATGGATGTCGTCGTCTAGGAGCGGGTTAGGGCTTCCAGAGTAGGGGGGAAGGGGTTCCGTAGGGTTAGTGGGAAGATAGCGGGCCGTAATAGTGGCGAGCAGGTTTCGTGTGCTTCCCGAGTGTTGATGAAGGATTCTGGCCATTGTGCATTGGGATTCCGTCTTGCTCTTGCCGTGGTCTATAAGAAATCGCCGCAGCTTCCACATTTTGGAAGTGCTAAGAGAGTTACGCATACCGTCGCAGAGGGATAGCCAGTTTGCACAATGAGGCGGCATAGCGTGCCGCTTCCTCTGTAAGCTGAGCAATGCGTTTTTTACCTTACGGTTGAGCTGTTGTTTTCGCCAGCGTTTAATTAGACTGCGGCGAGCTTCGCACATGTGGAGGAGCCGCGCGTCCACGCATGGGGCGGTGGTCGACATTTCAATTACTTTTGTGTGATTTTGGACGTCCTGGTGGAGACGGGATATCCACTCTTGAAGAGTGAGTGGTGGATGATTTGTCGATTTTTCTCTTCTTTGTCGTTCTTCTCGGAGTTTGGTCCAGTCAGTGAGACGCGCCGTGCCGAATTTGACTCGGTACTTTGTGCCCTGTATGGTGGTGGCCAAGATGGCGTGGTTTCTTCCTAAATATTCTCCGATGTGCACCCAGTCCACATGAGATATGTGACCAATGATAGCCAGATCTGGTGAAGTGTCCTTGGTGACGCTGTTGTCCATGCGCGTATGGGGGACGGGATCAGTCAGGAGAGTTAGGTCGCACTTTTTGATGATGGCATGCAAAACATTACCGCGTGCATAAGAGTACGTATAACCCAAGAGATGGTGGGCCGCGTTGAAGTCGCCCGTTATTAGAAGGGGATGACTTCCCGCTTGGCGGATGGCCTGAGTGATTACATCGTGGAGGCTTCCGGCTTTACATTTGGGTCTGAATTACATGTTGAAAAGGAAGAGGCTGTGTATCGGTTCTGTGGCCCGTAGGATGAGCTCTACCAGGATTCCCAACTTCTCTGCTTGTTGGAGAGCGTGTTGGATAGCAGTGATTTGTTTGCTCACCAACGTGTGAAGTCTATTGCTGGTGTCTTCTCCGTACGCCACGTAGTCGGGAAGGCGAGGGGGGGAATTGGTTTCTTGAAGTGCTATGACATCCGGGGGTGAGGTAGACGCCGCGACGAATTGAGAGAGTGAGCCGCAGTTGTTTTTGAATCCGCGGCAATTTCATTGGCATATGGTGGTTTTGTGGTTGAGGGTTTGTTTATTCTTGTGCACTGCCATCTTCGGTCGGATGATCGTCTTGGGGGGGAGTAGGTCTGCTGTAGGGCTTCATGTCGGGCCGTACTAGGCGAGCGGGGTGAGTTTGAATCTGAGCTTCAAGCTTTTCAAAGCGGATGTTAGTTTGTTGCATATAGTTCAGAATAGTTGCCAGTTGCTGTGAGATTTCTGCGAGATTCGATGCGGGTGTGAGCGGTGCTGGCGGTGGTTCGACCGGGGTTGATGGTGACTGTTCTGTCTTTTGGCGTTTCTCTGGAGTTAATTGCGCCTGCTGCCTGATTTCATTGCGAAGGGCATGTAGTTCTTCTCTCAGACTGGTTATTTCCGCTTTAAGCTGTGCATTCTCCGCTAATAGTCTCATGTTCGCAGTTTGGATTTGTTTAAGCTCAGCACCAAGAAGTGATGGGGAACGAGCTTTAGGAGAGAGCATCTGTGCCCAGCTCACCTGCGCCGATAACGGGTCTCTTCGGCTTGGGGTGCTCCGACGCCTTCCTCGGGACTTTGAGCGTGACCGAGATCTCGAAGTGCGACACCCGTTGCCCTGGGAAAGGTGGCGACAGCTCCGAGATCTGGATCTGGATCGGGATGGGGATGAGTGGTCACCCTTCTGGCGAGAGGGTGTTCTCGACCACCGCTCGGTGTTAGGCTTCCCCTGTTTCCTCTGGTTGACTGGTGGCAAGAAGCGCTTGGGGCAGGCCTTGCTAGCCGTCGGGTGGTCGCCGTCGCAGAGGGCGCATTTTGGTTTGCACTCGTGAGGCTCCGAGGTGAGTCGGGTTCCACAGTCCTTGCAAGTCGGCACAGCAGGTGGGTGAGGGCATACGTCCTTGCGGTGGCCGATTTTGTGATATACGGCGCAGTGCCCGGCGGTGCGTTTGTAGAGATAACATCTCGTCTCCACTCCGCCAACGTGCCAACGTATATTGTGAAAGGCACTTTGTTGCCCATGAACATGATGAGGATGGTGCTTGAGTCCCCGAGACGGCGGCACGTGAGGGGTTCCCATCCCGGATCTGAGATCGCCTCCATGATTTCTTCAGGGGTGGCTTCCTTGTGAGTATTGTGTATCACGTCCTTACAGGAGTTGTCGGGGGAAATACCATACGACGCAATAGCGTAGGTGGTTTCACTAATAGTGAGCTTCTTTATCTTGCTCAGCGCCGAGGCTGCGGACTGGTAGGGTGTGCTTGCTACGAGGATGTTCTAGTCCTCATTGATGCGAATTTTCATGCCTGCATCTTGGGAGCGTAGCTTGGCTTCTCGCAGTATGCACGTAGAAAAAAATTCCGCGCATTTCCCCGAGGGGAAGAATGTGAAAGTGCGAATGCACGAGTTGAATTTGCGCGGTTCGGTAATGTTCGCGAAAGAGAGATCACACACACACACACAACTACAAAGAAAGAAAGATGCATTTATTCAGAGACACCTATTTGTGTTGTCGTTGTACTTGATTGCTAGAGCGGATCTCAGCTTTGAAATTTCGTGTCAGTACTCCTTTAAGCGGGTGCATTAGCCCTTCTCACGCCCGATTTCTTGCCAATCCCCCACGTGGGTATGTGCCATGTCAGCGGCCAGGCGGCGCGCGCCCATCTCCCCCCGTTGCCAAGGAAGACGAAGAGATTCCTGGTCAATCCCCCACGTGGGTATGTGCCATGTCAGCGGCCAGGCAGCGCGCGCCCATCTCCCCCCGTTGCCAAGGAAGACGAGGAGCGCGCGCACCCGCAGCTGTTGCTATGCGGACGGCGGCGGACGCTTCAGGCTCGCTTAAGAAGTGCATTCGCACTTAAAAACCATCGGTCTCACCTTGCTCAGCACGAGACCATTGCGAGATCGGATAGCCAGTTTGACGTCGTCAGGCCGGAGAGGAGGAGGTTTCGGCTTGCGCGCCTGGCGGCTTGGTCGTAGAGCTGACGTTGGCGTCGTTACGTTTCGAGCTTGGGTTGCGACTGTTGCTTGCCTCTTGCGGCGAATGACTCGGTTGGTGTATTGAATCCAAGGTGCCGTGTCGACTTCGTCCTCTTCTGTGGCATTTGGAAGGTCCTGCGATGTGCGCACGTCCATTTCTTCGTCGCCATTTCTTCGTCAACCCCACCAGCCGGATAGCGACTGGTGGGGTTGAACGATGCTTGACAGAGTAGCCGTGGACGCCATAACCGATGACTTGGTCGCCTGATTCGTGGCTAGGCCCTCCCAGCGGCGTTAAGGTTAGCGGGGCATTTCCGCCTCGAAACTCACAGTCGCTGCAAACAGAAAGTTTTTGCACTTACGGCCCAAAATTTGGTATCTTCGTGCTCATGGAAGCTTCAGGAACGTGATTAAAACGCTCCTCGGGGTCTTTAAATGAGAATTAAGCAGATATTGGTCTTTGTTCGGAGAGCCGATGTAGCTACCATCTCAAAGCCTAAAATGCTGATGATGATTCCCCACTGACTGCCCAGGTGGCTACATTACTGCTACTGCTACTCGTTCCGGAGGGGAGTACTACTGTGGACAAAAAAAGGGTGTTTACCCAAAAAAGTTCCACCTCATGGTCCGAGTTTCAACTTTCTCTTTCATTTAGGTAACAGCATAATGTGTTATAAAATGCCGCAATGTAGCACACGAAACGATGGCTGGGGGCCAGGCGGTACGATGACATACTGATTATAATGCACACATCCGGAGTAGCTGTCGCACAAGGAATTGCAGTGGTCAGTGCAATAATGCAGTAACTGAGCGTTAACTAAAGCTTAATTTTAACAGAAGCGCGGCTAACACATTCGATACGGTGACAGCATAGAAACTATCCAGGGTGACCGAATAGTCTAATTCATTTGTAATATTTATGTACTTGTTGTAGAATCTTTCTGTTTCATTACAAATATAAAAGTGGGCTTCATTCGTAATAAGCGCTGGTATTTGGACGCGACAGGACGAAAAAATAAATTTAATGTTTCAAGGTTAGATTGACGGGCGATTTCATAGCGACGATTGCGATTTCAACAAAAAAGGAAAACGGAGAAAATATATCCCACCGTCATATCTCTTGGCGGTGGCTTTACGAATAGTCGCTAGGACAACATAAAGACTGGACGAGAAAGTAGGTGGTAAATCGTAGCCACTTCATACGTTTTTCTAATATCTTGTAATTGTTTAAATTTGGTTCGCGATTGCGCCACTGCCCTTGGGGAACAGCGGCATTTTGAGTTTTTGTTTATAGAATATATGCTTTTATTCCAAGAAAAGATACATAACAAAACTTTGAATGACGCATCTGGGTCCTTAGCCGACAAAGCTAGTGCGGACCCATTACAAAATGGTGTTGGTACATAATCCCTTCAGGATAGCTCAGATAACAAACAATAATAAAAACAGGATATCTTAGAATTACAAACAAATAATACTATATGGCTTAGGAGAAGTATAACACTTGGACAAAAGATATTTCTTTAATGATAGTGCAAAATTTGGCACAGACCTAATATCCAAAGGTAACTGGTTCCATACTTTGGACCCAATAAAAGATATTAGATGACGACCATATACATTATACACTTTTGGCAAATTGAGGTTATTATGGCACGCATGTCGCGTATCCCGCAGAGGCAATAAAAAACTGGTGACGGGAGGTGCATTCAGAGTCATAACTCTGTTAACAAGAAGGGTCGTTTTATAGTCACGAACTAGGTTAAAAGGCATTATGCTAAGTTCGTCAAAAATTGGTGCGGACGGTGAAGTCCTTGAAGCTGATGCCATGATTCTTAAGGCTCTTTTTTGAAGAATGTTTATGTGTGCTAGATATGATGCATAGGTGAATCCGCATGAATCAATACAATAGGTTAAGGGACAATAAAAAACACTAAAATAGATTATACGTCAGGCTTCTTTATTAAAATGTTTTCTTGCATTAATTAGCGCGTAACATCCGCAAGCTAGTTTCCGGCTTAATTCTTCTATATGTGGTGCCAGATGAAGTGAAGAGTCTAGAGTTATTCCCAAATATTTGTACTGGTCAACCTAGTCGATTTTTATCCGTCCAATTCTTAAGGAACACTTTCGGCCCTTTTTTACGGTTCGAGGAGAACAAAATAATATTTTTTATTTAACAAGAGCTTGTTCGCATTGAACCAATTAAGTGTATTCTGTAGTTCGTTATTTCCGAGTGACTGAATATCAGTAAGTGACGGATGTGTAATATTGAGAGCGGTGTCGTCTGCATATAAGACGGCTTGCGCTTTATACAGGCACCAAGGTAATCAATAATGAAGAGGGAAAAGCGTATTGGTCTTAAAACAGAGCCCTGGGGTACTCCATTGGTTATTTGTTTGATTGACGATTTGTTTAGAGCTATCTGCACAAAGTGTTGGCGATTAGTTAAGTAGCTTCTGAAAAATTTAATGGCTGGCCCTCCAAACCCATAGCGTTCTAACTTAGTGAGGAGAATTTCATGATTTACAGAGTCAAATGCTTTTTTTATATCTAAAAATTTGGATTTAGCGAATTTATTGTTGTTAAGAGCATTGTAAATTACTTCTGTGACTGACTGCACGGCCGTTGCTGTAGAATAATTTTTGCGAAACCCGTGTTGATTTTGGCTCAAAATAGTATATTTTTTAATATAAATCGTCCTTCTCCTAGCTAATAATTTTTCAAACAGGATGTTTATGCATGACAATATTGTTATGGGACGGTAATTTGTGATGTTATTCGGGTCATCTGCTTTTAATATTGGTGTTACCCTCCCAGTTTTAAGTGCTCCCGGGTAAGTTTCTGTTATAAAGGATCAGTTAAAAATTCTTTTTAAAGGATGGCATATTATATTAATATTTTCTTTTAGTACATGCACTGTAATTTCATCAGGGCCGACTACTTTATTTCCTGGCATCTGTTTTGTTATTTGTATAATTTCCTCCGTTGTAATTTCTTCGAAAGCAAAACTCTTTCGAATTGGAGCGGGCAAAATTGGGTTATGCTCTCCGTCATTATTATTTGATGAAAACTGGTTCCCGACATTGATGAAAAATTCGTTAAACATCTCAAGTAGACGTGTAGTGTCACAGCCTAAAATGTCTGAATCGGGCAATTTAATACAAGGTTGTTGCTTTTTCGTGATATATTCATTATTCGCCTGATCTCTTTCGAGTTGCCGTTTGCTTTTAGAATGAGGTTACTATAGTATTGTTTTTTACGCTTGCTCATAAGCGCAAGTGATAAGTTGCGCGCAATCCTGTACTGCTCCTTCTAATAAGCGTTATTCTTGTGCTGCTTCATTTTGTTACACCAGTGCTCTTTGTTCCTGATAACTTTAGGAATAGAGCCAGTCCTCCAGGGGAAGATTGGGTTTGTGAAGTACTCTGCTCTTAGAGAAGTGAATTGCCTCTTTACGCAGCTTGATTCTAACATTGCAAAAAAATTGTTATAAGCCTTGTGGACGTCGCTATCGTAAGTTGCGGTGAAGTCTTTTTCCTGTAGGTGCTGTTTCATTTTTGCGTATTCCCACCTCCGCCAATAAGTCCTGTATTTTTTGTTGACTGCCAACGATCAATGTTCACCGTTATATGAATACGGAAGTGGTCAGTTACATTGTCTTGTATAACACCGGCATCAACTTGTTCAATTTCTAGGTTAGAAATGATATTCTCTATAGTGGATGAGGACGTTTGCGTAACCCTTGTGGGGCTTGAAATGTGGTTGTGAAAGCCATAAGAAAGGAGCAATTGCGATACTTGGTGTTCTGGTTGTCATTAGTGTTTATATTGAAATCCCCACAGATAATTACTTTGCTATGTGTATTCGTAAGATATTGTAGTATGTCCTCCAGCATTTCCAAAAATACCGGTATTCTGGAATTAGGTGGCCTGTATACTACCCCGATTGTGAGGTTATTTGGAAGTTCCACAAACAGCATGTCAATTTCACCGGAACTTGTTCTTGTTAGCGTTTCTATCTTCTTATATTCTACCGTAGACGAAATGTACAATGCCACTCCGCCACCTCTCGGACCAGATTCCCTTGAACAGGAAACAAATTTGTAGTTTGTCAGGTTTAGAAACTCATCCTTTCTTAGCCAAGTTTCTGATAAAGCAATAACGCTGTATTGAACATTTGTTTTCGATAATAACGCGAGTAATGTATATAAATTTTTGTTGATGGTTCTAAAATCACAGCGAAGCAGGTTCAGCGCACATGTTTCTGGACGATTCTTCCCAGATGTAAAGGCATTGGCCATGTTAGTAGGAGTTGGGTAAGGCTACGAGTTGCTGCGATATCATGTTTACACGATCTTAGAAAGGTCACCAGAGCTTTCTATGTGAATTGTCTTTGAGGTTTCCGTCTTTCGCGCCAAGATCTTCGACTGTGATACCCACACAAACAGCCAGTTTTTCTCTTTCTTTTTTGCAACAGCCATTCCGAGAAGTGCTTTGTACTCGGGGCACAGATGTTCGTTAATGAACACTGGGTGAGTTTCGCTGAGGCCAATGTCATTCGCTTCAAGCTTATGCTTTTTGGCGTCTTGCAGGACCCTGTCTCTTGTTCCTCGGGACACGAACCTCACAAAAATGTTACTACTCTATTTGTTCTTGGTGGGCACCCTATGCACAACGTCAATATTTGACAGTTCAATGGTTGTGCCAACATTTTCAGCAATTTTCTGCACAACTTCCACGAGTGATTCGTCTTTCTCTTGCGGGACTCCCTTAATTTCGATGTTGTTTTTTCTGCTGTATTGCGTCAGTTCTACAATTTCGTTTTGTGCGCAAGCCAGTGACTCGGCCAACTGCTCCTTTTCGACCTTCAAGGCGGCATGTTCCTTCTTTAATGCGGCTAGCTCATACTTTGTCGTTCGAAGCTCTTCAAAAGTATTATTCATGTATCCCATGCTTGCCTTCACATCCTCTACTTCTTTCTTTAGGCTTTCATTCATATCTGTGACAATTTTGTACAGTTCTTTGATCGATGCTGATGGTTTGCCCATCATACTGAACAGCGAGCGATACAAGCCTCCGGAAAAACAGTTCTAAAAGACTGCAAGAAATTATCAACCTGCAAAATGCGTCGAATTACTCCTTGCTCCGAAGCGTTCCGGCTGGGATCGCTCGCTGGTCTGGTGAGCGGCGGCTTCCTGCGGCCCAATTTATGTCCTCCGGGAGGTGACTTTCGGCGACGGCGCGTATACGGTGACACAGCGAATTGGGCACCGACTATCAGTTCGTCCCGTCCACGCTGTGGGTATCCTCGTGGGCAAGCGGTAGGCTGAAGACCGCCCGGAACCACGTGACGTCACCGGAGTACGATGGGCTGAAAACTGCAAAATGCGCCGAATTACTGCTTGCTCCGAAGCATTCCGGCTGGGATCGCTCGCTGTTCTGGTGAGCGGCGGCTTCCTGCGGCCCAATTTATGTCCTCCGGGAGGTGACTTTCGGCGACGGCGCGTATGCGGTGACACAACGAAGTGGGCACCGACTATCAGTTCATCCCGTCCACGCTGTGGGTATCCTCGTGGGCAAGCGGTAGGCTGAAGACCACCCGTGACCACGTGACGTCACCGGAGTACGATGGGCTAAAAACTGCAAAATGCGTTGAATTACTGCTTGGTCCGAAGCGTTCCGGCTGGGATCGCTCGCTGTTCTGGTGAGCGGCGGCTTCCTGCGGCCCAATTTATGTCCTCCGGGAGGTGACTTTCGGCGACGGCGCGTAGGCGGTGACACAGCGAAGTGGGCACCGACTATCAGCTCGTCCCGTCCACGCTGTGGGTTTCTGCGTGGGCAAGCGGTAGGCTGAAGACCGCCCGTGACCACGTGACGTCACCGGAGTACGATGGGCTGAAAACTGCAAAATGCGCCGAATTACTGCTTGCTCCGAAGCGTTCCGGCTGGGATCGCTCGCTGTTCTGGTGAGCGGCGGCTTCCTGCGGCCCGATTTATGTCCTCCGGGAGGTGACTTTCGGCGACGGCGCGTAGGCGGTGACACAGCGAAGTGGGCACCGACTATCACCTCGTCCCGTCCACGCTGTGGGTTTCTTCGTGGGCAAGCGGTAGGCTGAAGACCGCCCGTAACCACGTGACGTCACCGGAGTACGATGGGCTGAAAACTGCAAAATGCGTCGAATTACTGCTTGCTCCGAAGCATTCCGGCTGGGATCGCTCGCTGTTCTGGTGAGCGGCGGCTTCCTGCGGCCCAATTTATGTCCTTCGGGAGGTGACTTTCTGCGACGGTGTGTAGGCGGTGACACAGCGGAGTGGGCACCGACTATCAGCTCGTCCCGTCCGCGCTGTGGGTTTCTTCGTGGGCAAGCGGTAGGCTGAAGACCGCCCGTAACCACGTGATGTCACCGGAGTACGATGGGCTGAAAACTGCAAAATGCGTCGAATTACTGCTTGCTCCGAAGCATTCCGGCTGGGATCGCTCGCTGTTCTGGTGAGCGGCGGCTTCCTGCGGCCCAATTTATGTCCTTCGGGAGGTGACTTTCTGCGACGGTGTGTAGGCGGTGACACAGCGAAGTGGGCACCGACTATCACCTCGTCCCGTCCACGCTGTGGGTTTCTTCGTGGGCAAGCGGTAGGCTGAAGACCGCCCGTAACCACGTGACGGCACCGAAGTACGATGGGCTTAAAACTGCAAAATGCGTCGAATTACTGCTTGCTCCGAAGCATTCCGGCTGGGATCGCTCGCTGTTCTGGTGAGCGGCGGCTTCCTGCGGCCCAATTTATGTCCTCCGGGAGGTGACTTTCGGCGACGGCGCGTAGGCGGTGACACAGCGAAGTGGGCACCGACTATCAGCTCGTCCCGTACACGCTGTGGGTATCCTCGTGGGCAAGCGGTAGGCTGAAGACCGCCCGTAACCACGTGACGTCACCGGAGTACGATGGGCTGAAAACTGCAAAATGCGACGAATTACTGCTTGCTCCGAAGCATTCCGGCTGGGATCGCTCGCTGTTCTGGTGAGCGTCGGCTTCCTGCGGCCCAATTTATGTCCTTCGGGAGGTGACTTTCTGCGACGGTGTGTAGGCGGTGACACAGCGAAGTGGGCACCGACTATCAGCTCGTCCCGTCCACGCTGTGGGTTTCTTCGTGGGCAAGCGGTAGGCTGAAGACCGCCCGTGACCACGTGACGTCACCGGAGTACGATGGCCTGAAAACTGCAAAATGCGTCGAATTACTGCTTGCTCCGAAGCATTCCGGCTGGGATCGCTCGCTGTTCTGGTGAGCGGCGGCTTCCTGCGGCCCAATTTATGTCCTTCGGGAGGTGACTTTCTGCGACGGTGTGTAGGCGGTGACACAGCGAAGTGGGCACCGACTATCACCTCGTCCCGTCCACGCTATGGGTTTCTTCGTGGGCAAGCGGTAGGCTGAAGACCGCCCGTAACCACGTGACGTCACCGAAGTACGATGGGCTTAAAACTGCAAAATGCGTCGAATTACTGCTTGCTCCGAAGCATTCCGGCTGGGATCGCTCGCTGTTCTGGTGAGCGGCGGCTTCCTGCGGACCAATTTATGTCCTCCGGGAGGTGACTTTCGGCGACGGCGCGTAGGCGGTGACACAGCGAAGTGGGCACCGACTATCAGCTCGTCCCGTCCACGCTGTGGGTATCCTCGTGGGCAAGCGGTAGGCTGAAGACCGCCCGTAACCACGTGACGTCACCGGAGTACGATGGGCTGAGAACTGCAAAATGCGAATAATTACTGCTTGCTCCGAAGCATTCCGGCTGGGATCGCTCGCTGTTCTGGTGAGCGGCGGCTTCCTGCGGCCCAATTTATGTCCTTCGGGCGGTGACTTTCTGCGACGGTGTGTAGGCGGTGACACAGCGAAGTGGGCACCGACTATCAGCTCGTCCCGTCCACGCTGTGGGTTTCTTCGTGGGCAAGCGGTAGGCTGAAGACCGCCCGTGACGACGTGACGTCACCGGAGTACGATGGGCTAAAAACTGCAAAATGCGTCGAATTACTGCTTGGTCCGAAGCGTTTTGGCTGGGATCGCTCGCTGTTCTGGTGAGCGGCGGCTTCCTGCGGCCCAATTTATGTCCTCCGGGAGGTGACTTTCGGCGACGGTGTGTAGGCGGTGACACAGCGAAGTGGGCACCGACTATCAGCTCGTACCGTCCACGCTGTGGGTATCCCTGTGGGCAAGCGGTAGGCTGAAGACCGCCCGTGACCACGTGACGTCACCGGAGTACGATAGGCTGAAAACTGCAAAATGCGTCGAATTACTGCTTGCTCCGAAGCATTCCGGCTGGGATCGCTCGCTGTTCTGGTGAGCGGCGGCTTCCTGCGGCCCAATTTATGTCCTTCGGGAGGTGACTTTCTGCGACGGTGTGTAGGCGGTGACACAGCGAAGTGGGCACCGACTATCAGCTCGTCCCGTCCACGCTGTGGGTTTCTTCGTGGGCAAGCGGTAGGCTGAAGACCGCCCGTAACCACGTGACGTCACCGGAGTACGATGGGCTGAAAACTGCAAAATGCATCGAATTACTGCTTGCTCCGAAGCATTCCAGCTGGGATCGCTCGCTGTTCTGGTGAGCAGCGGCTTCCTGCGGCCCAATTTATGTCCTTCGGGAGGTGACTTTCTGCGACGGTGTGTAGGCAGTGACACAGCGAAGTGGGCACCGACTATCAGCTCGTCCAGTCCACGCTGTGGGTATCCTCGTGGGCAAGCGGTAGGCTGAAGACCGCCCGTGACCACGTGACGTCACCGGAGTACGATGGGCTGAAAACTGCAAAATGCGTCGAATTACTGCTTGGTCAGAAGCGTTCCGGCTGGGATCGCTCGCTGTTCTGGTGAGCGGCGGCTTCCTGCGGCCCAATTTATGTCCTCCGGGAGGTGACTTTCGGCGACGGCGCGTAGGCGGTGACACAGCGAAGTGGGCACCGACTATCAGCTCGTCCCGTCCACGCTGTGGGTTTCTTCGTGGGCAAGCGGTAGGCTGAACACCGCCCGTGACCACGTGACGTCACAGGAGTACGATGGGCTGAAAACTGCAAAATGCGCCGAATTACTGCTTGCTCCGAAGCGTTCCGGCTGGGATCGCTCGCTGTTCTGGTGAGCGGCGGCTTCCTGCGGCCCAATTTATGTCCTCCGGGAGTTGACTTTCTGCGACGGTGTGTAGGCGGTGACACAGCGAAGTGGGCACCGACTACCAGCTCGTCCCGTCCACGCTGGGGTTTTCTTCGTGGGCAAGTGGTAGGCTGAAGACCGCCCGTGACCACGTGACGTCACCGGAGTACGATGGGCTGAAAACTGCAAAATGCGCCGAATTACTGCTTGCTCCGAAGCGTTCCGGCTGGGATTGCTCGCTGTTCTGGTGAGCGGCGGCTTCCTGCGGCCCAAATTATGTCCTTCGGGAGGTGACTTTCTGCGACGGTGTGTAGGCGGTGACACAGCGAAGTGGGCACCGACTATCAGCTCGTCCCGTCCACGCTGGGGTTTTCTTCTTGGGCAAGTGGTAGGCTGAAGACCACCCGTGACCACGTGACGTCACCGGAGTACGATGGGCTGAAAACTGCAAAATGCGCCGAATTACTGCTTGCTCCGAAGCGTTCCAGCTGGGATTGCTCGCTCTTCTGGTGAGCGGCGGCTTCCGGCGGCCCAAATTATGTCCGTCGGGAGGTGACTTTCTGCGACGGTGTGTAGGCGGTGACACAGCGAAGTGGGCACCGACTATCAGCTCGTCCCGTCCACGCTGGGGTTTTCTTCGTGGGCAAGTGGTAGGCTGAAGACCGCCCGTGACCACGTGACGTCATCGGAGTACGATGGGCTGAAAACTGCAAAATGCGCCGAATTACTGCTTGGTCCGAAGCGTTCCGGCTGGGATCGCTCGCTGTTCTGGTGAGCGGCGGCTTCCTGCGGCCCAATTTATGTCCTTCGGGAGGTGCCTTTCTGAGACGGTGTGTAGGCGGTGACACAGCGAAGTGGGCACCGACTATCAGCTCGTCCCGTCCACGCTGTCGGTATCCTCGTGGGCAAGCGGTAGGCTGAAGACCGCCCTTAACCACGTGACGTCACTGGAGTACGATCGGCTGAAAACTGCAAAATGCGTCGAATTACTGCTTGCTCCGAAGCGTTCCGGCTGGGATCGCTCGCTGTTCTGGTGAGCGGCGGCTTCCTGCGGCCCAATTTATGTCCTCCGGGAGGTGACTTTCGGCGACGGCGCGTAGGCGGCGACACAGCGAAGTGGGCACCGACTATCAGCTCGTCCCGTCCACGCTGTGGGTTTCTTCGTGGGCAAGCGGTAGGCTGAAGACCGCCCGTGACCACGTGACGTCACCGGAGTACGATGGGCTGAAAACTGCAAACTGCGGCGAATTACTGCTTGCTCCGAAGCGTTCCGGCTGGGATCGCTCGCTGTTCTGGTGAGCGGCGGCTTCCTGCGGCCCAATTTATGTCCTCCGAGAGGTGACTTTCTGCGACGGTGTGTAGGCGGCGACACAGCGAAGTGGGCACCGACTATCAGCTCGTCCCGTCCACGCTGTGGGTTTCTTCGTGGGCAAGCGGTAGGCTGAAGACCGCCCGTGACCACGTGACGTCACCGGAGTACGATGGGCTGAAAACTGCAAACTGCGGCGAATTACTGCTTGCTCCGAAGCGTTCCGGCTGGGATCGCTCGCTGTTCTGGTGAGCGGCGGCTTCCTGCGGCCCAATTTATGTCCTCCGGGAGGTGACTTTCTGCGACGGTGTGTAGGCGGTGACACAGCGAAGTGGGCACCGACTATCAGCTCGTCCCGTCCACGCTGTCGGTATCCTCGTGGGCAAGCGGTAGGCTGAAGACCGCCCGTGACCACATGACGTCACCGGAGTACGATGGGCTGAAAACTGCAAACTGCGGCGAATTACTGCTTGCTCCGAAGCGTTCCGGCTGGGATCGCTCGCTGTTCTGGTGAGCGGCGGCTTCCTGCTGCCCAATTTATGTCCTCCGGGAGGTGACTTTCTGCGACGGTGTGTAGGCGGCGACACAGCGAAGTGGGCACCGACTATCAGCTCGTCCCGTCCACGCTGTGGGTTTCTTCGTGGGCAAGCGGTAGGCTGAAGACCGCCCGTGACCACGTGACGTCACCGTAGTACGATGGGCTGAAAACTGCAAACTGTGGCGAATTACTGCTTGCTCCGAAGCGTTCCGGCTGGGATCGCTCGCTGTTCTGGTGAGCGGCGGCTTCCTGCTGCCCAATTTATGTCCTCCGGGAGGTGACTTTCTGCGACGGTGTGTAGGCGGCGACACAGCGAAGTGGGCACCGACTATCAGCTCGTCCCGTCCACGCTGTGGGTTTCTTCGTGGGCAAGCGGTAGGCTGAAGACCGCCCGTGACCACGTGACGTCACCGGAGTACGATGGGCTGAAAACTGCAAACTGCGGCGAATTACTGCTTGCTCCGAAGCGTTCCGGCTGGGATCGCTCGCTGTTCTGGTGAGCGGCGGCTTCCTGCGGCCCAATTTATGTCCTCCGGGAGGTGACTTTCTGCGACGGTGTGTAGGCGGCGACACAGCGAAGTGGGCACCGACTATCAGCTCGTCCCGTCCACGCTGCGGGTTTCTTCGTGGGCAAGCGGTAGGCTGAAGACCGCCCGTGACCACGTGACGTCACCGGAGTACGATGGGCTGAAAACTGCAATATTGCGCCGAATTACTGCTTGACCCGAAGCGTTCCGGCTGGGTTTGCTCGCTGTTCTGGTGAGCGGCGGCTTCCTGCGGCCCAATTTATGTCCTTCGGGAGGTGCCTTTCTGAGACGGTGTGTAGGCGGTGACACAGCGAAGTGGGCACCGACTATCAGCTCGTCCCGTCCACGCTGTGGGTTTCTTCGTGGGCAAGCGGTAGGCTGAAGACCGCCCGTGACCACGTGACGTCACCGGAGTACGATGGGCTGAAAACTGCAAACTGCGTCGAATTACTGCTTGGTCCGAAGCGTTCCGGCTGGGATCGCTTGCTGTTCTGGTGAGCGGCGGCTTCCTGCCAATTTATGTCCTTCGGGAGGTGACTTTCTGAGACGGTGTGTAGGCGGTGACACAGCGAAGTGGGCACCGACTATCAGCTCGTCCCGTCCACGGTGTGGGTTTCTTCGTGGGCAAGCGGTAGGCTGAAGACCGCCCGTGACTCCGTGACGTCACCGAAGTACGATGGGCTGAAAACTGCAAAATGCGCCGAATTACTGCTTGCTCCGAAGCGTTCCGGCTGGGATTGCTCGCTCTTCTGGTGAGCGGCGGCTTCCGGCGGCCCAAATTATGTCCGTCGGGAGGTGACTTTCTGCGACGGTGTGTAGGCGGTGACACAGCGAAGTGGGCACCGACTATCAGCTCGTCCCGTCCACGCTGGGGTTTTCTTCGTGGGCAAGTGGTAGGCTGAAGACCACCCGTGACCACGTGACGTCACCGGAGTACGATGGGCTGAAAACTGCAAAATGCGCCGAATTACTGCTTGGTCCGAAGCGTTCCGGGTGGGATCGCTCGCTGTTCTGGTGAGCGGCGGCTTCCTGCGGCCCAATTTATGTCCTTCGGGAGGTGCCTTTCTGAGACGGTGTGTAGGCGATGACACAGCGAAGTGGGCACCGACTATCAGCTCGTCCCGTCCACGCTGTCGGTATCCTCGTGGGCAAGCGGTAGGCTGAAGACCGCCCTTAACCACTTGACGTCACTGGAGTACGATCGGCTGAAATCTGCAAAATGCGTCGAATTACTGCTTGCTCCGAAGCGTTCCGGCTGGGATCGCTCGCTGTTCTGGTGAGCGGCGGCTTCCTGCGGCTCAATTTATGTCCTCCGGGAGGTGACTTTCGGCGACGGCGCGTAGGCGGCGACACAGCGAAGTGGGCACCGACTATCAGCACGTCCCGTCCACGCTGTGGGTTTCTTCGTGGGCAAGCGGTAGGCTGAAGACCGCCCGTGACCACGTGACGTCACCGGAGTACGATGGGCTGAAAACTGCAAACTGCGGCGAATTACTGCTTGCTCCGAAGCGTTCCGGCTGGGATCGCTCGCTGTTCTGGTGAGCGGCGGCTTCCTGCGGCCCAATTTATGTCCTCCGGGAGGTGACTTTCTGCGACGGTGTGTAGGCGGCGACACAGCGAAGTGGGCACCGACTATCAGCTCGTCCCGTCCACGCTGTGGGTTTCTTCGTGGGCAAGCGGTAGGCTGAAGACCGCCCGTGACCACGTGACGTCACCGGAGTACGATGGGCTGAAAACTGCAAACTGCGGCGAATTACTGCTTGCTCCGATGCGTTCCGGCTGGGATCGCTCGCTGTTCTGGTGAGCGGCGGCTTCCTGCGGCCCAATTTATGTCCTGCGGGAGGTGACTTTCTGCGACGGTGTGTAGGCGGCGACACAGCGAAGTGGGCACCGACTATCAGCTCGTCCCGTCCACGCTGTGGGTTTCTTCGTGGGCAAGCAGTAGGCTGAAGACCGCCCGTGACCACGTGACGTCACCGGAGTACGATGGGCTGAAAACTGCAAACTGCGGTGAATTACTGCTTGCTCCGAAGCGTTCCGGCTGGGATCGCTCGCTGTTCTGGTGAGCGGCGGCTTCCTGCGGCCCAATTTATGTCCTCCGGGAGGTGACTTTCTGCGACGGTGTGTAGGCGGTGACACAGCGAAGTGGGCACCGACTATCAGCTCGTCCCGTCCACGCTGTCGGTATCCTCGTGGGCAAGCGGTAGGCTGAAGACCGCCCGTGACCACGTGACGTCACCGGAGTACGATGGGCTGAAAACTGCAAACTGCGGCGAATTACTGCTTGCTCCGAAGCGTTCCGGCTGGGATCGCTCGCTGTTCTGGTGAGCGGCGGCTTCCTGCTGCCCAATTTATGTCCTCCGGGAGGTGACTTTCTGCGACGGTGTGTAGGCGGCGACACAGCGAAGTGGGCACCGACTATGAGCTCGTCCCGTCCACGCTGTGGGTTTCTTCGTGGGCAAGCGGTAGGCTGAAGACCGCCCGAGACCACGTGACGTCACCGGAGTACGATGGGCTGAAAACTGCAAACTGCGGCGAATTACTGCTTGCTCCGAAGCGTTCCGGCTGGGATCGCTCGCTGTTCTGGTGAGCGGCGGCTTCCTGCTGCCCAATTTATGTCCTCCGGGAGGTGACTTTCTGCGACGGTGTGTAGGCGGCGACACAGCGAAGTGGGCACCGACTATCAGCTCGTCCCGTCCACGCTGTGGGTTTCTTCGTGGGCAAGCGGTAGGCTGAAGACCGCCCGTGACCACGTGACGTCACCGGAGTACGATGGGCTGAAAACTGCAAACTGCGGCGAATTACTGCTTGCTCCGAAGCGTTCCGGCTGGGATCGCTCGCTGTTCTGGTGAGCGGCGGCTTCCTGCGGCCCAAATTATGTCCTTCGGGAGGTGACTTTCTGCGACGGTGTGTAGGCGGCGACACAGCGAAGTGGGCACCGACTATCAGCTCGTCCCGTCCACGCTGTGGGTTTCTTCGTGGGCAAGCGGTAGGCTGAAGACCGCCCGTGACCACGTGACGTCACCGGAGTACAATGGGCTGAAAACTGCAAACTGCGGCGAATTGCTGCTTGCTCCGAAGCGTTCCGGCTGGGATCGCTCGCTGTTCTGGTGAGCGGCGGCTTCCTGCGGCCCAATTTATGTCCTCCGGGAGGTGACTTTCTGCGACGGTGTGTAGGCGGCGACACAGCGAAGTGGGCACCGACTATCAGCTCGTCCCGTCCACGCTGTGGGTTTCTTCGTGGGCAAGCGGTAGGCTGAAGACCGCCCGTGACCACGTGACGTCACCGGAGTACGATGGGCTGAAAACTGCAAACTGCGGCGAATTACTGCTTGCTCCGAAGCGTTCCGGCTGGGATCGCTCGCTGTTCTGGTGAGCGGCGGCTTCCTGCGGCCCAATTTATGTCCTCCGGGAGGTGACTTTCTGCGACGGTGTGTAGGCGGCGACACAGCGAAGTGGGCACCGACTATCAGCTCGTCCCGTCCACGCTGTGGGTTTCTTCGTGGGCAAGCGGTAGGCTGAAGACCGCCCGTGACCACGTGACGTCACCGGAGTACGATGGGCTGAAAACTGCAAACTGCGGCGAATTACTGCTTGCTCCGAAGCGTTCCGGCTGGGATCGCTCGCTGTTCTGGTGAGCGGCGGCTTCCTGCGGCCCAATTTATGTCCTGCGGGAGGTGACTTTCTGCGACGGTGTGTAGGCGGCGACACAGCGAAGTGGGCACCGACTATCAGCTCGTCCCGTCCACGCTGTGGGTTTCTTCGTGGGCAAGCAGTAGGCTGAAGACCGCCCGTGACCACGTGACGTCACCGGAGTACGATGGGCTGAAAACTGCAAACTGCGGTGAATTACTGCTTGCTCCGAAGCGTTCCGGCTGGGATCGCTCGCTGTTCTGGTGAGCGGCGGCTTCCTGCGGCCCAATTTATGTCCTCCGGGAGGTGACTTTCTGCGACGGTGTGTAGGCGGTGACACAGCGAAGTGGGCACCGACTATCAGCTCGTCCCGTCCACGCTGTCGGTATCCTCGTGGGCAAGCGGTAGGCTGAAGACCGCCCGTGACCACGTGACGTCACCGGAGTACGATGGGCTGAAAACTGCAAACTGCGGCGAATTACTGCTTGCTCCGAAGCGTTCCGGCTGGGATCGCTCGCTGTTCTGGTGAGCGGCGGCTTCCTGCTGCCCAATTTATGTCCTCCGGGAGGTGACTTTCTGCGACGGTGTGTAGGCGGCGACACAGCGAAGTGGGCACCGACTATGAGCTCGTCCCGTCCACGCTGTGGGTTTCTTCGTGGGCAAGCGGTAGGCTGAAGACCGCCCGAGACCACGTGACGTCACCGGAGTACGATGGGCTGAAAACTGCAAACTGCGGCGAATTACTGCTTGCTCCGAAGCGTTCCGGCTGGGATCGCTCGCTGTTCTGGTGAGCGGCGGCTTCCTGCTGCCCAATTTATGTCCTCCGGGAGGTGACTTTCTGCGACGGTGTGTAGGCGGCGACACAGCGAAGTGGGCACCGACTATCAGCTCGTCCCGTCCACGCTGTGGGTTTCTTCGTGGGCAAGCGGTAGGCTGAAGACCGCCCGTGACCACGTGACGTCACCGGAGTACGATGGGCTGAAAACTGCAAACTGCGGCGAATTACTGCTTGCTCCGAAGCGTTCCGGCTGGGATCGCTCGCTGTTCTGGTGAGCGGCGGCTTCCTGCGGCCCAAATTATGTCCTTCGGGAGGTGACTTTCTGCGACGGTGTGTAGGCGGCGACACAGCGAAGTGGGCACCGACTATCAGCTCGTCCCGTCCACGCTGTGGGTTTCTTCGTGGGCAAGCGGTAGGCTGAAGACCGCCCGTGACCACGTGACGTCACCGGAGTACAATGGGCTGAAAACTGCAAACTGCGGCGAATTGCTGCTTGCTCCGAAGCGTTCCGGCTGGGATCGCTCGCTGTTCTGGTGAGCGGCGGCTTCCTGCGGCCCAATTTATGTCCTCCGGGAGGTGACTTTCTGCGACGGTGTGTAGGCGGCGACACAGCGAAGTGGGCACCGACTATCAGCTCGTCCCGTCCACGCTGTGGGTTTCTTCGTGGGCAAGCGGTAGGCTGAAGACCGCCCGTGACCACGTGACGT
Organism: Haemaphysalis longicornis; assembly: GCF_048455015.1. Classification (NCBI taxonomy): domain Eukaryota; kingdom Metazoa; phylum Arthropoda; class Arachnida; order Ixodida; family Ixodidae; genus Haemaphysalis; species Haemaphysalis longicornis. Next base: position 3,097,245 of record NW_027526407.1, on the reverse strand, counting down.
CACCGGAGTACGATGGGCTGAAAACTGCAAACTGCGGCGAATTACTGCTTGCTCCGAAGCGTTCCGGCTGGGATCGCTCGCTGTTCTGGTGAGCGGCGGCTTCCTGCGGCCCAATTTATGTCCTCCGGGAGGTGACTTTCTGCGACGGTGTGTAGGCGGCGACACAGCGAAGTGGGCACCGACTATCAGCTCGTCCCGTCCACGCTGTGGGTTTCTTCGTGGGCAAGCGGTAGGCTGAAGACCGCCCGTGACCACGTGACGTCACCGGAGTACGATGGGCTGAAAACTGCAAACTGCGGCGAATTACTGCTTGCTCCGAAGCGTTCCGGCTGGGATCGCTCGTTGTTCTGGTGAGCGGCGGCTTCCTGCGGCCCAATTTATGTCCTCCGGGAGGTGACTTTCTGCGACGGTGTGTAGGCGGTGACACAGCGAAGTGGGCACCGACTATCAGCTCGTCCCGTCCACGCTGTCGGTATCCTCGTGGGCAAGCGGTAGGCTGAAGACCGCCCGTGACCACGTGACGTCACCGGAGTACAATGGGCTGAAAACTGCCAACTGCGGCGAATTACTGCTTGCTCCGAAGCGTTCCGGCTGGGATCGCTCGCTGTTCTGGTGAGCGGCGGCTTCCTGCGGCCCAATTTATGTCCTCCGGGAGGTGACTTTCTGCGACGGTGTGTAGGCGGTGACACAGCGAAGTGGGCACCGACTATCAGCTCGTCCCGTCCACGCTGTCGGTATCCTCGTGGGCAAGCGGTAGGCTGAAGACCGCCCGTGACCACGTGACGTCACCGGAGTACGATGGGCTGAAAACTGCAAACTGCGGCGAATTACTGCTTGCTCCGAAGCGTTCCGGCTGGGATTGCTCGCTGTTCTGGTGAGCGGCGGCTTCCTGCTGCCCAATTTATGTCCTCCGGGAGGTGACTTTCTGCGACGGTGTGTAGGCGGCGACACAGCGAAGTGGGCACCGACTATCAGCTCGTCCCGTCCACGCTGTGGGTTTCTTCGTGGGCAAGCGGTAGGCTGAAGACCGCCCGTGACCACGTGACGTCACCGGAGTACGATGGGCTGAAAACTGCAAACTGCGGCGAATTACTTCTTGCTCCGAAGCGTTCCGGCTGGGATCGCTCGCTGTTCTGGTGAGCAGCGGCTTCCTGCGGCCGAAATTATGTCCTTCGGGAGGTGACTTTCTGCGACGGTGTGTAGGCGGCGACACAGCGAAGTGGGCACCGACTATCAGCTCGTCCCGTCCACGCTGTGGGTTTCTTCGTGGGCAAGCGGTAGGCTGAAGACCGCCCGTGACCACGTGACGTCACCGGAGTACGATGGGCTGAAAACTGCAAACTGCGGCGAATTACTGCTTGCTCCGAAGCGTTCCGGCTGGGATCGCTCGCTGTTCTGGTGAGTGGCGGCTTCCTGCTGCCCAATTTATGTCCTCCGGGAGGTGACTTTCTGCGACGGTGTGTAGGCGGCGACACAGCGAAGTGGGCACCGACTATCAGCTCGTCCCGTCCACGCTGTGGGTTTCTTCGTGGGCAAGCGGTAGGCTGAAGACAGCCCGTGATAACGTGACGTCACCGGAGTACGATGGGCTGAAAACTGCAAACTGCGGTGAATTACTGCTTGCTCCGAAGCGTTCCGGCTGGGATCGCTCGCTGTTCTGGTGAGCGGCGGCTTCCTGCGGCCCAATTTATGTCCTCCGGGAGGTGACTTTCTGCGACGGTGTGTAGGCGGCGACACAGCGAAGTGGGCACCGACTATCAGCTCGTCCCGTCCACGCTGTGGATTTCTTCGTGGGCAAGCGGTAGGCTGAAGACCGCCCGCGACCACGTGACGTCACCGGAGTACGATGGGCTGAAAACTGCAAACTGCGGCGAATTACTGCATGCTCCGAAGCGTTCCGGCTGGGATCGCTCGCTGTTCTGGTGAGCGGCGGCTTCCTGCTGCCCAATTTATGTCCTCCGGGAGGTGACTTTCTGCGACGGTGTGTAGGCGGCGACACAGCGAAGTGAGCACCGACTATCAGCTCGTCCCGTCCACGCTGTGGGTTTCTTCGTGAGCAAGCGGTAGGCTGAAGACCGCCCGTGACCACGTGACGTCACCGGAGTACGATGGGCTGAAAACTGCAAACTGCGGCGAATTACTGCTTGCTCCGAAGCGTTCCGGCTGGGATCGCTCGCTGTTCTGGTGAGCGGCGGCTTCCTGCGGCCCAAATTATGTCCTTCGGGAGATGACTTTCTGCGACGGTGTGTAGGCGGCGACACAGCGAAGTGGGCACCGACTATCAGCTCGTCCCGTCCACGCTGTGGGTTTCTTCGTGGGCAAGCGGTAGGCTGAAGACCGCCAGTGACCACGTGACGTCACCGGAGTACGATGGGCTGAAAACTGCAAACTGCGGCGAATTACTGCTTGCTCCGAAGCCTTCCTGCTGGGATCGCTCGCTGTTCTGGTGAGCGGCGGCTTCCTGCGGCCCAAATTATGTCCTCCGGGAGGTGACTTTCTGCGACGGTGTGCAGGCGGTGACACAGCGAAGTGGGCACCGACTATCAGATCGTCCCGTCCACGCTGTGGGTTTCTTCGTGGGCAAGCGGTAGGCTGAAGACCGCCCGTGACCACGTGACGTCACCGGAGTACGATGGGCTGAAAACTGCAAACTGCGTCGAATTACTGCTTGGTCCGAAGCGGTCTTGCTGGGATCGCTCGCTGTTCTGGTGAGCGGCGGCTTCCTGCGGCCCAGTTTATGTTCTCCGGGAGGTGACTTTCTGAGACGGTGTGTAGGCGGTGACACAGCGAAGTGGGCACCGACTATCAGATCGTCCCGTCCACGCTGTGGGTTTCTTCGTGGGCAAGCGGTAGGCTGAAGACCGCCCGTGACCGCGTGACGTCACCGGAATACGATGGGCTGAAAACTGCAAACTGCGTCGAATTACTGCTTGGTCCGAAGCGTTCCGGCTGGGATCGCTCGCTGTTCTGGTGAGCGGCAGCTTCCTGCGGCCCAATTTACGTCCTCCGGGAGGTGACTTTCTGCGACGGTATGTAGGCGGTGACACAGCGAAGTGGGCAACGACTATCAGATCGTCCCGTCCACGCTGTGGCTTTCTTCGTGGGCAAGCGGTAGGCTGAAGACCGCCCGTGACCACGTGACGTCACCGGAGTACGATGGGCTGAAAACTGCAAACTGCCTCGAATTACTGCTTGGTCCGAAGCGGTCTTGCTGGGATCGCTCGCTGTTCTGGTGAGCGGCGGCTTCCTGCGGCCCAATTTATGTCCTTCGGGCGGTGACTTTCTGCGACGGTGTGGAGGCGGTGACACAGCGAAGTGGGCACCGACTATCAGATCGTCCCGTCCACGCTCTGGGTTTCTTCGTGGGCAAGCGGTAGGCTGAAGACCGCCCGTGACCACGGGACGTCACCGGAGTACGATGGGCTGAAAACTGCAAACTGCGTCGAATTACTGCTTGGTCCGAAGCGTTCCGGCTGGGATCGCTCGCTGTTCTGGTGAGCGGCGGCTTCCTGCGGCCCAATTTATGTCCTCCGGGAGGTGACTTTCTGAGACGGTGTGTAGGCGGTGACACAGCGAAGTGGGCACCGACTATCAGATCGTCCCGTACACGCTGTGGGTTTCTTCGTGGGCAAGCGGTAGGCTGAAGACCGCCCGTGACCACGTGACGTCACCGGAGTACGATGGGCTGAAAACTGCAAACTGCGTCGAATTACTGCTTGGTCCGAAGCGGTCTTGCTGGGATCGCTCGCTGTTCTGGTGAGCGGCGGCTTCCTGCGGCCCAATTTATGTCCTCCGGGAGGTGACTTTCTGAGACGGTGTGTAGGCGGTGACACAGCGAAGTGGGCACCGACTATCAGATCGTCCCGTCCACGCTGTGTGTTTCTTCGTGGGCAAGCGGTAGACTGAAGACCGCCCGTGACCACGTGACGTCACCGGAGAACGATGGGCTGCAAACTGCAAAATGCGTCGAATTACTGCTTGCTCCGAAGCGTTCCGGCTGGGATCGCTCGCTGTTTGTATTTTGATTTGACTGTAGTTTTAAACTGCTAAATGTTTCTTCTAACTGCAGTGATAATTCAACTCATTGAACCGGTTCAAGCTCCCGAACTGGTTAGCGAACCATTTTGGTACGGGATTTTGACGAACCGGAACTGAACCGGAATGACATTATTTTGCCTGAGCAAGAACTATACGTATGTATGTATATATATATATATATATATATATATATATATATATATATATATATATATATATATATATATAGAAAGATAGGTCGGCAGTCTACTCGCTAAAGGAGGCATAGGGGTGTGTTTAGGCTCTTTTTTTTTACTACGGGTAATGAAGTTCACATTTTTTTAAATTACAGAAGAAAGAAAAAAAGAAAAACACGCACCCAGATTGGAGACCGAACCCACGCCTTTCAATTAGATCTCGAATGCCTTACCAATTCGGCTCACTGGGCGACTGTGTTCTCCTTCACTTTCTGGGCTATTTATGTTTACTAGAAGTGTATCTGACGCTTGAGGGTGGTAGCCAGCGCCACTCAGACTGCACGGACAGAAGGGGACCTCCTCCCCGTGTAGTCAGAGAGGCGCTGGCTACCACCCTCAAGCGTCAGATACACTTCTAGTAAATATAAATAGCCCAGAAAGTGAAGGAGAACACAGTCGCCCAGTGAGCCGAATTGGTAAGGCATTCGAGATCTAATCGTAAGGCGTGGGTTCGGTCCCCACTCTGGGCGCATGTTTTTCTTTCTTTCTTTCTTCTGTATATTTAAAAAAATGTCAACATCATTAACCGTAGTAAAAAAAGAGCCTAACACATCCCTATGCCTCCTTTAGCGTTATAGACTGCCGACCTATCCTTCTGTATTTCCTTGATGAGCTCCTGACATCCTTACTATATATATATATATATATATATATATATATATATATATATATATATATATATATATATATATATATAAATATATATATATATATATATATTTATTATAGAAGCCGATCGTTCGCATCTGTCGTAGGCATGCGCGAATAAGTGTCGCACTATTCTACACCGCAATACGCCAATCACTTCCGTCGCTCACATCCACAACACAGGTGCGGTCTCTCACTCCTTTCGGGCAGTTCACTTTCTAGCCCGGAATGGGTACGTCGCGCGTAGTTTCTTCAGAGGAAGAGCGGGTACCATTAGGTGGACGTAGACGTTCCACATAATCTCCGATGAATGATACAATAACGTATACCAAACAGCTGCATCCAGGTGATGCTCAGACAAATGAATAGATTTAGTTTTGGTAGATTGATGGTGTAGCGTTTTTGTTGCGTTTCTTGCGTTTTAATTTTGTTAGCAGTGCTTTCGTTTTCCTTTCACTGTCAGTGCGTACTGTTTTTAGTGGTTTTGTTTTTCACGCTGGCCATGCTTCATGTCCACCCTGATGCAGTCAAGGGTTTCGTTATATAAATTTGGACCACCTCCATTTATTGTTTGCTGGAACAGTTAATAATTGTGGAAGAAGGATCTTTAGTCTTAATGGCTTCAAGCCCTATACTACCGTAAAAAATTGTGATTTAGTTTTACCTAATAAAAACTATCCCATTGTTGTGCAATTCTCGGGAGAAACGTCTTTTGGTGAAACACTCGTCCAAGTGCTTCTTTAAGTTATGAAATGAATAAAGAATGAACAAACCTTATTCGACCTGCAACTACAGTAAGAGACCCATCGAATAACAAAGTGCCTGTCGGCATTCTTTGAGCATTTAATTAGCAAAACATGTTGTTAACAGTGCAAAACCTCCATCATGATTTTGCTTATGTAATGGTTTCCATTTATCAAAACATTTTGCCCTGGCTGCACGCATATGTAGTACACATAAACCAGGTGTCCTTTAAATAGACACACGCGGTTTTTGGCTGTATCCACAGGTTATGGAACATAAAGCGGGTGCCGTGGCTGTGCTGACATTTGAGAGCGAATAAGGAGGTTTAAAGTTAAGAGCGCTTCAATATTTTGGATATTCAATTCCTTCTGTGGAATATGCAATAAAATAATACTTTTGGTAGACTTTCCAGCAATGCACAAATGATTCGGGATGGTTTCTCGAGAGTTACCTCAAGCCAAGGTTGTATACTCCGTAAAAGTTGCACGATTGCACACCTGACATTTGCAAACCAGATGGTCCAAAAGGCCGCCAACCGGACCATCGAGAAGGTGTGCACTTGAGGCAAAAACAGCAGTTCTGAACTTACGCCCCAATTGTTAAGTTTCGATTTAAAAGTGTTTCGCATCGACGAAAAGTCATCCCGCTGCATACACGTAAATACAAAGATGAGTGCGATGTTATAAAGACTATTATATATTACGCATTTTGTTTTTTGTGTTTAGAGGAGAGGCGTATCAGGCAGTCGTCTGAATCATCCCGTGATGAATCGCAAATACCCTTCTACTATTTTCCCTTTAGCAATTTTGTTGCTTCAAATTTGAGAGCTGCTTCTCCATCTTGTAGCATCACCAGCCTGCGAACTTTTTTTAGTCCCTCTAAACGATGATTTAAACAATTATTACCTTCTTGGGGACTAGATAGTATGACAGATAATTCTATAACTTAGCAGGAAATCAATGTACTACAACGCGTTCTAGGCATTGAGCATCGTATGTTACCCTCAAAATATATTGTTCCTCCCAGTTGGAAAGAAGACATCGCATTATTTTATTTTATTATGAGAGATCTGAAGGAGTGTCCAGTAGCATTTTGGTGTTGAAACACAAATCTTTGACTTTTAAAAAAATAGTTATGTTCACAATGAAGCCATCCGTCCTACAGTTTAGGACGCTTTGAGACGTCCAGAGAAGAGCTCTTGTGGGAGTGAAACAAATTTTCCAACAAATCTAGTGTCGACCAACCTTCACCATTATTATCTGTGCTTTGTTCCTTAAGCGGCTTGCAGCTACTGTAAAATTAAAAGTTAACAAAATGGTTTTAAAATTTTCAACAGGTTGATTAGGAATTGTTTGAACGTTTTTGCTGCAGAAACACTGTGTCTTCATCATTCCCTCTTCTACGATGAGGTGAGGTTCAGGGCGATGTCCATTCTCTTGCGGTGCTTCAGAAACACAAACGAAAGCCTTCCACCAAGACCACTTGGACATTGGTTCGACGCTGAGCGAATTTGTAGCTGTCGCAGTGAACACGCTTGCTTGTTTACATAGCTTGCTTGATGTATTTATTTTGTTCTTGTTATAGTTTATGTGACACCTGTGTAACCCCCCTACCCTATGTATTACCCTCCCCAGAGGGACTTCAGGGACTTCAGTGTTTTTTTGAAATTAATAAATAAAGAGTAGCAATATTGTCTGTCATTTTTTGTTGTTGTTTAATATTGTTTGACTTCATTGCCGCTATTCTATTTCCTTTGGTTTTTGTGCCTACTTCACTCTGCACTTGGTCAAACCTATTTCAAGAACACATGGAAGTTCGGAGACTAGATGTGTTCCCACGCTGGGCGATGGCGGCGTCTGGCAGAGGCAAGAACAGAAGAGGCATAACATCGTAGCCAATGCCACCGCCACGCCAGCCTCGCTTTCGTGTCTGCTTCTTTACACGTGCTCTAGAGGCCCCCCTCCCTGGACGTTGACTCTTCACATGAAGTCTCTCCTTCATTTAATGGAGGATAACCTTGATTGGCTCCTTTAAACCGAATATGTGGTCATGTTTGTGTTTTTGCCTGTGTTCATATTCCTCAATTAAGCAACACGGCCAAATAAATTTCGAAATCAGAAATTTAAATTGCCGCGAACAATGTATGGATTTGTTTATTGATTGTTTGTTTTTACTGCCCGGCAATGTCTGGGTCTGTTAACTGGGTTCCAAGTGATGCGCGTGTTCCATTCTCTATATTTTATGCCACACGGGCTACCTCATTCAGATAAGCTGACTGTTTCGCCCTACCGTCACTAGCCTGGAATAATCTGCAATGTTCTGGACGTAAATCGACAGTTCGAGAAACACTGGCGCCGGAAGATAAAAGCCTGCAGAGCAGACGCCGTGGCATACAAATACCCGACGCTCGCTTGCGCACGTCAGTTCACTAACTAATGCTTCGCCGCAAGTGTATTCTTTTAGTTCTTAGGGAAGCACAAGCTCGCTCTAATAAAGTTGTTTTCTTTGAGCACAACTGCGTCCTTTTCGGCTTTATGTTATCTAGTAGAGGTGCGGGGTACATGGACAATAAACCCTCTTCAAGCCGACAAGCAAGCCCAAGTCGTGTAAGGCACTGACAGCAAGGTTTTCAGCCAGAGTTTGGACTGCTTCCGGATTACGTGAAGAAGCAAGACGTCGTGAAAACCACCATGACCAATGCCGGCACCATGACCAGCTCTTCGAATCCTACCCTCGTCCTTCAGCAACCCAGGGGCCCCCATCATTCCATGGGTTGCCTGCGGAGGACCCCGAAGAGTGGTTGGAGCAGGTGGAACGGGTCACGGTGTGTAGCCGATGGTACGACGTGGAGGCCCTGAGACAAGTGTTATTCTACATTGAGGAGTCAGCACGGATCTGGTTCGAAAACCATGAGAGCTGCCTAGAGTCTCCGAACGATTTTAGAACACAATTTTTAACAACGTTGTCCACGGTTGTGCGGAAAGAGCGGGCCGAAGTATTGCTGCAGGTGCGGACACAACAACCTAAAGAAAGCATTGTTGTGTTCGTCGAGGAGATGAGGAAGGTTTTCAGGCTTGCTTACACTTGCATGGCAGAAGAAAAGAAGTTAAGCTTCTTGGTACGCGGTGCGAAAGAGGAACTGTTTGCTGGACTAGTACGCAATCCACCCAAACCCGTGGCCGTATTCGTGACCGAAGCGAGCACAATTAGAAGGCCTTCGAAATGCGTGCTAAGCAGTATGATCGCAACTTAGTTTGCGCTGCCAATGCGAACAATTTCGACAGCACGCAGATTCCGGCCCAGCAGCGTACGCGAGTTTACCCGCGCAATAGTGAAAGAGGAGCTGCAGAAGCTTCTCCCAACGCAACCACGACCCCAAGTCGCCTCCCTAACCGACGTGAATAGGGAAGACGTGCAGCTAGCGCTGGGAACGTCAACGACGCCTGGAGCACCCCGCGAGCCTTAAGCCATGGCCTACGCGGCTGCTGTCCGTCGACCTCGCCCGCCTGCCCCTATCGTCTGGAGGCTCCAGACCGTCATTCCTTGTCGCCGGCCCGACCACCTGCGGTGCAAAACCGCGCCCTAAGGAAGACCGACGTGTGGCGAATGCCAGAAAATCGTCCGTGTTACCATTACGGAGAGGCCGACGACATCTACCGTCGCTGCCCCTACAACAGGCCCGGTGTGCAAGGGTTCTTAATCGACGAACCACACCCCCGGACACGGCCAGTGCCCTACTGAAATCGGAGATTACCTGTTCAACGTCCAGCGAGGTCCAGCGTTCAACCGTTCGCCATGACACTATCCATACCAATCCGTCGAAGCAATGCAAACTTCACGCGTGGGAGTTCCCGAAGCCAACGTAGAGTGAACTAAAAGCAGCAACTTATGGAGGTGAAGTTGCTCTACGACGAAAAACCACAAACCTTTCAACAATGTTAGGACGCGCTGAAGACAGTGCTTCACAGCATGCCCTCATACCGACGACCCAACGGAACCCTGACGAGACTCCCAAACTCGACGACAGCTACACGGCGCGACACGTACCCGACACGACCGACACTGCCGCTGAAGAGAAGACGACAACGACGACGCACAGTTCCCGACCGTCAACACGCACAAGCTGAGATGCGACGCCCCAATGCATCCGGACCTCCATGAAGGTGACGTACGACGTCAAGGTGTCCATCGACGGCTTTGATATAGTCTCCCTCGTAGATACGGGAACCGACTACTCAGTAATGAGCGGACCTTTTGCGTCTAAGCTGAAGAAAGTTATGACCAGATGGGACGGTCCTCACACACGTACACCAGCAGGCCATCTCGTGACGCCATTTGGAACGTGCACATCGCGCGCAACCATACATGGCACAACGTACCCTCCAGCTTTCGTCGTTTTGCCGAACTGCTACCGTTACGTAATTCTCGGAATGGACTTTTTGACGAACAATGGTGCAATAATTGATCTACAGCCTAAGCCTATAACATTTTCCTCCGATCACTGCATGACGCCAGAACCAAACCCTGAACACCGTGCTGCTGTAAGGACCGCCGATGATCATGTCACCCTGCCACCTCGCGCAAGCTCGATGTACAGCGTCTAATGTGAAGATGCGGTTCCTGACATCGATGCTGTCGTAGAGAAAGACAGAGAAACTTTATTGAAAAAGGCAGTTAAGAGGGCGGGGTGGCCGTTGGCATGAGCGTGACAGCGGCAATGATGGCTCGGTTTACCGGGGAGATTTGGATCACCAGATCGGAGCTACCCACCGCCCCCTCCCATTGCTCATCACACCCTATGGAGGGAAAGGGATCATTAAGACATGCCCACATGGAGTGCGACGCGGTGGCTGGAGCACCGCATGAAGGGCCACTGGGGGAGGGAAATAGTGAGGGGTGAATATCGTGCAGCACTGCACGACATGGATGATTGTCGGTCTGCAAGAGCCGCCACGTGCGTTCCTGGGAGGAATTAAGGCTGCCATGAGCGGGGGGAAACGCGCGGCAGGAGAGACAGCAGTTTAGGACAGAGTAGGGATAGCGTAACAGTCTATATCGAGCCGATCTCGCACCGTTGGAAGGTAAGTTCTCGAGCAGTAGCGGGGGCCACCTCGTTACCCCCCACACCGGTGGGGGTCCAGATCAGTTCTATCGGGGTGGTGGGTGGATTTTTTGAGAGAATTTGGAGGACCTGCGGGGTTATTAGACCCAGGGCGAAATTTTGAACGGCCATCTTCGAATCATAGAAAACGACTGCGTGGGCTGGCCGTTGAGTTAGGGCTAGTGCAACTGTCGTCTCTTCAGCCGTCGCGGGACAGGTGGTACGGACGGAAAGGGAGGTGACAGGGGACATTATGTCGGTCGACTACTGCCACTGCGTATGTGGCGTGGTGCCGATAGTCCGCCGCGTAGACATAAAGTATGCCTGGATTTATTGGAAAGCGCCGCCTTAGCGCTCGTGCTCTATGCTCCTTGCGACCCTTGTGATGAATGGGGTGCATATTGCGCGGTATGGGGCGGACTATAAGACAAGCATGCGTATCGCGGGGAATGGGGAGTCTTTTATCAGTAATTTAAGGGGCGTGTAGCTTCAGACGATCTAGTATGTGCCTTCCGGTGGAGGTGGCCGAAAGCCTCCGCGGTTGATTATTATGATGGGCTTCCCCGAGTTTCTCCGCGGTATTATAGACCGCCAGACGTTCGAGTCGAGCAGTGGATGCGTGCATAGGCACTTGTAACGCCACCTTATAAGCTTTTCTATTGAGGCAATCAATTTTCCGCAGTTCGGTTTTTGTTACATGAAGATAAGGGAGTGAGTAGGTGAAGCGGCTTAATACGAAAGCTTGTACAAGCTGGAGTCTTTCTGTTTCCTTAAGTCATTTGTGACGGGTGGTTATTCGGGGTATTAGACCGATACTTTGGTTTACATGCAATGTAATTTGTGGTATATTTGCGGAGTGTTTGATCCGTTACGCTGTGTAACAAGACCAAGAATTTTAACACTTCCAACTGTTGGGAGGATGTTGGTCCCATTCTGCATTTTTATGTCCGGTGGGGCTTCCGATCTATGCTTTGCGGGTAGAAGGAGGAGCTCAGATTTCTGAGGTGAACAGTTCAGTCCTGCTGCACCCGCCTCCTCGACAGCCACCCGTGCACCAGCTTTTAGTGCTTCTTCTATGAGGGCATGGCTACCACTCGGTACCCAGAGTGTAATGGCATCCGCGTACAGGCTAAAGTGAAGATCTAGGATTTTTTCCAGCGACATGGGGAAGTTGAGGAGGGCGAGATTAAATAAAAGCGGAGACAGTACGGCGCCCTGTGGAGCGCCAAATGAGAGGAGTTCAACAACGTCTGATCTGACGTCTCCGACCTGAATAATTGCAGTGCGAGAGGTGAGGAAGTCCCTGACGTGGTTGTAAGTACGTTCTCCAGGGGAGGCTGTTGCCAGCCCTTGCAAGCTTGCCTTGTGTGATATCCGGTCAAATGCCTTCGTGAGGTCTAGGGCAAGTACAGCGGCCATGTTTATTTTTGACGGAGGGGTAATTACTTTCCGGGATTGTTGAAGAAGAATATCCTGAGTGGATAATCCTGAGCTAAAGCCAATCATGGAGTGAGGAAAAAATTAGTACAGTTGAGATAATTCGTTAGGCTAACATGGATGATGTGCTCTAGTACTTTTCCAATTCATGAAGTGAGGGAGATGGGCTGAAAATGTTCAATATTAAGCGGCTTCCCCCGCTTATGTATCTGGGAAATTTTCGCGTGCTTGCAGGACTGGGGTATAACGCCGAGTTTCCAAAAATGGTTATAGTATTTTGTAAGTGTTGATATAGATTCTTCGTCTAGATTACGGAGCATCCTATTTGTGATGCCGTCTGGTCCTGGGGCCGACCCTGGACGGATGTGGAGGAGGGCGGCTCGTACCTACCCTCCGTTATTTCAGCACATATTTCTTCATTAGCTTCCCCTAAATAGGGCGGAGGAGCCTGTCTATCACTTATCGGGATATAAAGAGAGCGTACCCTTTTGAGGAGTTGCGGATTTGTGCACGCGAAATTATAAACTATGGCGGATAGTCAATTTACTGAGTTGTCTTCGACAGTTCGGGATCTAAAAGATGTCTGAGAAGTCACAATGTGCAATTCATACTTAAGTTTTCTTTCATCTGATCCCAGATCTGGCCCCATTGATCTCGCGCTAATTCATCATGTGGTTTTGTGTGGACTCGGTTAACTCTACTAGCTTCAGGCAGAGTTTGCGGTTGTGCTTGTTGTTGTACCAGCGTCGTTGTATGCTTTTGAATGTTTCCCACATGTGCTGTAGCCGGGAGTCTACTACATCCGAAAGAATCTCTGGGTCTAAGCGAGTGCTCACAAGTCAGGCATCGCAGATGATTCTGTCTACCCAGTCCTGGGAGTTGTTGGTTCTAACTACTTGCGAAGGGTTATTAGCATGGACGTTGCGGAATTTATCCCATTTAGTAAAATAGGTTTGTCTGTTTCGCGGCGTAATGCTAACGTCGAGGAAGATATCTGTTCTAATAATTAAGTGATCGCTGCCCAGCGATGAATAAGTACAGGTCCAATGGCAGCGCTTGATTTTCTGGGTGAGTCAGGTCTGGGGAGGATTCTTTTTGAACGCTATCGCCAATTCTAGAGGGGATCGAGAAATCTGACTCAATGACAAGCCTGTGTGCTTGTATTTGTTCCCATATCAGGCGACCCTTCTTTGTACAATGAGAGTATCCCAAAGCAGTATGAGGTGCTTGAAGTCCCCTTCTATGATCACCAAGTGATTCTTGGCTGTCTGCTTAGCGAGAGAAAATAAGTGACCAAGTGTGTGCCCAGTATTTTTGGGTCTGCTATATACGTTAAGTATGTATATCATAAGTGCACCTCGTTTGGGGGAAATAAGACGACAAGATCATGTGCAATATCAACGCTATCGAATTGAGATCGTTGAGCTGGCACAATCCGTGGGACCAAGACCGCCATTTTTGGATTGGTTATACGCTGGAACGCCTTGTAACCCGGGTGCTTAACTGCAGTGCCTGTTTCCTGTAACGATATAACTACAGGGGGTGACTCCGTAGACTGAATGAGAATCTGCAGATTGGGGGGTTTCCTGTGGTACTCTCTGCAATTCCACGACCAGACTTGGAGCATCTCCTTATTGTTGCTCATACGTGGTGTCATAAGGGGACTGGTTCACCGCAGGAGGGGCCGTGGAAGTAATAACACGGGCTAAAATTTCCATGATCAATTTGTGTATTTCTGTTCGTAGTTCTTCAATGTTGGCCTGAAAACGAAGAGATTGCCTTGCAGAGCTTGATAATAGTTAGAGTATTCTGCCTTTTCCTCTAGGAGCACCTGCTTACATGGGTGTTCTATAGCGGTAAGGTGCTTGCCCAGCAGTTCTTCTCTGTCCGACAGGGCGGGAACGGACTGGAAGTCGTCTGAAACTGCCTTACGCGTGGGTAGTGGGGGAGTGGAAACGGTAGAGGGAGCTTCTTCTACGTCAGGAGTAATTCTCTGTTTCAGAGATTGATTTTTCTGCCTGAATGCTGCGTTCTCATCACGAAGGAGAGTCATTTCCACCCTAATGGCGTTCAGCTCTTTAGGGATGTCATGGGAGAGAGGGGCGGGAGCGGGTGGGACGAGCCAGGGTGGGAGGCGCTCGGGTAGCTCACCTGTTTTCTAAAGTTCAGTTCGGGTTTTGGTGAGGTGACCCGGCGGCGGGGGTAGGAGTTGCCACCAGTTGTTGTTTTGGGTCCCGCGTCGTTGGCCTGGCTTGTAGGATGATCCTTTTGGTTGGTGTTGGGATCGCGGGAATTCGGCGTCCTTTTCAGAAGTCCTGTTCATGTTGTGGCCTTCAGTCACGATCTGGGCAAATGTGGGTTGCCGTCTGCGCGGTTGGAATTGTTTACGGCAATCCGCAGTCTCAGTGACATGAGGGCCCTCACAGACGATGCACCTGAGAGAACAGGGGTTGGCTTCAGCGGGGTTCACTGTGCCGCAGCTGGAGCAGCGGGGACGAGCTTGAGCGTTCAAATTCGGGCACACATCTCGTCTGTGTCCGGCCTGCCAACATGCTGTGCAGGCTTCTGTCTTCCTCCGAAACGGCTTGCAGTGATAGGTAGCGGATCCAATAGGGGACTTGCATGCCGTCGAAGAGAATTTGAACCATATTGGAAGAGCTCAACCTTTTGGCATCCAGTATTTTAAGATCCGGGTGGTAGTTGCAAATGCTGTTCATGATCTGCTATGGAGTATTGTCCTCGGGAATGTTGAAGATTACACCGACAACGGTGTTGGCTGGTGCCGAGACGTGAGCTGCAATTTCATGCTGCTGTCCACGGAGCGTGAGGGAGTTGATGTAGGCGTACATTTTCTCTCCGTCCTCGAATGGGGTGCTAATGGTGACGTAGTTGGCGACCTGGTTAATTCTTATCTGGTCATCTCCGCTAGGGGCTAATCCAGCTTGAGCCTGGGTGACGTCAGCTAGCGTTGCTTGTGCGGCAGACGTTAACGCTAGTCCACCGCATGGGCGAAAGATAATTTTGACGTCGGAGGCTGGCAGTGGGGAAGCAGGTGGCTGGCGCTTCGGCGGACGCCAGCGGCTTTGCTGTGCTGTGCGCATTTAGCCTGGGGGATTCATATTGCTTGTGGATGCTTGTTCCGCGGCGTGCAAGATTTGTTGGCGGTGCCCGATGGTGGCCCAGCCATGCTTCTGAACCTAGGCGAAGTACATCTCATCACCTTCGACGACGTTTCCCATGCTGGGGAGAGGGGTCGCTGCAACTCTCAGCCGGTAGAGTGAAACGCCACCGCTGCGGCTCAGGCGAGCTAGAGGGAATCGCAAGGACGAAGTAGGCCTTGCGTGGTCGGCGGCGTGGTCGCACTTTCAGATGGTTGTAACTGTCCGAGATATTGATTGTAAGTGTCCAAGATATTGTAAATATTGTAAATGTCCAAGACGATTGTAAATGTCCAAGATATTATATCCTGGGTATTCGTGTTACACAGCGATCCCCGTGGTACCAATCTTGTGAGCGGGGGTGTCAATATACCAAAGAAACGAGGGGTTAAAGACGGAGCTGGTGTAAAGGGCATCCGCTGAGGACTGCTCGTGTGCACGAGCCCCCCACGCTGTCGTAGAGAGGGACCAAAGGCTGCTTCTCGGCTGCACTGTCTCTTCCTCTAGAAGCATCGCGCGGTTTAGGCAACCCATGTTTTGTTCACTAATTTTACCCCCGAGTACCACCATTCAAACAAGGGCGCTGAAATTGCGTTATTCGAAGAAACGCAAGAAGCAAGTGACGTGATCGCAGTTGCCGAATTCGAGCGCACACCCGGAGATACTTCCAAGCCTCTGAATCCTTTCGACGTGAATCCCGCGTTACCCCAAGCAGAACCGAACAAATTATTGGCTTTGCTGCGTCGCTGCACGGAGTGTTTTTCGTTGAACTCAAAACTATGTCAGACACCTTTAGCGAAGCCCCGAATAATAACCAAAGATGGAGCCCGACCTACCCGACAGTCGCCGTACCGTGTCTCTTCACACGAGCGGGAAGCCATCCGGGCTCAAGTGGAACACATGCTCACCGACGACATTACACAGCCATCGAAAAGCGCCCAGGGTAAGCCGGTCGTACTGGTGAAGAAAAAAGATGGCAGATTAAGGTTTTGCGTTGGCTACCAGTGACTGAACAAAATTACCAAAAAGGACGTACTCCCGGCCACGAATCGACGACACCGTCGACCACCTCTGACATGCGAAGTGCTTCTCATAGATGGATCTGAAGACCGGCTACCGGCAAATTGAAGTAGATAAAAGAGACCGAGAGAAGACCGCGTTTATAACCTCGGACGACCTATACGAGTTCAAGGTGATGCCGTTTGGGCTGTGCACGTTACCAGTAACGTTTCAAAGAATCATTGACACTGTGCTAGCTGGCCTGAAGTGGCACACCTCCTTCGTATACCTCGGCGCCTTTGTGGTATTCGCCTGGACTTTCGACAAACACCTTGCAAGGTTGAAGTCTTTACTCAAGGCCACTCGTACGTCGGAGTTAAAGGAGTACTGACACGAAATTTCAAAGCTGAGATAACTATGTAAAACGCTTCCTTTTTATCAGGAGACATCTCCCAGCAAGTTTCAACAGCAACCGTTCAGCGAAACATATTTAAAATCCATTTTCATCTTCGCCCGCACGAGAAAGCCCGGAGCGGGCCGACGTGACATCATCTCCTACGTGCCCCAAACTGCCGACGTCGGGGCTCCCGTGACGAAGACGACGCGCTGGCTGTGGTTGGCGCGCGCTGCTCGGGCGTGTGTACACATCATGGTTTTGGGACTGACGTCATGCTGCCCGGGCCTGTGGGGACGGCGAAAACCTTGGCCGGTCTGGGCGCGCGCGTGCGCTCGCTCGCGCGCGCTTCCAGAGAGGCAGCGATACGGCAAGAATGGTGACGTCATGGTATACATGCTGTCATGGCGGCCGCTCGGCGTTTTTCAGTCGAAACCGAAACTGGCACGAATAAACGACGTCGTAAATGAATGTTTACGCTGCGCTCGACCGTCAAATCTGTCATTTTTATGATTAGTGGGCTGGTAGGCACGCATAGCAGCGAAAAAAACGTAACATAAAAATTTCGTGTCAGTACTCCTTTAAGGCTGAAGGCTGAAAAGTGCCATTTCGCCCACGAGGAGTTCAATGTTTTGGACCACGAAGTCAACGCCGCGGGAGTCCTACCTCACCCGGCAAAAATTTCAGCCATTGCCAACTTCCCAAGGCCGAAAGAGAAGAAGGGAGCGCGAAGAGTTCTCGGACTGTGCGCATATTACAGGCGCTTTGTCGCACACTTCGCACGAATTTCAGAGCACTCATACGATTGACGAAAGATAGCACTCTTTTAGCTGGGAAAACAAGCAAGAAGAAGTATTCTGCGAGCTGCAAAAACGCCTGCAAAGCCCGCCCGTGCTCGCTCATTTCAACGAAGACTCTGAAACGGAAATTCACACGGACGCCTGTGATATAGGCTTAAGCGCCGTTCTCGTCCAGAAACAAATCGGTTGCGAAAAACTAATCGCCTTTGCCAGCAGTGGTCTGTCGAAGAATTCAGAAAAACTTCTCAGCGTCTGAAAAAGCGTGCCTCGCTATTATGTCGGCAATTTCAAAATTTCGATCATACGTGACTGACCACCATCCGCTGTGTTGGCTCGCCATTTTGAAGGACCGCTCTGGGCGTCTTCGGCGGTGGAGCTTGCGCCTGCAAGAGTTCGACGTTAAATTCGTCCATAAATCCGGCAGGAAACACTCCGACGCCGAATCCCTGTCCCACGCTCCTGTCGGCCCACCACCACAAGACTCAGATGAAGACAGCCCGTGTTTCAGATTCGTGGCGGAGAGCGACCTAGCCGCCCAGCAGTGAGCTGAACCCGACATAAGCATCACAACCGGCTACCTCAAAGGATGCAACGTCGCCGCGCCTAGGACCTTTAAACGCACCTAAACAGCATTCAGCCTGAAAAAATTTGTTGTCGTGAATAAGAGTTTTAGCCCCGCAACGAGAACGAATTATCTTCTTGTCATCCTCACAGACCTCTGTGACGAGATTTTGGAAGCGTGCCACGATAACCCGTCTTCCGGACATCTTGGCACAGTCCGCACAGTTCGAAAAATCAAAGCAAAGTACCACTGGCCCTTGCCTTACATCTGACGTCACCCACTACATCTGGAGCTGACGTGACTGCCAGCGACGAAAAACGCCACCTACGATACCAGCCGGATTTCTGCAGACGATCACCGTCCCATCGGGGGGGGGGGGGCCTTCCAACCGATTGGGATGGACCTTCTGGGCCTGTGCCCTGCATCCCGATCCGATTACAAGTGGATTGTGGTAGTAGCGACAGACTACTTGACGCGCTACGCAAGAACTGCCGCTCTTCAGAGGGGACGGCACAAGAAGTCGCAAAGTTCTTCATAAACCAAATTGGGCTGTGACATGGAGCCCCAGAAGTCCTAATCATGGACCGCAGAACGGCCTTTACTGCGGAGCTAATTCAAGGAATATTACGCTACAGCAACACGGATCATCGAAGAACGAAGGCGTACCACCCCCAAACGAACGGACTAACAGAACGTCTGAACAAGACAATCGCGGATATGCTGTCAATGTACGTCGACGTTGAGCATAATACTTGTGCTCGAGTGACCCTATGTCACGTTTGCGTAAAACGCGCCTATCCAGAAAACTACGCAACTACGCATATGACGCCATTCGAGGTTGTTTACGGAAGACGGCCGACTACGATGCTTGACGCCACGTTTCCGCATGTAGAAGACGACGACCTCAACCTCGACGTCAAAGGGTACCTTCAGCGTGCGGAGGTGGCCCGCCAGCTCGCTCGACTACCTACAACAAACCAGCAGCTGGCGGATGCCAAGTCTCCGATTACCACCTAGGGATTGCGTTTGAGCTCGGACTCCCATCCGACGACGCGGACCCAGTGAGAAGCTTCTGCGACGGTATTTCGGACCCTTTCAGATTCTACGACGTGTGGACCAACTTACCTACGAGGGGATCCCCGATGGTGATTCCGGAACATCACGGCAACGAACGCGACCCGAAGTTGTCCACGTGGCTCGCTTGAAACCTTACTATGCAAGATGACGGACATTTTTGTTGTCTGTTCAGACTGTCTTTTATTTTAGCATCGGGTCGATGAAATCTTAGGGGGGAGGTAATGTGACGAACCGTGCATGGGTTTATTTATTTATTGTTTGCATTTACTCCCCGGCTTCGCCCGGTTCTGTTATCTGTGTCCCAAGCGAAGCGCGTCTTCCATTTTTTATTTTTTGTGCCGCGCAGGCTATCTACTTCAGATAACCAGACTGTTTTGCCCTACTTTCAAGAGGTACTTTAACATCTACCAATAATTCAAAATCCAAAGTGGAGCTGACCACTTCACCCATTTCTACAGACTCACTTAAATGACACCAAACCAGTCATATTTCCCATGCTTTCCAAAAACTCATTCAGATACGCAGACGGCTTTGCCCTAACGTCACTATCCCAGAATAATCGTCCCTGATCTACAATGTCCTGCATGTAAATCGACGGTTCCAAAAACACTCGCGCGGAAAGATAAAGGCCTGCAGAGCAGATGTCGGGGCATTCGAATAACCCGAGCTCACATGTGCACGTCACTTTGCTGACTACTGCTTCGTCGGGTGTGTATTCCTTGAGTTGTTAGGTGAGCACAAGTTCACTCCAATAATCTTGTTTTCCTTGAAGACAACTGCGTGGCTTTGGGCTTCGTGATAATATAGGCAAATCTCTCGGAAACCAGTAAATGTATTAGCGTAGCACACACTTGTCAACATTGTTGAGCAAAAAAAAAACATGAGACCCATTTGAGGCATTACATCAGTACATAACTGGTACTTGCAGAGTTCTTTTATTTAAAATAAATGCGGGCTCCATTTTTGTGATATCTCAAATAATACGCATTCAAAACAATATTTTGGCACAGAATTACGAAAAGAGCTCGCGCCCGAAACTACACCCGGTGGTGGCATTACAAGTCTAACCCTAATAAAAGGTTTCCCTAAATTTCTCGCTAGCAGTGGAACACGGGAAAACTTTTTTTGACTCGAGCAAACTCCCACCATGTTTATTATGAGATAGAAGAGACGGGAAAGGACCGCGGCAGAAACCTTGTATTTTGACAATAGGTGGAGCATAGTGACCCAAAACGCGATAAATATTTTCGAGGTCTCATTTCCCACATTGAAGCCGCACATTTTGTTTTTCATGACATTAATATTGTCTACGCATTGCTACTTCATGTTCTACTCAAAACCGCGCTATGACGAAACCTTAGCTACGAGACAATCGGAACCCATACCAAGTGTACACGCTCGTACTTTTCATGTTTTACAGCAAAGCAGTAAAACGTGGGAACGCGAAACTGGTGTGGTGGTGAAGTCTCAGGCCCCAGTTTCCATACCTGTGAAGCCGATATACTCGATGTGCTGCGGGACTTCTCCTCGCTGCCTCCGACTTCTCTATTACAACGTTTATAGCAGCGGGAATTCCCCTCACCACCACCGATTACCACTCACCACCACCGCTATACTGGAGGTCAAACCCTACGAAACGTTATCTTGCTATGGGACTGACGCAAGTCGTTTGCTTCGAGGAAGGAGAGCGGAACCTGAGGAAGCGTCAGCCTGAGTAGCAGAGAGCGTCGCTATGGGACTGACGCAAGCCGTTTTCTTCGAGGAAGGAGAGCGGAACAACAGAAAGCCGCTGCCACCGATACTGCCGCATGAAGCTCCACATGGTCGAGTAACTGCGAATCCCTTCGGGATGAACAGCCACTCGCCAGCTGGGAACACCGACGTGGGCCAACATCAGTTGTTCAGCTTGAAGGACTTTCATAGTGACATACCCGACAGTGTCTTTGACTTCTAAGCACCAACTCATGACCGCATATCGGCTTAAGCGTGCACGGGTTGAGGTAGGAGGAAGAGGGTGCGCCGTGATGCGCAGCTGAAGATATCATGCCTTTACTGAACACATGTCCGTTGTGTTGGGTGAGGGTTAAAAGTGGCTCTCTGGTCCGTTCCGGTGTCCTCAGTGGTAAAGTGGATTGGGTTGGAGTGTTACACAAAGATAAGATGCCTGCGACGTCGAAGTGAAAGAGACAGCTCTACGTTTGACCATACGATGAAGCTCGGGTTACAACGGCTACAACGTATGCTCAATCGGAATTTACAAACCAACGTATTCCGTTTCGTCCACTCCGTGTAGAGCGTGCAGTTTCGCAGGTCGTCAGTTCTCCTAAATGGAAGGGCAGTAATTGTTTGTCTTTTGCGCTTCCCCTAAAATTCAAAACGCCGTGGGTGCACTATAATTGCCTCCTAAGGAATAAATCTGAAATATAACAATAAAATTATGATGATTTGGGGAACGTGTGATCAAAGTACCTTATCAGGAAATGATGAGGCGCAAAGCTGAACGTTGTGGCTTAGCAGCTTCTTTGGCGATTTTAGGTGCGGCATAGCAAAACACCGATAATATCGCTTTTTGCTGGGGGACTTTTTGCTGTTTTTGAAAGATACAATAAAACGGCTGTTGTATAATGTAACTAGCAAGTTCCTAGCTGCAGACTAGTAAAGAAGAGGCAAATTTTTATTACAGCAGGGCACTTACGCAGCAACCTTTGTAAAGTTTATTGCTTTGTTTGTTGCTGACTACAAAGGTCTCCCTTCTATTGTAGACGGCAAGAAGCAGCTTCTATTCTCTTGAGGTGTCTGGAAATGGTCATAGAAGTTCACCTTTTACGTTCAGCATTTCCACATAGGTTCGTAATTGTTTACTTCAATTCGTGTCTTTCATCGCATTGTAAGCACAAACTCATTCTTGTAGATTCGTAAGAACTAAAAAGTCATGAAAACATGAGGCATGATTTTAACTTCTCCATGTATATAAGTAGGAATTGGAGCAGTTGTGAGCACATTCAACCTAGGAGCTGGTGTTACGGCGTGTTATTTACTTACAAAAAGCATTCGCGGGGAACACAATGAAAACGATTCTGTGCATTCTCCTCACTGCCGGATTCTTAGCGGTTGTTGCTCATTCAAGGTAAGTAAGTTGTGATGACTATCTGTCCTTTCTACTTGATTCCTATACTAACTGTTCAGCGTGTATACCAGTGCTCAAATTTTACTACTAATGGTTAACAACATTATCTGAGAAAGAAAACTTTTATTGATATATTTTAAAATCTGTCCTATATATGCACTAGGGGATCGTAAAACCTTCAACAGTAAACAGAGAAATTGTCGTAATATGTTAGCTAATACGCCATTAAAAGAGTCTTGCTGAGTACAATAAATATAGTCACGCTAATGAGTGTTGTAATAAAATATATGTAAGAGATGGTAACACCACGTTAAGTCTAGAAACGTAGCAAGTTGTGTAGCTGATTACAGACAAAGAGAAAAGTGCAATGCGCTGCGAGGTAGAATTTTATTATCACATCATTAAAACGGTATACAGTCCTTGGCCCGGCATTCTGATACAGAGATCACCGACGAGGGTGACATGAGCATTCATACACAGAGAGCCTCAGACGGGCTCAAGCTCAAGCACAAACAAACGTTTAGTAAAAAAATGCGAAAAAAACTCAGATAATGTACCACAGGTATTTCTGCACATTCACAGACGAGGAACCAGCAGTACTTCGTGGTTTCGAATGTCTGCGCTGTTCAACTCTGGTGGAGTATTTCCCAAACGCACACCATCTCGTTTGTAAGGACCTAGAAATTTCAAGGAGAAATTTGGAATTTTATTCTCACAGTTTACCGTACCCAATTTATCAACTTCAGGTCTCCTCTCCCCCGTCTAGCCACAGAGCAGCGACAGGATCCCTGTTTGTTTACATTTCCAATGCCGCCTTGCCTTTTTGTCTACCCAAGCCATAGTTCTTGCAACCTTAAGCACAAACGAATAATTCTGTTCTTAGTTTTGAAGCCAAATAAACAACCAGAGCTTCGACTACTAGTTAAAAAAATTGCCTCACAACTCATAAAAATATTTACAGCCATTAAATATTGGGTCCAATCCACGTTTTGAAGTTGGTTGGAAAGCAAGGCTGTGAAGGACTGCCACAACCATTCAAAATGCGACGTCACTTTAACTCACACACGTGGCTTTAGAAAGAATAACCAGAGATTCTGCTTCCGTTACGTGGGATTTACCGGGTGCCATCCCGAACGTAGCAGCGTCGGCCACGGCCTCGCTCGAGTGGCGGACGCCGCCGTTGTAGCCCGGCCATGCGTTGCAAGAAAGAAATCGAAGCACAGCGTGTTTCGAAGGGTGACACAGCGAAACCTAGCCAATCTTAAGTGCTTGCTAGGGGCTACACCACCACGCGACACAAGCGCAGTCCCCGCTAGAATCCGGCATGTCAGCTTAGTGTTTCGAATTTATGCAGATTTAAATAGTTTTGGAAGTTTGAGAATTGTGAGAAACTAACAGAACTTTGTATTCGCTGTTTATCGGATCAAGTTGCCTTATTCGTCTTTTGTAATACCTGTTAAAACACAACCGAATCGGTATTCAGCAATTTCTAAAACACAGTCCCATTAGTGGGAAGCAGTGTCAAAAGGCGGCGTTTCTCTAGCAGCCAGATGTCTGTAAGTGGTATCTACATTTTGTTTTCCTGCACTTCAAACTAATCCTTAAGGTATCTTTGCCATACGACCACCTAATTCCGTCGGGTACGGGTTACCCAGTACGTGCTGTGGAACATGGTAATCAAGCTGTACAAAGTAAGAGAGCAATGGACGTGAAGCTATGCTAGCACCGGCCCAAAAACGTCGCTAAAGCAGACGACACAGCCAACGGAAAGGTCCCCCCTCTATGCGCCCGCCGGGGTGAGCTCGGGGAACACTGGGTAATAGTGCCCTATCGACGCGCCATCAACACTGCGCTCCGTGAGTGAAGCGTGCCCTCCGCCAACCCAGCCGCGTTAAAAGTTTCTTGTGGTGTACTCCTCAGAAGAAGCGTTGGCTGGTAGAGGTACAAAGCGTTGCCTTAAACATTCACGCACAAAACCGTGTAACGACGACGGTGGTGCAACGCGAAACTTTCTCGTGGGGAATTGTTTGGTTGGCCAATCCGAGACGGCGAGTATGTGCCCCTTAATACACATAGGAACTGTCGGGTGGACACTCTTTTAGCCTAACTATTGGGTTTTGAGTATACGGCGAAAATCGGTACCCACTTGTTGTCGTTCACTTCGGAAATGTTGAAATGGAGCAAACGGATACACGCCAGCTTCAAATAGCCAGATGCACAGGTTCGACTCTGGCCCCGGGAAGCATTTGATTCTTTTACTTCACAAACGTTTATTCATCATGGTCATTAGGAAAAGGTGACTTTTCCGCATAGCGTATTAGCGTACAACGCCATCAATGATGACACTAACGCTTCTCTTGAATATTACAAATTGCTTCACTCCGGAAATATAACTGCATGGAAAGCTTAGCCTCAGTGAAAACAAGAACGAACACAATCGAAACGCCGCACTTCAAACAAAAACGAAAGTTTATTTTTGCTGATTTTGATCGAACGCAAATGATTGGTATACGTTATTGGGTTCATTCTTCTGCGATTATCCGAACGTTAACGTTCTTTAATGGCTGACCGCTCGTGTGCGGACCGAACCACACGCGGCCTCAACTGCGATACATAGTGAACCGCTTAGATAGATATTGAAGTGCGATAGATAGACAGATGGATAGTGCCAGGGATAGATAGTGAACCACATTTGTGACCAGCCGTGATGCAAGCGACGATGATGGTAGGCTCCCATTGTAACATACTATAGAGCTAGGGGTGCAGCGGTGAGGTAGAGGCAGAGTTTCTACCTCGCATGCAGAAGGCCAGGGTTGACATCCTCTTACCGAACAATTCCCACCTTATTTTTTAAAATTCCGCGCGTTGCTAGAATTACAGAACGAGGCTACCAGCGCGGCCTGATCCCGGTGACCATTCCCGTAACACACCCCCTTACCTGCGCAGGATTGGCCACCCTGCTGTAATAATTGCCACAATCTCCAATGAATACACTAATTAACACTCGGCCAGAAGTCTCCAGAGGCTGCGAAGCAACTACCACGGCGGCGCTCAGACCTGTGACGCAGTAGAGGGTGCTACGAATCCTTGGATCCGGACAGGCCACCAATGAAATCTGAACCTGGCAACGTTTAACGCGTGAACCTTATCTAGCGAAGCAATTCTCGAAGTGTTCGAGGAATTAGAGGGCATTAAATGGGGTGTTATAGGGCTTAGCGAGGTTAGGAGAGCAGGCGAAGCGTTTACGGTGCTGAAAAATGGACACGTCCTATGTTACCGTGGTCTAGAGGACAGAAGAGAATTGGGAGTGAGATTTCTAGTCAATAAAAGCATAGCTGGCAACATAGAAGAATACTATAGCATTAACGAAAGGGCAGCAGGTCTTGCAATTAGGCTCAATATGAGGTACAAGCTCAAGGTGGTGCAAGTCTACGAGCCCACATCCAGCCACGACGACCAAGAAGTGGAACGCCTGAATGAAGATGTGGAATCGGCAATTGCTAAAGTAAAAACACAGTATACCGTAGTTATGGTGGACTTCAATCAATGCTAAAGTAGGCAATAATCAGGCTGGAGACAAGGCAGTTGGGAACCATGGTCTGGGCTGTAGAAATAGCAGGGGGGACCTACCAGTTGAGTCTGCAGAACAGAATAACCTACGCATAATGAATACCTTCTTCTGTAAACGGGAGAGTCGGAAGTGGACCTGGAGGAGCCCGAATCGGGAGCACAAAAATGAAATAGACTTCATATTATGCTATAACCCTGGCGTAGTGCAGGATATGGAAGTGCTCAAAAGGGTATGGTGTAGTGACCACCGTATGGTAAGACCTCGAATTAGGCTAGATTTGAGGAGGGACCGCAAAAAGCTAGTAGGAAAGAAGCCTATAAATCAGCTAACAGTAAGACGTAAAGTACAAGAACTCAGGATCGCACTGCAGAACCGATATTCCGCTCTTAACGAGGAAGCCGAACTTACGACACAGACAGCCAGTGACAACATTGCACGCGTTATCACGGAGTGTGCAGTAAAAGTCGGGGGCACTATCGCTAGACAGGACACTGGTAAACGTTCACAGGAGACGAAAGATCTAATCAGGAAACGGCGAACCATGACAATCTCTACCGCAGATGACAGAATAGAACTAGCGGAGCTCTCTAAGTTAATCAATAAACGTAAGACAGCTGACATATTGAAGTATATTATGGAGAGGATCGAATACGCTGTAAAGTACGAAGGTAGCCCGAAAGAAGTGAAAAGACATCTTGGCGTGGGGAAAAATCACATGTATGCACTTATGAATAAGCAAGGCAATTTCATCACAAATAGGGTTAAAATAGTCACAGTGGCCGAGGAGTTCTATAGAGATCTGTACAGTAGCTCGGACATCCAGGATAATCCCGATCGAGACACTAGTTCAAAGGAGATAGAAATCCCACTAGTAACGACCGAAGAAGTAAGGAAGGCTTTGAAAGGAATGAAAGGGGGCAAAGCACCTGGTGAGGATCAGATAACAGCAGACCTCTTGAAGGATGGCGGAGAAATTGTACTTGAAAAACTGCCAAACCTGTATACGCAATGCCTAATGACCGCAATGGTACCGGAATCTTGGAAGAACGCGAACATCATCCTAATCCATAAGAAAGGCGACATGAAGCACTTGAAAAATTACAGGCCGAAGAGCTTACTGTGAGTCGTCTAGAAGGTAGTTACCAAGGCAATCGCTAACCGAATCTCTGCATCCTTACATTTCAGTCAACCTAAAGACCAAGCAGGGTTCCGTAAAGGATATTCGACAATGGTCCATATTCACACGATCAATCAGGTGATAGAAAAGTGCGCTGAGTATACTGAACCCCTATATATAGCCTTTATAGATTATTAGAAAGCATTTGACTCGGTCGAAACCCTAGCAGCCATTCAGGCATCACGGAACCAGGGGGTAGATGAACATTATGTAAGAATACTAGAGGATATCTACAATGAGTCAACAGCTACCATCATCCTCCATAGGGATAGCAGTAAAATACCTATAAGGAAAGGTGTCAGACAAGGAGACACAACCTCTCCAATGTTATTCACAGCATGTTTACAAGAAGTATTCAGAACATTGGGTTGGGAACAGGCGGGAGTAAAGGTTAATCGAGAATACCTCAGTAACCTCAGATTTGCTGATGACGTTGCCTTGCTAAGTAACTCGGAGGACGAATTGCAAAGCATGCTTTCCACACTAGGTGAACAGAGTAGAAAATTGGGCCTGAAAATTAATATGCACAAAACTAAAGTAATGATCAATAATCTCGGGAGAGCACAGCGGTTTGAGATAGGTGGCGAGGCAGAGGAAGTGGTAAGCGAATATATCTACTTAGGCCAAGTTGTGACCCCAGATCGCAACCATGAGGCAGAAATAATTAGAAGAATCAGAATGGGGTGGGATGCATATGGCAGACATTC
This sequence comes from Haemaphysalis longicornis, assembly GCF_048455015.1. Taxonomy (NCBI): domain Eukaryota; kingdom Metazoa; phylum Arthropoda; class Arachnida; order Ixodida; family Ixodidae; genus Haemaphysalis; species Haemaphysalis longicornis. The sequence continues at coordinate 3,069,469 of NW_027526407.1, read as the reverse complement.
TCAGATCATGAATAGCAGCCTACCATTGTTGCTGAAGAAGAAAGTGTATGACAGCTGCATCTTACCGGTACTCACCTACGTGGCAGAAACTTGGAGGCTCACTAAGAGGGTTCAACTCAAATTGAGAGTGACTCAGCGGGCAATGGAGCGGAAAATGATAGGCGTAACATTAAGGGACAAGAAAAGAGCGGAGTGGGTCAGGGAGCAAACTGGTGTTAAAGACATATTAGTAGAAATAAAGAAGAAGAAATGGACGTCTGCAGGGAATGTAATAACCGCTGGTCATGAAGGGTAACAGTGTGGATCTCTAGAGAAGGCAAGCGTTGCAGGGGGTGGCAGAGAGTTAGATGGGCAGATGAGATCAAGAAGTTTTCGGGGGTAAATTGGTCACAGTTGGCACAGGACCGAGGTAATTGGAGAATAATGGGAGAGGCCTTTGCCCTGCAGTAGTTCGTAGATAGGCTGGTGATGATGATGATGATAGGAGGGAATGGCGAAGATGGGGGCTATGTGTTGAAGCCCCGCTGATACTCCAGCGATGAATGCATAGTTGGGTTGAGTCCGGTTCTTCCGGGTCACCACTTTTGTACCTGCGCTGGCCGTTGTGTAAGAAGGCGGGCCGCCGGTGCCCATAAATTCAGCACCGCACCTCAGGCTGACGGGCCAGGCCCGTGGAGTAAATAGACGCAGACGCAGTGCTGGCGTTCGAACCTCGGGGGGCCAACTTCGTTCTCTTCCTTATTAGCTCACGCAACCGCATAACGATGGCAATGGTGCTGTTGCGGATGCTGCTACACGTCCGTTAATGTACAGAATGTCGACGCCGAAAAAACTCCACCACCTCGATTGAGCGGCCCGTTTGAGCCACTACCCTGTCAAGCAAGGCCTTTCTAGTGAGTCGGCATCGACCTGTATGGCCCACTGCCGATTACGTCCCCCGGAAACGGATAGATTATTCTAGCTGTAGAACAACTGACCCGGTACGCGGAAACAGCAGCGCTTCCTGCTGCGACAGCACGAGACTTTGCCTGCTTTCTTTCCACGTGTTCTCTGAGGTAGTCGCAAGTGTGTTGTTTCAGTGGTTTTTTGCGTAATCTGATATACATGGATGTCGGCGGGTGATGGATGTCGGAACGAGTTGTTAGGTCTGGTGCGAGGTGCTGGTTGCAAATCTGACCCTTAGAGTCACCCAAATTTTCGCTCCATCTATAAACAACGCGGGGCTGTTTGGGAAATATTCTTTTTAGGCATTCACTTTAAACAAGGATATTGTCATGTTTCTTCAGTATAGAGGCAACTTTTGGGGGAAGTGGCTCAAGGAATCAAAACAATGTTTTCTTGTGGATTCGGTTTTGAAGCTTTTTCGGATAGTATTACTCTATCACAACATCACACGAGCACCCTCTCACAACGTCTTAACTTTAGTGTGGCAACTGGCGGCTTCGAGGAATTTCAACTTTTTAAGGACTTAGACAACTTCGCCAGGAATATGAGACTGCGAGAGTACTTCCATGATTTTACTCCAGCTGTCGAAGCCCGAACTCCATTAACTAGCCGTAACCACTGGACCCTTCCCATGCAGCGCGGTACATGCCTCGATATGTATATTAAAGCAGTTCAGTGCGATTACGAGCAGCATACCAAAAACAAATCTCTTTCCACCGTAAGGTAACCTCACTAACAAGGTAAAAAAGAAAGCCCTGTAGAAAGAAAGCAGCATGCCCTGTAAGAAACCACGGTATTACACAAATGACCACCACACAGCGCGCCGCCAGCACGGCTTTAAACTATTATGTTGATGTAAACTGTAACTTTAACTGTGACTCCACCAACGTTGTGTACCTGCTCTAATGCATACTCCGCGGCAAAAAATACATCGGGCAGACTGGAACACCCTTCCGTTTGAGGTTTAACAATTACCACTCTCATGCAAAAACCTGCTCTTCTTTTCCTATATCGAGACATCTTAACATTCCAGGTCATTCTTTTGAACAGCTGAAGGCCACAATTCTCGAATCTAGTTTTAAAACGCATCACGATCACGAGGTTCGTGAGTCCTACCTGATCTATAAGTTTAATTCAACATAGCTTGGCATCAATTAAAGCTATGACAAACTCACATGTCCTTCGTCTGATTAAACTTTCAGCTTCCGCCTTCTCCTCCTCCTTTCCTTTTAAATGCAGATCATTTCTTTAACTTGCACTGTCACCCGTCGTCCCTCGGCGTTGTCCGCTCTCAACAACAGGTGCGGGCGCGCATGCGCGTGCTCCGGCGCTGAAAGAGGCGTTGCAGCAGCAGTTGCTACCTCCTCTCCTCTACTCCGCGCGCTAAGGCAGCGGCGAAGCGTCAGCGTCGAGCGGCCGATCCCGAGCGTCGACAACGAGAGGCCAAAACCAGTTGTCAGCGTCGAGCTGCGGATCCATCGAATCGAGAGCGAGACACAGCTTCGAAACGTCAGCGGCGAGCGGCGGACCCGGCGTTACAAGAACGAGATGCCGTGGTCGGCCTTGTTGACGTAGTCTACGACGTACGCCATTCACGCGTAGTGGTCGAGGATGATCTGCAGGTTCATGTTGGAGTCGAGAACCCTTCCGATCCACGGGTTGAATGCGTTCACGCGCTTCTCGGCGGGGGTCCTCGCGTGAAGCACGCACGGACGCGACGCACCAGGCCGCAGAATCTCCGAGTACTCCTCCCCGGACCGCACGTCGAAGGTGCGCAGGAACTCGCCCAAGTTCGCAAACTCCCCGTGCTCCAACGCCTCGTGCATTTCGTCGTACTTGGCCTTCAAGCGCCGTCGACGCACCCGTACGACAACAACTACAACTACCACTGCCAGCTACCACAACCTACGCCACGTGACCACCCCCAATGCTCTGCATTTACTCGTGTCCCTCCCGCGGGGGCATGCGACGGGGGCACTTTTTTAAACATACGATGTAATTCTGCATATCTCAGGATAATGTTATGGGTGTTCATTTTCTTCCCTAGATAATATTCTCCCATCAGTTGGCGACCCCTAGTAGACGGTTATTGTTGTGTGCTAGGACCGCATTCTTTAGCACGGTGGCTTCCCTAAACCAAATCTGACCACCAACTCCGGACATTATGACCTGGGTAGAAGGCTGCGGGACCATTGTTAGCTTTGATACTCCCGACTTGTAATGATGTTGATGATGGTTGGGTTTTTATGGCGCAAGGACGACTAAGGGTAAAGAGCGCCAGAGAAAAGGCTATTCAATGAATTGAAGTGGTCCCTACAAAAAGGTGGGTAAAAAACGTGTAAACCGAACATAGTAAAATCAGGTAAAGATAATTGTGATAGCTGGTGTAAGGGGCCAGTTTTGATTATGCGTGATAGGAAATGAGGTTTAAAGCTTAACGTCTGACAAATACTGAAACACACGTTTCGCGGATACCATGGCATCGTCACCCAGAAACAGCGATGGAAACAACTCCTTCCCGCCAATCCCAGCGTGTCCTGGGACCCAGCAGTGGAGCAGCTGATGCTTCTGCGCACACACAGACGTGATGGCGTTGAATACAAGATTAACTATGTGGTTTTTGGGGGGTGTGTGCGATGACAGTGCGCAAACAACACTCAAGGAATCTGTGTATATCATAGGCTGCGGAATTTGATTTTCAAGTGTCATACAATCAGTGAAATTCCATACGCTTCTGTTAAAAAAAGTTTGTGCACGCTCATGGTTCTGGCTGCATTGAAATTCGGAGCATGATCAGCCTAGGAGACCATAGTGGAGGTTTTAAAAGCGTCACTGTAATATTTTGCAAGTGGGTATTTAAACTGCAGAGACAGAAACTGCTGCAGTATTGCAGCTCGCGGTACCCGATTTTTGTTACATTTTATAAAATAAAGGTCACAGGACACAGGGCGAACTTGCCAAGGCGGTAAAATGTTTGAAAAGGGTGACCTGTACCCATCTAAAAACGAAGCGCTGAGATCCGAGGCTGGCTCTCTCACTCTAAGTAAAAAGGGCAGAGGAATGGATGGGCGATTTACAAAGAGCACATATGTGGATGGGTTGTTAAAGACAGGATAAAAAGCATATTTATCCAGCGATAAAATTTTAAAAGCATATGGTCAGTCCATGTACGTCCGTTGGTTCGCAAGGCTTCACTTATTACACTCGACATACACACTCTCGACAGGGCTAGTGCGAAAAGCACCCAATGCAAGCCGTATCCCCAAATGCAGCACTGGGTCAAGCATTAGCAACGCTGTTTTCGTCGCCGACCCATATACCACACTGCCATAGTCTAAACGAGAACCAACCAAAGCAGTATAGAGCCGTAGAAGGAGTTCTTAGAGCCGTAGAAGGAGTCGGAGAGAACCTCAAGGATATTCATTGTTTTCAGATATTTACGCTTAAGTTTCTTGATATGTGGGATGTATGTGAGTTTCTGGTCAAACACCACACCTAAAAACTTGTGCTCCTTGTTCACAGGAAGCGACATGCCATATATAGACCCCACGCTTCCTGGAGAAAACAACCCAGGAGCTTTTTACAGGATTCCATTTAAAACCATTCTTGTCTGCCCAGCCGGCAAGCTTCTTGACGCCGAGCAGGACTTGACGTTCGAACCATTGCTTGCGGCACACCATTGCGGCACACCAGCAGGACTTGACGTTCGAACCAATGGTGTGCTTGCGGCACACCATTTTCTTGGACGTGAACCTTTGAGAGTGCACAGCCAACTCTTACTCGAAACGTTCTCTCTGACAAAGGTGTTCAACTAACTAGGGTGTTCAACATGTTACCCGAAACACCGAATGACTTGAGATCACTAAGGATCCCATAACGCCAAGCGGTGTAGTAGGCCTTGTCGATGTGGAAAAAGACAGTTCAACAGTATTGCTTATGCACGAAGGCATCCTTAATGTATGAGTTAAGTGCTATCGGTTGATCGTTCATCGATCGTCCACCCTGAAGCCTGCCTGGCAGCTCTCGAGAAGACCGTTGTACTCAAGGAAGTACATGAGCCTGCGATTGATCATCTTCTCGACGAGCTTGCAGAGGCAGCTCGTCAAGGTTATAGGACGGTAGCCTTAAGGGGACCCCGGGTCCTTTCCATCCGTCCAGAAAGCAGCTACTATGGTCTCCCTCCAAGAGTGTGGGATGTGCCCCGAAAGCCGTATTTTATTATATAGATTTCGAAGTGCCTCAAGTGTGTCTGCGTGTAGGTGTTGTAATATTGATAATGTGATGTTGTCTGGTCCTGGAGCTGAGTTTTTACACGTGCTCAAAGCAGCCCTCAGCTCAGGCAGTGAAAACTCTGAGTTATAAGAAGATGTTCGCCTATTGTTATCTAGTATAGGATTCTTTTCGGCCGTTTGTTTGTGTTTCATGAAAGTGTTTGTGTAGTGTGCCGAACTGGAAACGTGTTGGAAGTATTGTGCGAGTGCGTCAGCCCGGTCTTCGAGTGTGTCCCCTGTTGCGCTGACCAAAGGAAGACTGTGTGTTTGTTGTGCTTTGAGTTTGCATATTCTTGTCCATACTTTCCGTGTGTCTGTGTAGGAGTTTATTGATGTTACGAAGGAACGCCAACTCTCTCCTTTTGCCTCACGGCGCACACATTTTCCTAACGCCTTGGCCAGTTTGAACAAAATGAGGTTACCCGACGCGGGGTACCGACGAAGGATACCCTACGCCTTGTTCTGGGCCTCTCGCGCCCACCAACAGTCCCAATTCCACCACGGCCTCCGCTGGTTGTGCGGGGCACTAAAGGCGTGAGGAATGGACTTTTACGCGGCGTCGAGGATATGCGCCGTGAGCAGTTGGGTAGCTTCTTCAACGTGTAGGTTTCTTGGATGTGTGGTGTAGTTTGGATGTCTCTGTAAATGTATTCCAGTTAGCTCTTGCTTCAGTAAACCTATTATGGGAAGATGGACTGCTCGGGCCTGTATCTATATACGTTAATGAAGTGGGGAAATGGTCACTACCATATGGGTTTGTGCCCGCACCCCACTCAAGACATTGAAAGAGAATTACAGAACCAATACCAAGGTCAAGATATATGTGTTGTGACCGATGTTATGGTATGTAGGCTGTTTATTGTTGAAAAGGCATGCTCCTGAAGTTATAAGGAATTTCTCTATCAGGCGACCTCGGGCATCTGTTCTGGAGGAGCCCCAAAGAGAGTTGTGTGCATTAGGGTCGCCTGTTAGAATGTACGGGTCGGGCAGCTGGTCGAATTCAGAGCTCGAACGTGCATAATCAGGACGAATATAAATGGAGCATACCGTTATCAACCTATTAAAAATTATTGTGCGGATGGCTACAGCCTCAAGGACGGTGTTCAAGGGGACAGGGTGGCATGTTAAGGACTTGCGGGCGATTATGGCCACACCGCCAGAAGAGTGTGTGCAGCCATCCCTGTCCTTTCCGTATACCAGGTAACTATTCAAGAAAGTTGTGTGTTTGGAATTCAGAAGTGTTTCCTGGACACACATTACACTTGGCTGATTGGCAAGCAGAATCTCATTCACGTCGTCAAGATTATTCAGAAGGCCTCTGCAGTTTCCTTTAACTATGTTTTCTCTTCCAATTATGATGTGTTAGAGCTACTGGAGTGTGACTATTTACGTGAGGTCTTTCGGGGCTTGCATTCTCGAGAGGGGCTTTTCGCCTTCTCTGGAGGTTTAGATGGAGGGACCCCCTCCTTCCTCTGCAAAGCAGACAGGAAAGGTCCCACATCCATCTCATCATCAGATTTGCAAGGGGTACCCACCGTACCGGACCCCCAGACTTGGCACCCTTTCTGGTGCCCTTCGTTTGAGCCGCGACCGCCCAGGGCGTCAGGAGCGCTCCGGGTGGCACAGGCGGTGCGCCGAATGTTGGAATTGCTGCAGTTTCCTCCGTGTTCATGTCCTCCGGGCTCTCGCGTGTGCTTTGGGCCGGTTCTCGAGAGGAGGAAACGGTGGGTGCAGCAGCATTCCCACCGGACGTGGATGCCATCACAGCCACTCACTGCTGGCTCAGCGGGTGCGGAGGCGCGTTGGGCTGTAAGAGGCAACCCAGGGGGGAAGGGGGGGGGGTAGGACCAAGTCCGACTCTCGGTACAGGGTTCCCGCCGAAACAAGACGCCGCTCCGCCCCCAGCGAGCTGCGTAGGTGTACCTCCCCAGGGGGAAAGGGGAGAACCTCTTTTGCGCCTCCGGTAAGGTGATGTTCTCTGTGAACTTGATGTTTATTATTTTCTTTTCTAGCTGGAACATCTCGCATCCTTTGCAGTACGCCGCATGTGGGCGCTCACAGTTAATGCAGATGAGTTGTTCTGAACTACAATTATCAGAGGGATGACCTTGTTCCGCACACTTGGCTCATCTTAGTTGGCCCGGACACGAGTTACTACCATGCCCGAACCGCTTGCACTTGAAACAGCGCCGCGGTTTCGGGATGTACGCTCGGACGGAGCACCGGATGGAACCAGCATTGATATGGTCTGGAAGTACAGAACGATCAAATTTCAGGATAATATGTTTTGTGGGAAACACCTCACCGTCTCTCCTCATTGTTATGCGCCTGACAGCTGTCACACCTTGACTTCTCAGGCCTTCAAGAAGATCAGCCTCTGTCTCATTGGCAAGATCTGGCTCCGAGATCACGCCCTGCGAGCTGTTGAGGCTGCGGTGGGGCGTGACCTTGATGTCAACCTCGGCAATACGGGGCTGCTTCAAGAATTTTGTTGCCTGCTGCCCACTATGTACCTCGACCAAGATTTCACCGGTTATCTGTTTCTTAACTTTATAGGATTCACCTACAGCACATTCCAGAAATTTCGAAATCAAGAACACGGACTGTGATGCAATAGGCCTGGCTTGTTCAAGAGATTCAATTACCAAGAAATGGGGGTAGTTATCAGGGTTTGGGATTGTCATGGTCGGAAGGGGTGGATAGGATACTTCGGTGCGGCCCCTTTTAGGAGGTCCATCATTGGGTTTTGGAAAATTAGAAAAAACCATACAGCATGTGTGGTCGGGGGTACTTCCTTCGCTCGGGTTACCCTGATACCGAGAGAGGTCCCGGAGCTGCCTGCCTGGTTTCAAGACAGGGGGCCCATCCACCTGGGCTCTGACGGCCACCATTTGTGGTTTCTGCCCTTCACCTTAAAACTCGTAGCCACGGTAGATTACAGCAAGAGTATGGGGGCTCGGGGTTCGCGATATCGCCAGTACCATCACCAAGATTGCTCAAGGTGCCCCGTGCGGGGTCCGACTTGTAATCGTTTTGTGCATGCGAGCGTGTGTGATTGCTTGCCTCTCCCCTTCCTGTTTTTGTATTCCTCATTTCTAATATTCATTGTTGCTGACAGCCCCAGCGTTCCCTGAACTGGTACCATGTACCGACCAGATGCGTACCTACAGGTATGCGTCATGTCCCTGACCTGCCTTTTGTTATCTTTCTTTTGCTTTAATGACTTCTTTGACCCTGTCTCTTTTTTCCTGTTTTTTGAGCTCATTGCATTAAAATGTACACTTATTTCGTCTCGAAACTAACCTGCCTGACTGCTTTCGTGTCCGCTACTCTTTCCTCCCACCCCAACAAGCCAGTATAGTACTCTTTTATATTTCCATCCCCTAACTCTGATTCTTAGAACGGATCTGTATGGACATATGTGCGCCATATGCGTTCATGGGCATATCTTTTGACCACTCTCTTCCCACCCCCCCATTTGCCATGGGACAATAAAAATAGCAATTACCCTGTTAATTTATTTCGTACTTTCTCATGTCCGTAAAGGTGACTGTGAGTTTTTAATTACCTTTTTTATGCCCCTTCCAAATACGTTTATGGTTTGATCCCTCTCTCTCTCCCCTGTTCCAATGGGGGTAAGGACAATTAACTTGTACATTTTTTTCGTTCTGTTTAAAATTAATTTTTTCTTCAGATGTTCTTACCATGTGACAGTGATTATTGTTATCTTTTTCCCCTCGTCCACATCTCTTATCATTATTTGCTGCCCACGAACCATGATCCAATTGTACAAGCGCTTCCTTCCCTTGTCCTACCACCACCCTTGCTACATTCTTTATATATATAACCCTGAAATCAATGTATTCTGTACTGTGAAGGAAGGAAGTCCTCTTCATGAAACTTCAGTAAACTTTTATTTTTTATCTTTCTCGTGTGTCTCTGTCTCTACTTAGGTTATTTTCTCGCGCTCTGAGTGATTCATGCTTCCAGGCTATATGCACTCACCATTACTGTACTCCCTATAGCGAAATTTCTGCGCACTGCAAACTGTAGTTTTCTCGGTCGAGGCCAATATCTCCAAGCGTCTGATAAAGTGATCGTGTGATCAGCAAAGGCACGGCGACGCGCGCTAGTGTGCCGCTATGACGCCGCACGTCTCAGCCGCGGGCACAAATGTTGTGACAAATCGTATTTGAACCTCCCGCAAAAAGGTCACATCGCTCAATTAAGCCTCGCACGGAAGAGTAGTGATTGGCAAGAGTTTAAGAAGGAGGCAGTGAGAGGTGACGCCATTGCCGAGCGTGCTGCCCTTCCCGCCACACTTCTGCGAGACGCTCCTATTCACTTTTTTACGGTTCGCTAACTGGTTCGCTCACTCGGGTACCCGGCCGCGACGAACGCCGCAACCACCGCGAAACCCAAGTAGCTGGCGCCAAAAAAAGCTCTTTAAAAGAGGCTTCGCGCACATGTGAAAATAATAGGGGAAGTGTCTTTAGGACCTAGGTACAGTTATTTCTCGCTATGACGCAGACCTTGTCCAGAACAACTATATTCCTTACGACGCATGCGTCTCGCCTCCTTCTATATATATATATATATATATATATATATATATATATATATATATATATATATATATATATATATATCGTCAGGTTCGGTGACAACAATATTAAATACAAGTATAACCTATGAACGAGACTACGTTTATGTTGTATCCAAAACCCAAATAAATACACACACTATGGGCAAAGGAGCTAAAGAGCACTGGGGAACCGAAGTATAGACGGACATTGCGATAACGCGGTATAGAAAGCGCTAACAAGTTCTACAACCGATAAACAGTCAAAGTCCGGGAAAGAACGGCGGGGACACAGTAAGGGTTCACTGCGGGAACGGGTTGTCCTACCTCACGTCCCAGAGGCGCAGTCGTAGTGTTACGGTGTTTGAAGGTCTAGATCATGTCGTGGCCATGGTGATCGATCGCGCTCCCAGCTCCCGTTGCAAAGAGGCCAACGCAGCTGTCTTGGGCGTCACTGTCTATCACCGACGCACGGCGAGCTGACTTCCTTGTAGAGGAGATGTCTTGGATTTTGTGCTGGTGGAGGACTTCTTGCGGCACGGCACGGGTCCGGTCGCCCGACTGCCGCGCATCCCGGTCACGCTCCACTGTTCTCACTCTTTGGGTGTTCTTTTTCCACTTCTTCTCCCGCCAGCTGCTGTCGCTGGCCGATTCCCATTGACTGGTCGCCGGCGCAAGCTCGTGCCGTGGTGACGAGCCTTCGCCGCCGTAGCCGGTGCCGATGACCTCCTTCGCGCCGCGTGCCTTGCGTCTTCTTTGGGCGTTTCTTGTGGTGTCGGCCTTACTTGTCATACGATTCCTTCGCATGACAATATATATATATATATATATATATATATAGAGAGAGAGAGAGAGGGGGGGGACAGAACAAGAGTTGGCACTCAAGCAAACCTCGGAAAGCAGAGTGGGGAATGCGGTAAGTCATTGAAACCGATGAAGAATTTTTTTAGTCAAAGAGAAAGTGGTGAAAAAATGCCCGCCAGCGAGCTACTTTTCAGCACTTTTTTCACCATTTTTTAACCATTTGTTTTAGCATTTTTCCACCAATTTCACCATTTTTTTCACCACATTTTCTACCATTTTTTACTGATGAAAGTAAAGAACTTCATCAAAACCAAAGAAACACTTTTTTGGTTTTAGGCGATGTCCAGTACCTCCCAAAGCTTAGAGAACCAGTTCTAGGCGTCGCAAGTGCTGTTCAAACGTTGCCGCATACACAATGATGGCATCAAGATAAACGATTGCCTTGGTCCCATTTAGATGGCTCAAAAACTTTTCGATTAGCCGCTGAAAGGTTGCTGGCGTGTTGGAGAGTGCGAATGGGAGGCTGGTAAACTGATATGGGCCATCAGGTGTGATAAAAGCAGTTTTTTCGGTGTCTTGCGGGTGGAAGGGTACCTGGCAGTAGCCAGACAACATATCTAACCTGGAGAAGTATTGGGCCCCTTTCAGCAAGTCTAAAGCGTCGTTAGGACATGGTAGAGGGTACACAACGAGACGTGTTATGCTATTCAACTTTCGATAGTCCTCGCAAAAACGAATCGCCCCATCTTTCCTCTTGGCGAGCACGACAGGTGATGCGCATGAACTATTTGAAGGAGTGACTATGTCGTGCTCCACCATATTAGCGACGTGCTCTCGCACAACCGTACGTTCCGTAGGTGCGACACGGCGTGGTGGTTGACGTATCGGACCACGTCCTTCAGTTTTTATTTGATATTGAACCCACGTGCTGCAGCAAAGTTCAGCGGGATACAAAGCAATGCAGTGACGGTATTTCTCTAGAAGGATGTTCTATGACTCCACCTCGCCATGGGTGAGGTTGCGCCCGAAATTAAAAGTTTCCCATGTGAGTGGACCAGGCGAAGGGCAGAGTTATTTCCTGTCTCGTACGGCAAAACAGAAGCCACTGCAATCATTGAGTGATTGACGCTTCACCAACTCGGTGCCCACGGTTCAATGTTACCAGGTGGTTGTTGAGGTTGACAACAAATACGTTCAATCTGCCGCGTACGCAGCGCAGAAGGCTGCGACGGGCCGCCATTTTCCTGAATGGGGCTGAACAAACCACTGGCTCGAAAAACACGTCTCCAGTCATGTTGCCTTCAACTTCCACTTCTGCCCAGGTCCCTGCCATTGGCGGTAAGCACGTTGTGCTAACAGCAGTGGCCGCTCCGATATAGTTTCTGTGCGGCCCCGGTGTGGCAAACCCCATGGAGACACGACCACGAAGACACTTCCACTTAGACATGATACACAATAGTGGATGTGCGACGAAAGCAAGCATAAGTGCGAGCAGGCAGGACCAACCAGTAGCTTGCTTTTGGACGAGTAGGAATGCCATCACGCCGCATGCAGCTAGGCTTTGGCGAAAATGTAAGAATCTTTCAACACCAGCCTGTTTGACACCAGCCACATCCGACAATTACAGGCCAAATTGTGCTTTCGGCTACCGCGAACTACATACGGTGGGGTCTGCCGATCACGCTTACATCCAGAAGTACGTATCTAATCCGTTGTATCTCAGGTCCGTTGAAGGCAAGCAACCGCGTGGTGGGTGCGACTGGATTACGTGGGGCACGTAAACGATGACAGAACCATCCAAAGTGTTGACGGCAGCACCCGTGTCCACTAGAGCCTTTAGATATTTGCCCAGCATGACCACGTCTAACCAACTTCAAGGAGCGTCGCGGGGAACCTTTGCCCTGACTGTGACGTTGTCCGGCACTCCCGCAGCCAGAGGGGGCACTAACAACACGACAGAGTTTAACTCGTGTGTAGTGGTTTCACTGGCTTTGGACACTTCTTTTACATCCGATACCGTACGCCCTGAAGTAACCTCTGGCAACAGGCGAGGGGCTTGGTACGTTACGCGGGTTCCGGCCCTCGACGGCCCACGCTGGCGTTTTCTGGTCGACCAGACAGAACATCTACTCGGCGGTCACAATCATGGGCGTAGTGACCCGGGGCACCACACAGGTAACAACCCAGGTGAGGAGGAGGCTGCCGCACTCTGCCGTAAGGTAGCCCATAGTTGCACGTCGAAGAACCAGGCTCAACTTGCTGTGCAGCAGGAGATTCCACAGCTCAAGCTTCGATCGTCAATCCAAGAGCATCACGGAGAGTCATCGGCAGAGCGAGACGCACAAAACGCTTAACATTTTGGTTCTCAAGAGCGTCAAGAAATGCTCCGGGGCCAATAAGGTCTTTTGTGGCATTCGAAGAGCCCGCGGCTGCCTTGTGCGTTAGTCGTTTAACGCGATTCGCGAGGTCTTCTAAAGTAATACCTTGCTGTCGTACACGCTTCAGCTCGGCGCAATGTAGCTGCTGGAAACGGGTGTCGCCAATGCGGTCTTCCATGGCCGTAATTAAGCTGGGGTAGTCGAGTCTCGTGTGCTCCGTCAGGTATTCCAGTACATCAGAGGCAGGAGGGTGTAGCTGTGCCGCCAGAACACGAGCCTGGTCAGTGAGAGACCAACCACTGGCCACAGCAACCGACACAAACTGAATGCGGAAGGCTGCCCGTGAGGTAGAATCATCGAAAACAGGTGGAAGAAGTGGCATACACTGGAGCTGAGTTGCCAACTGCTGTACAACAGTCGTGGAAGGTACAACGGATGCAGTCAGGTCCGGGCCAGCAATTCGACCATTATTATCCATAACGCAGCCAGACATCTCCTTAGTCTAGTTCAACTTTTCGCCGATGGCGCTGGTATGGCGGTCCAGGCGGCCGACGAAGCCGCCAAAGAGATGTTTAACTGCCCCGAATACACTTGGTTCTAAGCAGCAGAATCACAGACAACGTTGGGGCTTCACGTTGGTTGAACATGAGGCTGGCGCAGATCCTGACCTGTAGACTGGGCCCCTTCGTAGACACGATCGATGTGTTCGGCGGCGACCGGACTGCTGGATGGGAGACCACTCATGGGAAGCGATGCCGATGAGTCACGCGCGGGTCCAACTCCTTGTGGCAAGAACACGCCGCCATCTTGATTTGTAGTGTCGCGACTCTGTCTCTCAGGGGACTCCTCGTTGCTGGATGCAGTCGCGGCAAAATGGGACGGCATCTCGCCGAAGGTACCAGCTTGACTGCGGGTAATCATGTCAATCCCACTGCTGCCACAAAAAATGCTACGGGCGACTCTTCACAAGTACGCACCGTTTACAAGAACACAGTAACAGGTTTATTCTTTCGTCCTGAACCAAAGTGTTGTGGGTCAAGAATACAGAAACCTGAAGAGGATAATTCCCTGTGAGCCAGTTGGACAGAGATGGGCTGGAGGAAGAGGAAGATGAAGACGAAGGAGGAGATAGCGGGACTGACTGGTTCTGGACGGATTATTAAACCTGGTACTGTGTTCCTGTGAACCGATATACTCTCGTGAATAGTGTCCCGTACCCGCCGCGGTGGCTCAGTGGCTAAGGCGTTGCGCTGCTGAGCACGAGGTCGCGGGTTCGATTCCCGGCCACGGCGGCCGCTTTTCTGATGGAGCCCTCCACTACGGCGCGCCTCATCGCCTACATTGCGTCGGCGCGTTAAACCCCACAATCAAAATGGAATAGTGTCACGTAGCAATATATTTATATATATATATATATGTATACGTATATATATATATATAAAAATTTCTGACTCAAAAAAGTATTCACCTATTTTATAAATCTACCGAATTCCCTCCTTTGCTTTCCGAGGATTTCTTGACTGCCAACCCTTATTCTATATATCATCATCATCATCATCATCACCAGACTACCTACGCCCATTGCAGGGCCAAGGCCTCTCCCATTATTCTCCAATTACCTCGGTCCTGTGCCAACTGTGACCAATTTATCTCCGCAAGCTACTTGATCTCATCTGCCCATCTAAATTTCTGCCGCCCCCTTCAACGCTTGCCTTCTCTAGGGATCCACTCTGTTACCCTTAATTACAAGCGGTTATCTTGCCTTCGCATTAGATGCCCTGCCCACGTCCATTTCTTTTTCTTAATCTCTACTAATATGTCTTTAACACCAGTTTGCTGCCTGACCAACTCCGCTCTCTTCTTGTCCCTTAATGTTACACCTATCATTTTCCGCTCCATTGCCCGCTGAGTCGTTCTCAATTTAAGTTGAACCCTCTTAGTGAGCCTCCAAGTTTCTGCCCCGTAGGTGAGTACCGGTAAGATGCAGCTGTCATACACTTTCTTCTTCAGCGACAATGGTAGGCTGCTATTCATTATCTGAGAATGTCTGCCATATGCACCCATATGCATTGGGAACAGGTGGGAGTAAGTGTTAATGGAGAATACCTCAGTAACCTCAGATTTCCTGATGACGTTGCCTTGCTAAGTAACTCGGGGGACGAATTGCAAAGCATGCTTTCCGCACTGGGCGAATAGAGTAGAACCGTGGGCCTGAAAATTAATATGAAGAAAACTAAAGTAATGATCAATAACCTCGGGACAGCACAGCGATTTGAGATAGGTGGCGAGGCAGTGGAAGTGGTTAGCGAATATATCTACTTAGGCCAAGTTGTGACCCGAGATCCCAACCATGAGGCAGAGATAATTAGAAGGATCAGAATGGGGTAGGGAGCATATATTCTATATAATTCTAGATTCTATATAACTTCGACCTCCGACCACGGTCTACGTGGCGGCCGCTGGGAAAGAAGACGTTCTACGTCTCCCGCGGTAGTCGAGGGGCGGCGCTAGTTGACCGGCCTCAGAGCTCTTGTAAATATAAACCCTCGCTTTAAAGTCGAGAGAGAAGCCACTGTGGGATAGCGTAATGGCGAAAGCACCGCACTGGCTATGCGGAGATATGGGTTCGAGTCCCGCTCCCGGAAAAACGGCGGATTTTTTCTGGACTTATATTTTCGCTTATTTATCAATGTATTAAAGAAACGTGACAAGCACAAGTCATTCGGCCCTATTAAATATTTCGAAAAAAGCCGAATAGCGCTGGCAATGACGACTGCAACCTTGATATATATATATATATATATATATATATATATATATATATATATATAAAGATATTATTATTTCTGTGTTATTTCTACGAGCCACTCAATTCCTATTCTGATTCGCTATATATATATATATATATATATATATATATATATATATATATATATATATATATATATATAGGGTTTGGAAATGAGGGGCTCGTTAGGGCTCATTTCTTTCTTTCTCATGTAATAATAATAATAATAATAATAAAAAATGTAATGTCAGTAACGGGAACAAATAGTCTAATCATTCCCCTATGCCTTCTTTGGCGTTGTAGACTGCCGGCATTTCTTTCTCTCTCTTTATATATATATATATATATTTATATTTATTTAGTAAGGAGACGGAATACCCTGCACAAGTCGGCAGCAGTTCCAGTGGGTTTAATCAGCCCGTCTGTGACTCAAACGAATACTCTAGTAATGATGGCGAATATGCACTCATGATGCTTATAACGTGTATGCACAGATGAGAGATTGGCCCCACCAAATGACGGGGATTGGCCACAGCATATAGGTTTTCTACAGAGCAATAATTGCTTAGTAATTTTGAGGGCTCTCACACAGGCTCACACTATCTACCCTCGACTGGATGAGGCCTCCTGGTCGCCGTGATTTGCGATGTACGCTGGTTGTAACGTTTTATGCGGGAGACGTGCGCGATTTCAGTTCCTCGCTGTCGGCGCTTAGTAGGAGCAGCTGCCGGAGACACCCAATAGCTGTGTGTTTCTGAAATGGGTCATTCCCAACAAATACTGCAAATTGTACAGCCGAAGAAGATGAAATATTTAAAATTTTGAAAACAATTTTTCCACAGGAAATCTTTAACGCCAGCACTACAACGACACTGCAAGGGTTGTGGTTTTCTCAAGGTAAGAGATCTCATAAGGATATCTGGCTCGTTTACACCCGTCACCTGATCATTTCTAGATGAAATATATTCTGTGTGTAAAATGTATTTTGTCTAAAAATTATAAAATGAAATTATTGAAGTAAAATTTACGCCAAGCATCAGTGTGATATCTGTCACACTGTTACTACGTTACCATGGAGCTCCCCGGGCACATCCTTGCCTGCTTCGTTCCTGCCGTTGCCCGTTCCCTGGTCGGCGACAGTAAGAGACGATCACTCGGACTCAAGATGGAAGAGAACATCGATTCCTAATATCGTCGGTGGTAGATTCAGCCACGGCACATTCGGTGTTCGTAAAAAACTATGAACTGATTTTTAATCAATGTTTGGGTGCAATGTTTGGTTGTGAAACCTAATTCGCAACGTTTCAGTGCTTTAGAGAAATTATCTTACTGACGAAAACACGTTTTGCACTTTTATGTCCCTAGTGCTGAAATTTTAAAATCCTAGCAATCCAGATTTTAATCCCTCCTTTAATCTTGAGCTTTCAACTTCTGATAAAAGCTTGTGGCAGAGCTGGCTGGTGGAACTTGGTTTTAGGGCAGTACATAAAGTCAACATATTCAGAATCTCATAGAACAGCCTCACTCATAGAACAACAGCCTCATAAAACAACAAGAACGAAAGCCTCACAGAAAAGCAACACTGATAAAAATAGGAGCACCTATATATAGGGTTAGAATGCCACGTGCTAGACCAGGGATGGTAAAGGAGCAATATCAAAAATAGAATGCCTTCCTAAAGAAATATGGGAGGAGCGCGAGAGCGTTAAGTACGTGCAACCTTTTCTGAACGTGCTTCCAATAAATCGTCAAGCCTTCAAGGACTCAAATCACATAAGAACTATCCTATGCGGCGATTTTTAAACACAAAATAAACGCATTTCCGAACGATGTAAAAGTATACCGATACGTGGCTTACGAGATAAGGTATACAATTATACTCCTCTCATGATCAATGCGTGCTTTGTCTTATGTATAGCCATGTATTTTTCACAATATTAAGTAACCGTTTTGACACATTCCAAGTCCGAATATTCGCACGCGCCAAGAGTCCAGAGATCTTATTATAGTATTTCAGTGGGCCCACTGGTCTATTGGAAAATTAATTAGTTTCTTGACAGGCACCCATGGGTCCCACGAAAAGGCTTTTGCCCTAAAAACTAAACATGGTTTAGCAAAGCCTAATGGACGGAGGCTTCACTGCAATGTAACAAAAAGAAACATTCTACGCCTAAATTCAGGCAACGCTGATGACGAGGGACAACATTTAAACAGTTCATCCAGAAACTGGGTCTCACTCGCCCTGCCCGCCATGGAAGGGCTGTTTGCCACCTGTGTTTCACGTCGTAATCAATGCAACTGTTTTGCAGGTCTTGGCAGAAGTTTTCAGCTTTAAGGTCTCTAAATGTTAATGTTTCTTAGAGGGGCTATGTATTTCCGCTTTGCGGCGTATACCTTCGTATTTGGTTAGTACCATAGTGGCAGGCCTTTTGTTTCTCGCTTACTTTGTTGTTAAACAAATGAAATCAGCTTGCAATCGTGATTACACAGTTAAAGAAGGCCAATTGAATTCCTAGTAACACCCGTGTTATATATGGACAGGCATTGAGTCATGGCAGTGCTATCTGCGCCGGTGACAGTTTACGCCCTAAAATGTGGCTCTCTCAGCAATTTCGTCATTTACTCTTCCGCTTTTGCACAGAACATGTTCAACTGATTCTGAGTGCAATAAGTAATCACGAGAGATGTTTTCTTCGCAAATTCGACTATCAAAACCAGTCAGTCTTGTCAAAACCACAAGCGCCATTCGACCACTTTTTACGTCTTTATATACCATAAAAGTGATGTTGCCCATTGAAATTTCTCGTACAAAGTGGGGCCAAAAGATGTTAAACAAAATTAATATATTTCCACCGCAAACACCATAGAAAACGTGCAATGTTTTACTATCAGCCTTTAGGGAGCGAATTCGGACGATGACCTGCGTGTATCGGCATCAGCCTAAAATACGCGCCCCTAACCTATCGCAGGCCAAGACACCGTACAATTTACCACATGGTATTAGCCTTGAGAAAAAGATACACCATAAAACTCGTGCCTCCAGATCACACATAAAATTTTGTGCCACAGTAATCTAGTAAATAAATGTCCCAAACTGTATTTACGTTTTGTACTGCTCAGTCCTCTTGCCCTGTGCCGTACCCGCCATGGACAACTGGTTGTTTCTGTCAGCCCAGTGCAGCAACACATGAGTGGGATGCGGGCTGTGAAGTGACTCACAGCGTTTATGTTCTTTTTTATCACTGATCGTATTCAGAAAATCCGCCTTCTTACATCGAACCATCGCGTACACGATCCAATAGCTACCGTTTGTTCTGGCGAAGTGCGTAACGATACTGTCAATACTCCGGTTGCAGCAACTGAACCATAGCCAGATAATGCAAAGACAACGAAGAGAGAGAGAGAGTAAACTTTATTCAGTATGTCCTGGTGATGACTCGCACAGCCCTAAGCCTGCTGTCTTCTGCAATAAAGAGAACACCGCCTTGCTGATATGGCTTACCAAAAAGAGCTGGCCAGGATAGGAATTGAAGTGAGTGAGCCAGGTTGTGGAAATTGTGGCTGCCCACGATCCCGACTCGGTACGCGGCAGCGTTCGGAGGGCAGCGCGACTTGCGCGGGATTGCGCAAAAAAGAGGGCAAGAATAGAGGGGTTCGCTTGCGCGCCGCGAGATGGCGCCACCGGAGCGCTTGGGAGCGGGGAGCTCGGAGTCGCATTGGCGGGGAGGCGGTTGCGAGACGAGGGACATGTGCTGCGGCGGTCGGCGGCGGCGGGCAACCGCTCCCAGCAAGGACGAGACGGTGGCAGAGCGACCCGGCGTCTTCCCCTCCAGCCTGGAGCTACAGCCACAGTACTGGAGCGACCATCGTAAACCAATAGCGTAGCGGCGAAGTCTAACGACTCCGGCCGCTCGAGCAACGCGGGACCTGTCGATGACCGAGAAGACGGGGCCAGCTAGGGGAGGATTTTGGGAATGAACCCCCTCGGAGATTGGCGACGGTTGCCTTTGTCTCTTGCCTGCCTCTCACGCCGGTGCCGTCTACACGGCAGCCGCGTGAGGAGGGTCGTCAGAGGCAGACGCTCACCACAAGGTGAAGCTAAGACTGTGCTTCTTTGTGGTTTGAGTGCAGATGTCTGGAGGATATTTAGGGGTATTTAGAAACACGTGGATAACATTGGGGTAGCCTTCGACTAATTGAAAATGGTGTTTGGTTCCCACTAAAGTTATTGATGTACAATCTGGTCGAGATGATATGGGTGTTTCCTTGCGGCTGCCAAAGTAGTGTGCTTTGTCGTCGGGTAAGGTCGTGGTGTAGACTAGGACACCTTCTTCTGATCAATTTTAGATGTGCAAATTTTGTCCGACTGGGACAGACTTCCGCATTCATTTCCATCTGCGGGCCATGGTCTGACCTTTCAACTCCGAGCATTTGATCATGCCAAGGGGGCCATATGTCGTATGTACGTTATGTGTGTTGGTTTAATGAAATCGACATGTCCGTTGTGACGGTATTTTGTATAATTGGCATGCTTCCTGTGGGTCTATGAATAGGATAACCGGCATAACCTGTGTGTTTGAATCTTTAGGAGAGTTTTTGTTGTGATACCTTGTGCCCCAAGAATGTGTAAGAGCCTCAATGTCAGCTATTCTGAAGAAGCCGATCATAATAAAAAGACCCTGTAGCATTCATTCAGCAGTTGAAATACACCTGCGCTACCTTTATATACAGTACCAGGAATACCTGAGCCAGATATTACACGGCCGCGCGAATCAGTTAGCCCACAAATCGCTGCGAAATGTGCAGGAAAACTTAAACGCGCTCTCTTCGAATTCCCTACGTAACTAGCGCTATAAGTGCGTCATTTCAGTGGTACTTGATCTAATGGTTGTTTTCGTGTTAACGTCATAGTTTCTTAAACGTGAAAGAGTCGCAAGAAAAACTGTATATCATTGAATTCCTTTTCTACCGCCCTAAGCAGTTCCTTAGAGATTGTAGAAGGAGCAACATAAAAGTTTTTCGCTCGCCTTTCCCGTACAATTCACCCTCATCGGCGGCGCTGTGCACAAACCTCATCTATTCCTAATTACAGTTTTGGCTGTCTATTGGTACGTGTGCGCGTTCAGTTGGAATGACCAACTGAGGACTGTACTTCCAACTATAGCACACAGGGTTTGTTGTTCCAAAACCGCCCTACCAACCTGAGCCAGCGAATGTAAACGTGCGAGTGGACCTCGTTATAGCAAAAAGAAGTGCGGCCATGGCGCTTACGTGAAAAAGCATCGACTGGAGTCCTGTCTGTGGGTCTAGTGACTCGTCGCTAGCTCTTTTACTGACTCCACCGATTCTACGGAGCTGCGTGTCCGCGTACGCGTAACAATTCAATTCCGCGTTCATTGCTTCGAGCCGCGGTAGCAGCGATGGGTACATTGCACAATGACATTTCCGGAGAAGACAGTAGGGCCTACGGAGGAAGAAAAATACAGGTTTAAGAGTCCGATAGCCCACAAGCAGGAAAAAATACCTGCACTCCACCCACCGCACCGGAAATAGACGGCTCCACCTTGCGAATGGAGAAAGAGAAATCTCGAAGAACTGTAATATGCCAAAGGCCTATTTTTTGTGCAGCAACTGTGCTGCCTGTGAGCCACACTTATGGCCTAACGAATTTATCTCCAGCATCGATCCTCTTTGGGGTTGAGTTCTCGCTTCAACCGAATGAAAACGAAGCGTGCGTATCAGTCATGGGTCTAATTTTGTTTGACTGCTGCTAGCTAGTACTCTCAACGTATTTGATGATAGCATTTGATTATGGCCTTGCTCTTACTTCTGCGATAAGCACTAATGGCATGGTGGCAATGCCACAAAACAAACCACTAATATATTCATAGCAGCTGACAAATCCTAGTATTCAGGAAGAGTAAAAAATAAAAATTTGTTTGGCGGCCGTATAACACACACAGTGAGTCTAAACAAAACTGCAATTTTCGCCCGAGTGCAATGCAGCCTGAAGTGAGTAACAAGTAAAGTGTGTAACAAGTAAATGCACCAACACTTCAAGCGCCCAGCGGGCTGCACCTTTACGTTGATGCTTGTGTAGCGGTGGTTTTCGTTGGCTTCCGTACTAACGGCTTCATACTCATGGTGTGGCGATGATTCCTGTCCGAGCTCCGCTGACAATTTGAATGCGCCGTTGATACAGCACAATAAAGCAGGATGTATGAAACAGGAGTCTCGTGGTTAAGTTCATAGTGCGCACAAGGAAACGTTGCAGTGATGCATGCAACCTGTTCTGAAGGTGGTATTGTGAAGCAATTTTTTGCGCTTTGGTAAGGCTGGTCCAGCTGCCTTCAGACATACAGATTGCTTTCGTCCGATTTTGTTTCTTCCGTAAACACTGTTACTGAAGGAATCACTTTGGGGTGATTTTTATCTTATGAAAGATATGAATGTAGTGTTAGCGCATCAGATGAAACAGTGCTAGACACCTTTGTTTTTATTACTAACCGCCCGTACACAGGGATAATTTCGCACTGTTGCTGTTATTCCGCGACTGATTAAAAAGCACAACACGCTTTATGGGGTCTCACTCTCACGTGATTTTAGCGAGTTCTTGATTCGTTTACGGACAAGGAGGTGGAAGCAGAACAGAGCCTGCGGATGCCATAAAGAGGCAGCACCCTGTAGAAACTCCTGCAGGGTGTGCTGGCGAGTGTCTGAGAACGGCAGGTTTAACTCGGAGACAGAGATAGTGCAGACCATAGCATGTAACATTCGCGCCGCAGAGTAGAATAGAATTAGGGATACACCAGTCACATAAGCTAGTATCACATAAAGTATTCTTAAATTACCACTTTAGAGGACAAAAAAGAACCAGTGCACAATAGTGCCGAAAGTGCAAAAGAGTCAGAGCATCGTTCGATAACAATGACGTGGTGGCTAATTTTTAGCCTACGCTGAATTAAGCACGTTAAATCGCTGCCGTAAACAGTCGTAAGTTGGGCCAACTTACAACCAAATGCTGAACATTTTAAAAACTCGTAGCATTTTTTTCAGGAACTCACGAAGAGTTCTTACCAAAGAACCTTCAACATGGTCTCCAAAGAGTCGTAAAGGCAAAGAGGGGTCACTTTGCACGCAGGTTGTCGTCCAGGCAGGAACACACATTGATAAGTGTTCTATCAACATTCTAAAAACATTTTATTACATTCTATGAGCATTTTATAAATTGTTTTGGTGAACCCTTTGGTAATGAATGCTGAACTAGGAATACTAAACAAACATGTGGAAAATAATGTAACGATAAATGAACAACTTTATTTCCAGTGCTATGAGGGCCGGTCGAACCAATGTCCTCAAGGATGCAGGTGTCTGCTGAGAGCGGGCTCCAGTTCTATTGGACGCTGCGTCCTGGAAAATGAATATACTCCGCAAGGATATAATGACGCAACATATAACTCCTACTTTCAAACCCAGTGGTGGACGCCACAATGCTGACAATAAACCTAACAAGAATATAATTATTGTTTGTGTTTTATCTCATCAAAACGGTTATGCGTTACAATATTGCCAATATAAATAAACAATCCTTTACAATTGGGTTCGTTAATGCATTTTCCTTAGGGCAAAATATCACTATAATCATCATAATT
Source organism: Haemaphysalis longicornis (assembly GCF_048455015.1). Lineage (NCBI taxonomy): Eukaryota > Metazoa > Arthropoda > Arachnida > Ixodida > Ixodidae > Haemaphysalis > Haemaphysalis longicornis. The sequence goes on along the minus strand of NW_027526407.1, from coordinate 3,046,049 downwards.
AGTCTGCCTACTCCCACTGCAGGGTATAGCCCTTCCAAATACCACCAATTATCCCGGTACTGTGATAACTGCAACCAATTTATCTCTGCAAACTTCCTAAATCATCTGCATATCTAACTTCATGCTGCCCCCTGAAAGCTTGCCTTCTCTAGGGATCCACTCTGTAAACCTTATTGAGCAACGGCAATTTTGCCTCTGCATTACTTGACCTGCGCACAGAAATTTCTTCTTCCGAATTTCAAGTAATATGTCATCATGACGCGCTTGTTCTGGTAACCCCTCTGCTCTGTTATTGTCTTTTATAGTTACATATGTAACCTCTCATCCCCCGTTCCACTGCTCGCTAAGTCGCCCTCAGTTGAAGTTGAACCCTTTTAGTGACCGGTGAAGATCCTGCACAGTATGCTGGTTCTGTTGGTGGCGTTGTCAATTCACTGCAAAAGTGCCTCTGGTACCGAGGGTCCCAGTAGAAGGATGTCCTTTCTTCCGAATTAGCCCATCTTTCGTTCTACATTACAAGCCAAGTTCTACATCTCTTCTTCGTTCGCTTAAAAAATGCACAAAAACAGGAGCCGCCTCTGAGAGTCGACCCTTTTGATCTGATAAAGTTATGTGTCCTCTCTCGTTTCAAAAAATACCAGTTTAAGGTTGTAAACAGTGTAACTCACGGTAAATATAGAAATTATACAGTAAATTTCAAACAACAAAATTCAATTTAGTCCGGCACTTTTTGCATAGAGAGTAAGTTCGAGTAATACCTTCTGATAAACAAAACTGAAATTCCCAAAAATTTGTAGGTATAAAGATTTAGCCTAGAATTAGTAAACATTTAAAGATCGTCTCGCTTCGCCCACCAGAGAAAAAACCAGCCCGCTTTTCTGTATAGACAGCGCTTAGCAATACACCAACACGGGTGTGTGCCGGCCTTGGAATACACATCTTCCAAGAAACAGGTCTTAACTGCCGGAACACCAAGAATAAGTCTAAAAACATGAGCTGACTAACAAAAACCCTATTCCATGCAAAAAAACATGTAATTTATTCACGGAGTCACCATACACTGCCTGTACCAAACACACATTGTTGGATGTCCTACGCCGGAAAAATTGACAGGACACGCTACTTCGCAATCTAAGAAGAAAAAGAAAAGCAATATGTGCAAGCACAGATTCACAAGGAACGTAATCGCGATTATTAGGAGCCTCGCACAACTCACGAGTAATAGGCGACCGCCCCATCCCATCCATTATAGACAACAGGGAGCAAAAGTTCGTCTGCTTGGAAGTGACGCAATTTGCCACAAATACTATACACAAATCGGCACCAAATCTGAGCAAACGAAAGGGTAGTACGGCATCTGGTTGTTCCGTTCTGATACTGCCCAAGGAGGAACTGCTAGAAGGGAGCAGCAGAAAGGAAAAAAAGACCAGCACGAGCAGGAATCGAACCACCTACTCCCACAGCAGCACCCAAGGAATCTAATACGCTACCACTAGGGAAACGGCCTTTTTTTAAACAAGAGCAGGCTTAGTATTTGCAAAATAAATATTGAGTATACAGAGAAATCGCACCCATAGGCAGACTGTCGACATATCAAATACAACATATCGACAGGTTTAGGTGACGCAACCACCATCGCACGCTTGTCATAATTATGCACTCACACAACTTACTGACTCGTATACAGAAATTCATTTTGATGAACGTACGCGTTTTGTGTACTGCCTTGATAGGGCCTAAAGCATTCTGCTTCTTTTGTTTTGAAGGCTACCGTGGCCACCAGCCACGCGCGATGGCCTCGCGCACTTCGGTGTCTCTATTGGGTGCCGCGAGTGGGCTCACGGCCCAAAATATTTTTTTGACAAACTGCCGACACGACGGCTTGGATTTGGAAGCCCACTTTATAGCGTCCAAAGGCGCTCGCCATACTGAGTGCAGGCCTAGCGTCAGCACGTGCTCACAGACTACGGTGTGCTCTGTCGGGACAACTAGGTAGCGGAGGCCAGACCAGTCGATGTCCTATTATACGCCTCGAAAACACTTGCAACTCGTCCCAAAAGTTGTTAAGAAATAAAAATGTGCAGGCAGGGGGCGACAGTAGGTGAAGAGAAAGAGGAGGATGAGGGGGGCGCGCACTGTCACGCTAATCGACTCCATCACCCTATCGGAAGCCAGACGCTGGTCCTCTTTCGCTACACATTTTCTGGTGCCGTGAAACCAGGGGACCGGCGCATGAGCGAATCTACGTTCGACGGCGCAGCGGCTCCAAGGCACGCGAGGCTTGGATACCTTCGTACTGCTTTATCCTGGAAGCCTTGCCCTCGGCCGCCGCCGCTTTCGGCTCGTGCCCAAGCCTGACCTTGTCCCCGTGGTATTCGCAACACCAGCGTCTTGCTTCATCGACTGGCGCCATGGATGCTCTTCGTATTCGCTGAGATGTCCTGCGAGCGACCGTCTCCGGGACCATGACAGTCCTCGACGCCTTGCTGCGGAGCCAGGCAGCAACGGCTCTAGATAGGCAAAATGTCCTCGACCTCATCTTGCATGACCAGGTGAGGCTTCACAAACTCGACGCTCAAGTTCAGAAGAACCTGAAGGATGAAGAATTTGATGCTGATGTTTAGGAGGCGCTCGATTACAACAAGCGTATCTGCACCCTGCGAACGCGCGTACGCTTTTCCGCGAGCCAATACTCTTCTGCAAGCCCCGTCCTTCAACCTCAGGCGGCCCTGTTCACCACACGCATCGCACCCTCGACTATTTGCTCGCTCCCCAAGGAGGCCCGGCGGACAACGGTCCCGGTTAACGTGTCGCCTGTCTGGAAAATGACTGGTGCGCGGGTAGAAGAACAAGACAACGACAACGGAGGCGCTGCGGCCTTTCAGGACGCCAAGCAGGACACCGAGGTGCTCAGCCAGGGAGAGAGAGAGAGAGAGAGAGCTCTTTAATGTGGGCTGGAGAGGTCAGCTCTGCTAGCGGCAGTGCTTGCTACGCCAGATGGGGATGATTACAATGCAGTGAAGTGAATGTGAGAAATCGGGAAAGCAGCAATAGAGAGAAAACAAAAGTTAAATAAAAATGGCACGCAATGTAGTGCAAGGAAAAAACTCGAAATAAAGTTAAGCAAAAGACAAGAAAAATTGAGCGAATGGAGCCCAGGAACGCAGAGCGCGCGTCGTTGTGTACGCTTTGAGCCAGGGAGAGAGGCTCTAGCAACTGCGCAGTCCCGCTGCTTCCGTGACTGCTGTCTCGGGGAAGTCTCAAGGACACTCCCGGGACCTCAGCATCGCTGACGCGGCTATCGTTTCTGAGAGAGCCGAGCGGTCCTACCGTGAATCTAGCCTAGCCAAAGAGACTTCTGCTTTGGAGATGTCGAAGTGGCCCCAGACGGACGCTGGTATCACAGACGTGATTCCCACTTCGGAGATGTCAGTACAGCCCTTCCGCAACCCTCGCTTCGACGACTTTACTACCGCTCTGGAGACGTCGGACCAGTTCTGCCACAGCCCTAGACTCGAAAATGCGCCTCTTCTTTTGGAAGCCTCCGTGCTTCCCTGTTGCGACCTTTACGTGGGTTTCGAGTCAAATACGTTTTCATGGAGTTCAGCAACAAAGACGCGGTTCGTGCAGAAGATGGACTCGCGTCAGGGGATAATGAACCGCCTGCTTCTCAGACGCTCCATGAGCGAGCCTCGACGCCGGAAGCGAGCTTCGGCCGCGCTCGTCAAGGCCCGGTGGGAAGTTATCCTCGTGGCGAAGCAGAACAGATGCTTCTATGGTGACGACCCCTTCTACAGCAAGCGCAACTCGATTCGGGTCGAGCCTTTGTACCTTGGATACGGCGAGAGCGAAGTCCTATTGTTTGCAGAGATAACGGATGCGCCGATCGAACACACATATTTCCTCATGGAAGCAGTATCAGACGTGGAGGCGACGGCAATGACATCACGCTACCGTGATGCTCTCTGGAAATTTGGCAGTCTACATCACCTGTTCCCGTTTGATCCTGGCGGCTGCCTCGCGGCTGCCTGGCGACTGAAAACCTTGAGCATGGTCTCTTTTCCCGGGGGACCATATGAACACTCGCAGTCTTCAGTTTTAACCCTAAGTAACTTTGATTCAGCAACCCAGCAAGCGCTCGTTGCCCGTGACGCTGGCTATAGACATGTACCGAGATCGATGGCACCAAGACATCCAGCCAAATGCTCCACTGAATCCCCCATCCAGCCTACAAGCAACGCTACCGTGGAATTATGCGCCGCCGGAAGTCAAACAACTGGTCGTAGTGAGGTCCGGACTTCGCCACTTCCCGTGAAGCTGCCAGCTAGCTCCCAACCAACTTGGCGTCGGCGGGAGTATGTTAAGAAATAAAGATGTGCAGGCAGGGGGCGACAATAGGAGAAGAGGAAGAGAAGGATGGCGGGGGGCGCGCACTGTCTCGCTAATCAACTCAATCACCGTATTGGAAGCCAGACGCTGGTCCTCTTTCGCTACAAAAGTAACGCACGGTGTTCAATTCTAAGAATATGGGCTCCGCCGTCTCCAGTCTCCCACATAAGCAGCAACCTGCACCAAGCGGCAAGAACAAGCCACGTTACTGCTGTCGTAATCAAAGCAGCAAAACCCCAGTGTGGAAGCGAAAGAGAGAGAGAGAGACAACCTTTATAGAAAAGAATGACCACTGGTCACGATGGGGGAAAGGAATGGGGAGGGAGGGTAAGAGAAAATAAACAAATAAATGGTGGTCGTTCTCAGTAGACTTAATAACTGGGCCAGTTCTTGTAACCTGCAAATCATGGGCCAGTTCATGGTGATCGCAATAGGGTTTGTGCACATACACCAGTTCGTTCGGGGGAGGACCCGCTCAAACAACCCGTGCCAGACTGCTTTTAATTTAATAAACCGCTATTTCATATAAAAGTTGTGCATCAGTTTGTTGTGGATCGGGATGGAGTTGGGGAGATTTAAATGTACGGTGCGTGGCGAAAGCTGGGCACCACCAAACAAGGTGTGCGAGGTCTGATGGAGTGGTGGTACGGCCGTAAGGACAACGAGGGGGCAGATCAGGGGTATACCACTTGCGAAGTGTTTCAGGTGTGTACGCTGAATTTGCAATATATTTGTTAATAAAAATTTCGCCTGTTCGGGGAATGGGAGGTTAGGGATTTTAGACGTGTGCGTCGGTCCTTCTTGTGCTGATGAATACGCATCGCTGGGGAGGGAGAGGGGGACCGCGACGGCCTTACCCCAAGCACCAGTGGAGGATAAGAGGGGGAACTCTCCTAAGCGGCCACATGAGCCGCCTGGTTGCCTGAAAAAAATGGTTCGTGGCCAGGTACCCAGTCGACGCGGATGTTGGTGTTCCGTTTGAGGAGTTCAATTTGAAACAGAATTTCGTGGACGACAGGGTGGGTCGAATCATACGATCGCAAAGCTGTGAGGGCCTCGTACGAATCTGTGAGTATGCGTATGGAGGGCGGTAGAGGTGGGTCACAGTCAAAGACGATAGCTGACACTGCGTTGTTAATAGCGTACAGCTCCACATCCAGGCTGGACATTTCTTTGCCAAGTATGGTAGTGTACCCTGAGAGAACCGGTGGCTCAGGGGATATCCAAGCAAGGCCCACGCCGTACTGGTTTACGCTTACGTCCGTGAAAATGTCCAGTTCTTTCTGAAGGCGATTCCTTTGCAGGCGTCGGATTCGTCGCTGTCGCAATAGACTATTAGTACGCTCTATAGGTCTGCTATGCGTAGAAGTATCAATTGCTGGTCGCTGCCAGGGTGCTGTGGGGACTGGGTAATCGGAAAGTACTGGTGGTCTTCAGGCGTTCCAGGCTACTAAGGCGTGTCCCTGGTGTGTAAGGGGTCTTTTGAAGTCCGCCTGGGCTTTGGCCTCCTGAATGATGGCTTCAATAGGAGGAAGAGGTACAGCTTGCTCCAGTTTACCAATGGGTGTGTGCTTTGGTAAGCCAGTGACTGTCCTGAGGGTCGCCCGATGTAGCACCTGAATGGTTTTGGTATTGGTCTTGTTGAGGTCGTAAGCCGTTGCACCGTACGTGAGGGTGCTCACAGTGACAGCCCTGGCAATATTCACGATGGCTTTCTGCGATGCTCCACCATCGTTATTCGACAATCTACGAATGGAGTGCAGTATGGCATACCATTTCTGTTTTAATCTTTTGAGCCAAGTGCCAGGACTAGTTTTTGTTCCAATTGGAAGGCCTAGGAGTGCAATGGGCTCAGTTGAAGCAGATACATCGCAGTTGACTAGGTTGACTACAATTTCTTGGGGCGGGTCAGGTGGCTTACAACCATATACTGTCAAAAATTCGGTTTTTTTAGGTGCGAGTTGTAGAACTAGCTGAGCCAGAGTGAGCTCAAGGCTATTAGCCGCGGCCTGTAGCTCAACAACCTGACCCTCTAGAGAATCAAAGTCGGCCGCTTCAGGCGTATATGGTGAAGCGGGCACCTGAGTCAATTTCAAGTTGTCGAGCTACTCTGGTCATGGCCAGGTTGAAAAGTAGGGGGCCTAAAATCGACCCTTGGGGAACACCTCGGTCGAGGTAGTCAGTCGTAGGTTCCCATCCAGGGTGCGAACCGTGAAGGCGTACAGGCCGGCTTTGGAAAAATGCTCTAATCCAATTTTGCGTGCACGCACTGGGGTAGGCACGAGCAAGTTCCTCTAGAATGACCAGGTGGCTAACGTTGTCGAACGCCTTTCGCAGATAAACCGCCATGATCAGGTCAGAAGTGCCGCGATGGTAATGGGGGCGGTTAATTACCCTACGCAGAAGCCAGAGGCTATCATGCGTGCCAACATTGTGCCGGAAACCTGTTTGGGCTGGGTGAAAATACGGTTGGACATATTCCAAATAATTGTGTGAGCCGACTGTTGATAAGGCGCTCAATAAATTTGCAAATAACGGGCTTGAGGGATATCGGCCTAAGTTTCTTGATTTCACTGGAATGCTTGTTGGGTTTGGGGATAGGAAAACTAAGTGTTAGTTTAAGGTGTTTTGGAACTTGTCCGTGCTCCCAGAGGTCATTGATCTGACATAAAAGGTGTTCCAAGGCTTCAGACGGGAGGTTGCGGAGGTGCTGCCACGTCACACCATCATGACCGGGGGCAGAATGAAGCCATCCCTGGCGGATTGCGATGCGTAACTCGGCCATTGTAAAAGGAAGCTCCAAGTCAGGGTCAGGCTGAGGAATATCAATAATTGGAAGTGGAGCGGGGGAAGAGGTGGAAGCATGGGGAAAGAAGGTACTTATAAGTCGCCGCTCCACTGTTGACGGGTCTGCGCGGATGGTTAGGGTAGCCAAAAGAGGGGTTCGTTTGGCAGTCTTCTGAGTGAGGCTGCGGTGCAGACGCCAAAGCGCTGGTAAGCCTTTCGCGTGACTGAGGGTGTCACATACAGTTGTCCAGTAATATTGGTTTAGCTCTTTTTGATAAGCGGTAATAAGTTGGTACTGTTTCCGAATCTTTGGAGATCTCTCTGGCATGTTCCATTAGATCTATAGGTGCGAGTGAGCTTATGTACTTTTTTCCAAAGGTTAGCCATGTGGTTGTCCATGTGCGGTGTTTCCATAGCACATTCGATGTCCTCCTGTGCCCGGGTAGATGTTGTGGTGATTAAGGAGCAGAAGTTCCGTAATGAGGCTGGGGGAGATGCACTGATTATAGCCTTCCGAAAGGCATCCCAATCAATTCGCTTCATGGTCTTCCGTTGGCGGATCTTCTTCCCACGGAGATGGATAAGTATAGGGAGATGATCACTGCCCCAAGTTGTAGAGAACGGTAACCATTTGCGAGTAAGGCCAGGAGTAGCCCAGGTTAGGACAGGGGTCGTATCTTGCTACGAGGAATGAAGGCCAACTCCTGTGGCCATGCCTGGTTCATTAATTAAAATGAAATTTGAGGCCTCGGCGGCGTCTTCTAGCGCTTGTCCATGAGAATGAGTGTCGGCATAGCCCCATGTGGTGCTCTGTGTATTAAAGTCGCCACCGAGAAGGATTGGGGTACTGGGAAATTGGGCCATGAGAGCAGGAAGCCAGGCGAAAGAGGCGTTAGTTTTTGTTGAATTGACAGGTTTGTAATAGGCAGTGGCCACAATAATAGCCTTACCGCTAGGTAAGCGGGTGTGCACCACGACGACTTCATGGTTGTTGGAGTAAATTCGCTGTACAAAAATTGCTGGGTAACTACGGAGGAACGCACCAGAACTGCAGCGCAACCGGGGAGAACAGAAGTGGTAAGAGAACCACGAGGGATGTGATGAGGTATAAAGGGGTTAGAAAACGTAACATACCCAGCTACGTGAGGGGTACAGCGCGTTTCTTGGAGGAGGATATAGAGTGGCTGAATTTGTTTTATTTTCTGTTTGAGGATAGTTTCTTGTTGACAGAACCTTCTGCAGTTCCACTGTAGGGCAGTCGCGGGTGTACCTATTGTGGCTGTTTGGTGGGTCGCGATGGGACTTTGCGAGGGGGTTCTTTGGAGGGCTCTTGCTTGGGAAGCTTCTGAATAACAGATTCAATGAGGGTTCTGATCTAGCTGAGTTGGTTGTCAAATTTTCCTGGTCTTTTTTTCGATGTGCCTGGCGCGCGAGACGCTCATACTGAATGTCCGTGCGGACAGCCTGGAGGGCAAGTTGAAGAGGGGAGTCGTGGGACGACTTGGAGATTGGTGTGCACTTGGTGCTGGGGCTACGGCTGGGTCGGTTTTGGGAGGTCAGACGGAGCTTGAAGTTAGACTTCGCGGGAGGCTTTGTTCTGTCAAGGAGGTGGCTTCTGAGCTCTTGGTTCTCTGTGCGGAGTTGGCGATTTTCAGTTCGCAGCTGTGGAATGTCGGAACACAATGCAGCCAGTTGCGAAAGTATGGAGGCCAAATTTGCATCCTGGGGCTTACTGGAAGAAGATGCGACGGCATCAGATTGATCCGCCAATGCTGAATTAGTTCGAATGCGGTCAGCCCAAGATACACCCCGCGGTGCATCGCGTTGACGGTTGTTGGCTGGTGGGGTAGGGATTCTGCTGGGGCACGTGAGGTTGAGGGCAATGTATCCAAATTCCTTACAAGAAACAGTAAATCTGAGGGCCACAACCATCACCTTCTGAGTGCGCTTTGCCGCAGCAGTTACAAACTGCCTCTGCCGGGCAGGAGCGAGCCTTGTGTCCGACGTTGTGGCAGTTGTAGCAAACTAGCCTCTTGGGTTGCTACCGGGAGACTTTCCCTGTGGCCGTATAATATTTGACTACCTTTGGTAGCATGGGTGTGTCGAATCGGAGCAAGGCACTGTTTGTGCGGCCGAGACGGGTACAAGATAGGATATTGGCCTGCTCACAGCGGAGCCACCGGAGTGTTTCTTTGTTGCTTTCATCGGGCTCTATTGTGATGATTCCTCTGGAAGTGTTGGGCTTGTAGGGAGACAGTTTCATTTCTACAGGGACATTTTGACGGGCACCTTCGAGGTCGAAATGGAGTGACGTGACCAGGAGTATTCTCGATGCGTGCGTGTCATCATAGACTGTTATGTAAACACAGTTGCCTATGGTGTCATATTTGTGCGAGGCGAGTTCAGCTAGAAATGGTTGGGGGGCAGTTGTTCCAAAAACATGTGCGAAAGTATGCTTGGGAATGTCCTTAACACGGAATCTGATGAGCGGTCGTAGCACAAGTTGAGAGCGGGGCCTACTCATTCGGTCGGTGCGAGTTTTTCGATCTTCATCTCGTATGGTGGGTCGGCACCACTGTCGCACTGGTCGCAAGGAAGATTGCAGCGTCGATGGGTCAGGTTGGATGGGGTCAGGTTGGGTCAGGGTCAGGTTGCAGGCTGACTGCGATGGGTCAGCTTGGATGGGGTCGTCTTGGGAGCGGTTCTCGTCTTGAGCCTGACCATCTTCATCCATTGGAGTCACAGATTCGAGCTGTGATGGAGGCACAGTTCGTGAAGTAGGCACTCGATTAAGAGAGGCAGGCCGTAGCGGTGTCGAGGCTCGATTTGACGAAGTAGAGATGGGCCTCATAGAAACCGTTCTGGGAAGTGATGGCTGAGAGGCACAAAGATGAGGTGGGGCAACATATTGAGGGGACGACGCTAACGCTTGCGCCAATGTCGACAGGGGTGGCTGCTGCACCAACGACGGCCGCAACACCAGGCGAGAGGCTGGTGGCGCGGACGTTGCGCTGGTGTTAGGAGTAGCGCAGACGGAAACTAGCTTTGCCCCACAGTTCCGATTGAGCTGCGTCCCCTCAAAAATCCATCGGCCAGATGACAGCGATGAACTTCAAGGAGCCATTGTCACCAAAAAAAGTGCAGCAAATGAATAAAACAGGTCAAAAAATCTATTAGAAAGGAGCCGATGTGCAGCCAAAGCACGGCGACCTTCTTCTCCTTTCAGTGTGGAAGCGAAAGAAAAAAGTTAAATGAAACACTCGGAATCGGATCAGACATGACGCTTTTAAGAAAACCCCATTAGCCGCCACAACTTCTGGTGTCCTGCTGAGGGCCAAAGGGGGGATAACGTTTTAGAAAGTCCCACGACAACTGCTGTTCTGGGAGGGCGAGAGCGCCCGCGATTTTCCTAGAAAGGGGTCGGTTCGGGCACAATGGTGCAATTGTATGGTAACTAGCCACAATGCTATCTATGCTGAGTCGATGGAACTGCAGAGGTGCACAGAGAAAAGAGCCAGGTTCATCTCATAAATATATGAACCGCTCCACCGTAAGCTTAATATCCACGTGTACAATACACAAGTCGCTGCCATAAGGACCACAACAGAAGTTTTCTTGCCTCAAAGGCTCGTACGACGAACGCCAGATATTGACCGCCAAGTGTCGTTGCAACTTGTTCACTAATTTTGTATCGATGGAGTTGACTCGTGCCAAATATAAGGATGTTGTATAGACGACAAACTTTCATACGTGCGCTCCGGAGCCTAAGCCGATGGGGTGCGCTCTCCAGGGGTGAAACCTAGTATCTGCAGCATCCAGCTTGGTTCTCCATCTGGCTGCACTGGCTTCTCCTGGGGCCATGAGCACTTCCTAGCAGCAGTCTTCGGGCGTCCGTTCACTGTGCGCCACAAAATCTCGAGGGCTTGTAGCCCCACTCACTCAACCAAGATCCCTGTGCTTTGTCGAGGTGTAGTTTCGCTCCGGATAAGCAGCAAAGTCGACGTGCCAGCTGAGTGACCACATTCACCTGGTACCGAAAAGTGCAGAAGAAGGCGATGTTATCTCCGTACTCTAGAACGTGGAGCTCTTCACTCCCAAGTACTATTTCATAATCGAGTTGGGAGTGGTGGTCATCCGACAAAGCGATTGCAGATAATGTGCCAACCGGGCCGTAGACATTGGACTTCACCTAGCGGCCGACCTGCAAAAATCTATGGGCGGGCCTAGTGTTACCCCCAACATTACACTTTTGATCTGGGTCTAGCACGTTTCCAATTGCACAATTGTTTACCATATCCCACAGTGCCTAAGTGGGGTGAAGAAAAAGGTGTGGTGGAACTGATAGAAAGCTTTTCGGGGGTCTATTTGGAGCTCCGCATAAGGCATAACATCCGTCTCAGGGGCCTCACAGAGGGTCCTCATTCCATGTAAATTGGCGTTTATTGAGTCACCTTTCACGACAGACGTTCGATGTTTGCGATAAGGTACCTGTTCAGAAAGGTGGCCAATCCGCCGGAAGAATGGTGAAAATCATTCAGCGAGGAATCCCAGCCGAGGAATGAGTTGGAGGAAGACGAAGGAGATGCTAGGAATGGAGTAATCACATGAAAGTTTGCAACCCCGTTGTTCAAGTTGTTGCAACACCGGGATTTCTTTTCTTTCTCGCGGTACTCGCGGGGCGTTTGCTTCGCACCCACCGGGCACAATCTCCATCCTCGCATAGTGCACGCAAAGGATTTTCTCGTTCTGGCCATCCCTGTGATCTTCCGTAGCTTACACTCTCGCTTCCGTAGTCGTTCGGCTAATTCTCGTTCTACTCTCTCTAAAATAGCCTCGTGAGCCTCGTCGGCCTCCACGACGCTCACTTCCTCTGCCTCCATTAGCTTGAGAATAAGTTTTTTTTTTTCTTTTTTGCCTCGTGGGGCCGAAAAAAGATCCAACTCCTCGCAGATTCTGAGGAGGTCCTGCACTCTGAGCTTGTCCATGTGATCCTGCACCCCGAATAGTTTACCCTCGCCTACCAGCTACAACAAAATAGAGACAAGTGACAAACTGTCACAAACCAGAACGCACAGCGCTACGCTAGCACGTCTGGCTACACGAGAGATAGTACTTCAGGTACTTACCTCACCAAGGTGCTGACGCTGGCCGATAATCGCCGAGCTGCCATCAACTGTTGCAAGCCAGGGTAGCCTGGTCGAAGGAGTACGTGACAGTTCATCGAATGCCGTCTCATCAAACGTCGTTTTATCGAAGGCATGTACGTTTCATCGAAACCGTTTTATCGAACGCCGTTTCATCGAACTGACGTGGCACATTTTATCGAATGCTGTTCTGGAGGTGCGGTCGCTAATAGTATTCCTTCCAGAAAAGTTCAAGCTCTCTATTCATAAAGACGTGGATGAAGCTCGAAGGCTTTGTAATTTAGGGACGCGTAAAAAAACCGCGTACTTATCAAGCACGAGTATGTCACTGGCACTTGCATAATTATAAGCAACACGTAATTAGTTGAAGTTGCACCGGGTGATGGTGTGGTTTGTGTTGTGATTAATGAAGTCAGGTATTATTGCCTCTCTTCAGGTTTTCTGCAACTGTGTTTGTACAAAGTAATTGATCGTATAAATCATCAGAAAGCAGACACTACCGGAAACAATAAAAATTTATCGGCCGACTGTCAGAGATAAAGAAAAGTTTATATTGCAAGAAAGATACCAGCAATATAAGTAACTGCAATGTAAAATGAGACAAAATTTAGGAAAACGCCGTAACTCTTTTTATTGATAGTCATTTGCCTTAAAAGTATCATTTGCTTCATGTTTCTCCGGTGCGGCGAGATGCGATCGAGGGCCGCTTTTTGCCAATCACCACCTTCCTCTGCTCGAGTGCCTGCGTGATACGTAAAAGTTCTTTCAGCTTGTCGTCCATAGCTTTTTGTTCCTGTTGCAGGCAGCGGACGAACAGCCCAACGCCGGAATGCTATTGTCAGCACCGCCACTGGCCGCTTGGCGCTTGAAGGGCCACGAGGTCGCTCAAAGGCTATTGTAAAGTAGCCGCATAGTTCGCCCATGTGAACACGCCGGGTCGTGGAATGTCGATAAGGGAAGAGTGGCAGCACGTTCATGGTGGTTCACCCAAGCGCAGAAAACGGGTTGCGTAACAGCATCGCAACCACCATCTCGAGGCGTCGAACTAGGACCGTGGCGGGAATTTTATACTCACTCGACAAGTGTGATTGGGTGGAAATCGGTTAGTATTGCTAGTAAAGAATAGGATTTCGTATTCTTGGGATTAAAACGAGGTGACTTTCCCGCATAGTGCGAGGGTGCCGCCTGTTCTGCCTAATTTTTTTTAAAACGGTTGTTATGATGGGCCCTAGCTTTTTGCGATTACCTTGATAGGATTCTGCGACAATGCGCACGACCACTTCCCTTACTCCCAGTTCGCTAGTCACTCCTGATGGCTGCATTGCGCAGATTCAGCACTCACTCGTGGGGTCTTTCGATGGCAGCTATGGTGATCCTCTGCGTCAGCAGTGCAGCGCGCGGCTCCTGACGAGACCGCGAACTGTGTTTTATGAAGCCAACGCCCATCATCATTGCGCCCACATCCCCCATGACGTTTTCGCCAAGCGTGCACAGTCGAGCGTCTCGTGCGGGTCTAGCATACTGCCCCCTCCTCGCCGCACGCTCTCGCAGAAGCTCTCGCACAGCAACGGCGAACCACCCTGCGCTCTAAATTTTGCGAGTTTCCTCCTTTGCTTTCTTTCACTCTTCGGTCTTGCCATCGTTAGCTCGGTGACGACTGCGACGCCACTCAGTGCAGGAACGGCGGCAATGTACTGTGCCGTGAAATTCTTTGCAAATCCACGCTTCAAGGTGACCACTTATTACAACGTACTACACCGCCTCTCTTTCCCCACGCGCAACCTACCACCACCCTAGCCAATAAAATTTGAAGCTGCACCAATTGGCAGTACATGAGACGAAAGGTGCCCCGAAGGAGTCCTTGGACGATTGGACGACGAAATGACCTATTTGCAAATCGTGCAGACCGGAACGGTGGCTATGCTGGGACGTATAGTACCTTAGGATGGGCCCCCGTGCGGCATGGAGGGGTTTCGAGTGGGTTCACCATGAAAATCGCGTATCATATGACACCGCATTGAGGTCACGGCAAAGGAGGAAGATTCATGGCTCGAAGTGAGGGCTGGCTAGGGCCGGTGTTCGCTAAGTTTCAGCCAACCTATCGTGTTGTGGTCTTCGCCATAATCTGCCTATAAACTACTGTAAATACGATTCAGTAAAAGAGTGTCACGCATCAAGTGAAATTTTGAAAACGCTCGGGCCCATCGATCTCCATTCGTCGCCTTGAAGGAGTGATATTTTGCACTAGCTAATACCGTTCATAACTTGAACAGTGTATAGTAAGCAAACCGACCGAGCGCAGGAGCAACAGCTGGGCACTTGAGTGCCCCAAGACAATCGAGAAATATGGGCGGGTGCCACATGCTTCGTCTTGTTACTTCAATACTGTATTGCATATTATGCGGTAAAAACGTTCTTTTAAAAATACTGATACTACTTCACCCTGTCATCAAAATTGCTTATATTACACTTTACATACACCCTCTAAACCAAATGCCAAGTACACATCATTCACAAGTGCGTTACAAGCCTATATTCAACATAGAATCGTAAATAACATTTGAGGCTTTTTGTCCACACGCAAAATATTACCACAGGGAGCTTCAATCCACGACAGAGGCCCTGCAGTGATTGCTACACAAAAAGTGATGTTTACAAAATTATCCACGACTTGCCTTTCGACTGGCTTATTTTAAACGAGAACAGTAATAACACAGTGAAATCCACATGCTCCCCTTCTCAAAAATTCTTCCTGTCTTCGAATAATCGGCAATATTGACTCCCGCTAGGAATTCCGCTCTCGAAATCCAGTAACGACTTCCAAGTTATAACCTTAAAGTCCGAGTGTGTCCCCGAGCATCAGAGGAGAAGGAGCTCCAGTTTTGTCCAGAAACATTTCCCCACGGCATTTATCTCTCTAGTTTTCCTTCCCATAGTGTGGACGTAATGCACCCGGTCGCTGTCATAACTGCCTAACCTGAAACAGGGGCTCACGCAACAACTAGAAAAGCACTGCACAAGCGCGAATAACTGTAACCTGGCGAGCTCGAAGGTAGACAATGTGAGGGTCTACTGAACACAATGCCAATAGGCTCTCTTGACTCTAGTCACATCTAACACCGTATCATCTATCCCCCGACTACGCAAGCACATCCCAGGAACCAACAGTTGATCGGCCGGAATACACCCACTCATTTACCTCTCTCACATTTCAAACCGCATTTCTTCACGACTAGGAGACGATCTCTTAAAACATCCCGGAGCCGATGATGATTTAAATATCTATTATTTCACAAGGACAAACGATCTCTGAACAGTTACACCCTACGAGCAGCAAAAAACAAAGTGAAGTGGACCTCAATTGATAACTGCGGTATTGAGGTTTGTTGCCCACGCCCATTGCAGCACTGTCGTTAGCTCACACCGAAGGTGCCACGGAGGATGTATTTAAGAATAAATCCGTTTTTCCCGCCGAAGTAGTACCCTCTAGGAGCTCAGTTTCTGTGAGCTAATTGTAGAAAATAGAAATGGGGAGAATAATCAACACAGCTACAGTAATAAACACAGAATTAAAGACAGAGCAGTAGGGCATGTTGTGGTACAAGGAATGTCCCACTGCTGCCAGGAATCGCGATTCTTCTAGTTGAGGCGGGAGGCCCAGCGTACTCGCAATCCCGAGCAGGACCAGTCTTTGTCCATGCTCGTCTCTGGTCACAAGAATGGGGTCCACACCGGCTCGCTTCATTGGGTCGACCTCAACTGTAGGGTTATTTTTGGAGGGTTTAAGGTATTCTGGTCCTGTTGGTGGCGTCCACAGCTCCCTGTAAAAGTGTTTCTGGTACCGAGGGTCCCAGTACAAGGACATCCTTTTGTCCGAGTCAACACGTTCTTGGTTCTCCATGGTCAGCGAGGTTCTGGATGTCTTCTTTTTCGTTCACTTAAAAAAATGAAGAGAAACAGGAGCCGCCTCTGAGAGTCCCCCTATCTGGTCTAATGAAGTGATATGTCCTCTCTCGTTTCAAAAAAGAGCAGTCTAAGCTTGTAAAAAGTGTAACTCAAGGTCAATAAAAAATTATATAATGAATTTCAAACGACGAAGTTCAATTTATTTCCGCACTTTTGCAGAGAAAGTAAGTTTAGTAATACGTTCTGATTAAGAAAATTTAGATTCCTAAAAATCAGTAGGTAGAAAGATTAAGCCTGGAATTAGCAGATTCAGAGATCGTCTCACTCAACGCACCAAAGAAAAAGCAGCCCGCTTTCCTGTTAGACAGCGCTTATCAATACACCACCGTGGGTATGTGCCAGCCTTGGAATACACATCAACTTCCTACAAACACGTCTTAACTCCCTGAGCACCGAGAATAAGTCTAAGAACATGGGCTGTCTAACAAAAAACCTTATTCCTTTCAAAAAGTGTAATTTATTCACGGAGTCACCTTAAACCGTCGGTACCAAACACACATTATTGGATGTCACACGCAAGAAGAAAAGCATTTCTTTTCAGGGACAGATTCACAAAAGAAGGTTATCACCATTATCAGGAGCCCCTCACAACTCACGAGGGATAGGCCGCAGCCCCATCCCATCCGTCTTAGGCAACAGGGACGAGAAGTTCCTCTTCCCGGAACTTACTGACTTTGCCACAAATATTACACCCAAATCGGGACCTACCGCGAGCGGACGAAAGGGTAGTACGGCACCCGATTATTCCTTGCCGATACTCCAAAAGGACGAACTGCTGGATGACAGTCGCAGAAAGGAAAAAAGACCAGCACCAGCAAGAATCGAACCACCTACCCCCCCCCCCCTTCCGTAGCACCCAAAGAATCCAATGCACTAACACTAGGCAAGCGGCCTTTTTTTTAAAACAAGAACATCTTTATTAGCAAAATAAATATTGAGTACAAAGAGAAACGACACTCATATGTAGACTGTCGACATATAACAGACAACATATTGACAGGTTTAGGTGAGGTAACCATCATGGCACGCTTGTAAAAATTATACACTCACACAGCTTGGCTTATAGACAGCAATTCATTTTGATGAACGTACGCGTATTGCGTATTTCCCGGTTAGGCCTACAGCATTCTGCTCCCTTTGTTTTGAAGGCTACCGTGGCCCACCAGCCAGTTCTGTGGCAAAGTTCTGTGTCTTAGTCGGGTGTTCCGCGCGGGCTTGCGGTTCATCAAGTTTTCTTGACAAAATGCCGCCGCGCTGGCTTGAGGTTGGTAGCATACTTCACAACGTCCACCCGCTCTCGCCATAATGAGCGGAGGCCTAGCGTCGGCACGCGTTCGCAGAGTACTGAGTGATTTCTCGGGTGGACTAGTTAGCGGAGTCCAGACCAAGCGATGTCCCAGTATACACCTATTACACACGGCAACTCTCTTCAAAAGTAACATGCGGTGGTGCATTCCAAGGACACCGGCTCCGCGGAGTCCAGCCTCTCCCACAAGCACCAAGCGGCACTGTGCTACGAGAAGAAGCAACGTTCTCCCGGTCGTGATACCACCAGCAAAACTCCAGTGTGGAATGTAGAGAAAGGGACGAGCCGCCAAGACCCGTTCTGAAGAGTGCTGTAAAGAAGCATAACACTGGTGATGATTAAGATGGGCACGAGGGAGGTGAGGCGTCCTATTTTCCAACGTCCTCCCCCTCGCAAAGATGGCTATAACTTTATCTATGTGTTTAAAGTCCTTTTCAGGGAAGCAATCCAGGTGACGTGCAAACGTCATTCATGTCCGTAGAGGCAAGCAGTATCGGATGCTTCCCCGCTTCTTTTTCCATCGATGATAACGATGCTTCTTAGCGTGCTGGGCGCAGGCCTTCTGATTTTGTGAATCGGTGTTGAACTAGTTCCGTAAAACCGACTACGGAAACCAATCCTTCCTGCGCTGGTTTTGAGTTCACAGCTCTTCTTTGGAAAGTCGGCAGTTGTGTTACTCCCAGAATTTAGCCTTCTTCATATCCACTTTAAACACTTGGAGGAGTCTTTGGTATCAAATGTACTAGATCTCTCTGTTTTCTCTTTCGCTTCGAGCAGTTCACGAGCCGGTGCAGCATCTTTAACCTGGCAATCCGCATCCTCTGGTACCAGTTGCGCGGTGAATCTTTTCCCTTTTAAGGCCAAACAGTAAGGCGAAGAAAAGCGACGCAAGACCCGGCATTCATTTTCATGAGCGTCGTATTTTTTTCAAAGACAAAACAGTCTTATGTTTACTTTTCACTCATATAATTCTCTTAAAAGGAAAAGTAGCATTCATTGCGTTTGATGTCCGATCACCTGCGGTGAACTTGTCACCGTTATTTTCTGGCCACACATGTGTCATTTCAGCCACGATCACTTTCGTTTCGCCTCAGCCGTCAATGTACGTCGGATGGTGCTTGGTGTCTTTGCGCAGAAATCAAGACGTCTGTTGTCTCTTGGGGGTATGTCTTGCCAATTCATGTCTGCCCTACATTGGTCGTCTTGGCGTCGTTCGGCTACGAGGGTATTCTTTCAGTTCACAGTTTTCTTATTCTCTGCAACATGATCTTCTTTGTTTGGGCGTGGTGAGGGTTGTGATCTAATTCGATTTGTAGTGAATGTGAGGAGAGCTTGCCGATTATGTCTGACGTCGGTTATATTAATTTCTACTTTAACTTTTGCCGATATCACCGTGCCTTCAAAGGCAAATGCTTCAAACACAACAGATTCGAGGTTCTCAAAGTCCACGGTATTTTCTAATTCTCTGTTAATCGCCGTCAAGCATTCGTTTCGTTCAGTCAGAGTTTTTAAATCAGTGTACTCACCAATAGGTGGTTGCTCCCCGCGAAGAAAGTCTTGAGCGTTGACGATCACACCTTTCAGTTGCTTCCGGGCGATCCGCCTCCTTTCGTATAGAGCCTCAATGTCCAGTTTGGCGTCACAGACGTCGATAGGAATGGGGATCGGACTCATGGGGGAAAGGTCGGCGTGATCATTCCGGCAGGTACGCAGCCGGGAAAGCGCACCTCATGTGTCGGCGAAGATGCAGTACGATTGGGTCACGTTCGCTTCTTCTTTTTTAACCGACCCCCACCCAGCTTTATAAACGGGATCGTGCAAACGGAGGCTTCATTCTAGTTTCCCAGATGTAAGAAAGTGGTCGAAGATAAAGCAGATCCAGTCGGAGTGGCTCACCTCTGGAGGGCCCTTGGTCCCTGGTTTCGGCACAAAAATGTGGAGAAAGTGACGAGCCGCCACGACCCGTGCTGATACGTGCTTTATTGGAGCATAACACTGATGATGATTAAGATGGACACGAAGGAGGCGAGGCGTCATCTTTTCTAACATGGAAGAAAGAAAAACGTTTGACGAACCGCTCGAAATCGGATGACACATGACCCTTTTCATAACGCTCCGTTAGCCGCCACAACCTCTGGTGTCTGGTTCAGGGGGAACCAGGACCAGCTTTTCAAGAAACTCAGGGTATAGTCGATGAGAGTTAACCCTAATAAGAAAGTCCCACGAGAACTGTTGTTCTGGGAGGGTTAGAGCGCCCGCGATTTCCCTAGAAAGGGGTGGGTTCTTGCACACTGGTGCAATTGCGCTGTTGTAACTAGCCACTTTGCTATGTGTGCTGAGCCGGTGGAACTGAAGTGGTCCACAAAGGAAAGAGTCAGGTTGCTCTCATAAATATATGAACCGCTCCCCCATGCCCGGAATCTCCACGTGTAAAGACCCAAGCCGCTGACATTAAGACCACAAAAGAAGTTTGTTCGCCTCATAGGTTCGTACGACGAACGCCAGATATTGACCGCCCAGGGTTGTTGCAACTTGTTCAATGACTTTGTGTCCATGGAATTGACTCGCGCCAAATATAAGGAAGCTCTATTGACGACAACATTTCATAATTGTGCACCGGAGCCCAAGGCGATGTGGTGCGCTCCCCAGGGGCGCAACCTGGCCTATGTAGCAGCCAGCTTTACACTTGTGCAACATTACACTTGTAGTGTCGGCGGAGCACGTTTCCAGCATTTTTCAGTCGCAGCAGTAAAGTTGCCGGGGAACGTTCACCTGGAAATCGAAGCGATTGTGTGCGGAGTTCTGCTGACATTTTGAAGCAAATGTCTAGGTATGTTTTACATTTATCCTGGGCATCTTTTTCCAAGACGTTTTTTACGGTTATACACAGAGAAAATGTTTTACACTCGCGTGTGGTTGAGCTCTTTCAACATTGTTGTGAGGAGAATGTGAATGCCGCAGCGAAATATAAAATCAATATTACGTAACATAAAAAAATCAGCTAAGCAACGAGCCAATCGCGCGTAAAAGATGCCAACCGGCGAATCACATGATCAAAATTTGCCTTTTTTGGGAGAAACAGGATTGACACAAAAGTTTGCTGGGGAGTTGGCAAATGCTCGTTTTGCTGAAGCAGCGTTATCGTGGATGTTGGACATGCCAAGGATTCAGAAGGCGGGGGTTTTGTGTACGTGCACATTTTGAATGGCACTGAATTGAATTGAATTGAAGTGTATTGGCGTGATATACAGAGTACATACGACGCTGGAAGAGCTAGGAAAACGCTGTCTCAAGGACAACTTGACACAGCCCCAGGCTCTCAGATGAGGCATCACGCATTCCTTCGATATTGCGCTATTTGAATAAAACAAAGCGACCATTGGGAAAATCGAAGGCGATACGGGCACCCACTCAAAATTATTCATTTACGTTCGCTAGTGAAATCGCGTGGGCGACGTTGAAGCTCTGCAGGGTCCGAGCGGAGAAACCCCATCTCAGCTAGGTCCGTGAGAGTTTGTCGCGTAAAGTTCAATAAGGTAAGCTTATTGTTTCGTTTTGCTGATGTCTAAAAGTTTACAAACATGTTTTTGTTTTTTGAAGCACCTACAAGTGGTAACTTTGGCAGTTTTACGGCCACTCTGTCAGCCGATAAACATCATGCAGTATCTACGCATTCGTCCCTGGAAACCTACCTCTCACTCTCTCTCTCTCTCTCTCTCTCTCTCTCTCTCTCTCTCTCTCTCTCTCTCTCTTTATTTTCTTCCAAGCTCGCAGTTAAGCACCTGACAACCAACCGGTGGCCTTACCCGTGGATGGAAGCCCTACTTTAAATTCCACGAATAGGGCCTGCTAAATTTGTTTCAAATACGTTGGTTGTACTGGACAAACCTGGATTACCTATTGTTGCTTCCGGGGGTATGGTGGCGATCAGTCTGTTTACGCTAAGAGCGGGTTCAAAATGCAAACACAGCCACAAGAGAAGGAGGTGAAGCTAGCGGCGACTTCATGTCGGCGTTCACTATTTCGGCGCAAAAAGCGCGGAAAGCTCGACAACAGGGCTTCGGGGAATACATTTAAAGGGTGGCGTTGGCACTTTCTAACGCACAGGTCATGGTTGCCGGCCTTCAGGACAGTGAACAAAAACGGTATTTCGCGGGAGGCGCACTGAGCCACCAGTCAGAGACGATGCTAATTATGCTAAACAAGTACTTGCCGCCGAAGCAGCGTTTATTCCCCGCCCAGTCGGGTTGTACGGAAGCGGTGCGGGACCGTGCGAGCACCGATTCAACAGTTCTACCCAGCGGATAACGTGGCTTTACGTCAAATTTACGCGCTTGCGCTCCGGCGGCTGAAGGTGATTGTGATGCCATGAATGATATTTCTACTTATGACTTCGTAGAGCGTTCCTTCTAATAGCCCATGAACCTGTATTTTAGCCGGAGAAACATTGTCATTTGTAGCATAGCCATTGCGGGGCCACAAGATTCCCCAAACGTGAATCTCTGCCTCTAATGCTCTTTTTCGCTCCAGAGGCGTGCGTACGCGCTCCGATGGCTCATTACGGTAATTACGGTGCCGGCAGAATAACGCGGGGCTGGGCAGCTATGCCTAACCACGGCACGCGAAAGAGCAGTGATTGGCTGGGGGAAGCGGCGTGAGTATGGGGAATTCTAGCCCCTCTGTGTGCCACATGAGGCTGTTCGACCATGTTTAGTATCACCGAAGTGTGTCGGATTCAATGTCCCTTCAAATGTTCGAAGGATGTAGTGCGTTCGTGAATCTCTCCTCTAAACTGACAAAAAACCCCTCATTGTACGTTACCACGAAATAATAATTAAATTGGAACTGTTGCATTTACAGGCTCACTGTTCACACTTTCCCTAGTTGGCAGGAACAGTGTACTTTTGTGTAGAGCTCATCTGAAAATTTTAAGTGAATCCAGGTCATAAGTGATGAATCAATGTACAGTATTGGATAATTCAAATACGAACCGTGGAGCGCACAGCCTAAGGTACCGGTGCCGTCACCTGGCAGCGGCCGTGGAAAACACTCGAACATGCGCAGTTCAGTTGTTCGGAGCGAGGCTGCGCGCCCCACTGCGATATGTTGCCCTCTGCACACTTGCATACTGGCCTTGTTGCCATGCCGCAAGAGCGCTGGAAACAATTGTTGGCGATGCGGCGCGAGATAGTATCTGCGCCCTCTACATCTGTGCTCGGCTCACAGAGGGCCTGCTCCCCGTGTGTGCCGGCGTCACATTGGCGACATCACTTCGCATGCAGGGTGCAGTAACTTGAACAAATAACGATGGACACCTGGGTCGGGCCCAAACCATGCTTAGTGCTGCCGGCTCCGAAGATTTCTACAAGCACTCAGGTGCCAGAAAAAAAGCAGGCCGCAAAAATTCTTGCGCACGGGCAACTGCCCTACAGTATGATTGGACTTGCCTATCTTCTTATTTTGGGGGGTATTCGAATTCTGTCAGTAATTTTCCCAGCCCACACAATGCTTCCATTGCAGTTAATGTATATTATTGGAGACGAATTCTGCTGGTATATCTATTGCTTGCTACAAGCACGGAACCCCCAAAAGGACTCACCCATGACCCCGTTAAACAAAAGGTGCATTTTTTTGGCGGCCAGCTCATTGTTTAATTGCAGAGCCACTGCACCACGAAAGCAGAACATTGCAGCGCCATCAAAAGTTAGGCGGCATGGATTTATTTTTGTCTCCATTTCCGCGCGCTGATTTTCTTTCAGAAAGCACGATGAGCTCAACAGTATGCCTTACGAGAGCGTGCACGCATTTCCCACGCAAGAACTGACTGCAGCTGCTGGCAATTATTCTCCACGTTGCTCTCAACACGGCAAACACTTTTAGCTGCAGCGGCCGTAATACTTTCAGTATGGGGACAGCCACCATTCTTTCATTGCATGCAGCGCTCTTGCGGCATGGCGACAAGGCAAGCATGCGGGCGAGGACAGGGCGACATTTCGCCGTGGGGCACGCACGCTCGATCCCGACACCACTACTGCGCTTGCCTGGGCGTTTTTCACGGCCGCCGCCAGGTGACGGCACCGGTATCTTCGGTCGTGCGCTCGCGGTTCGTATTTGAATTTTCCATGAGTGTATGCAGTCCTGAGTTATTATTAACTGGCTAAAGTTGCTCCTAAACTGCAACAAAACTTCTTTGTGAGTTCATTGCCGCCTGACCCCCCCCCCTCGCTTCAACACTTTATGCTGCTATTAGGCAACCCCGCGCGAATAATTATACTTTTTCACTTTAGGGTGAAACTTCGGAAACGAAATGTTTTCCAAAACTTCCTCCAATTCACTAGGCATGCCTTCAATTTATAGCCGCTGTCTGGTTCTGTACGCTCCTAGAATTACATGTCAGATGACATCATGCACGCTACCGTTGAAACTTTCTGATGCTTGAAATGCTCATAATATGCGGTTTATATTTCCCCATCAACTGGAACCTTCTTATGCGCACAGACCAGTAAATTCAGTAAGAGGTGGTTCCAAAAGCGCTAAGAAGACGAGGCACGCTGCGCCTGTTTCATTCTTTTACCTATGTTCCCGTTTCGTCAGCCCTGTTCAAAATGGAACGTTACGTACAATTTCAGCTTCCTTTATTACTGCGGTAACAAGTAATCGGGGCGCGCTTTCTTAAGCCAGTGAAACTTACAGAGTAGCAGATGTGTACTAGAATCTGCTGCATAAAACGCCATATATTTTTACTACTTTCATCAAGTTCAGGCAATCAATCGATCCGCACAGTAAAATCCCTAATCATCTCAATCTTTTTGGCGTGTTCAGAAATTCCAGGCAATCAATCTACCCGTACTATAAAATTCCTAATCTTCTCAATCCTTTTGTTGTGTTGAGCAATTCAACGTATTTTCAGCAAGAACGTGAAGCTCCCAGACAAATTATCAATGTGCGAACTCAGAAACCTAGCGAGTGCTACATAACACATACGCCATTCTTAATATTGAACAACGTTTTATAAGCAGGCAGCAGGCGGAGTATGATGAACACGTGTTTACCAAGCAAAGATATATTTGACATTCTTACTGACGTGAATGCGAGATTATTGATTGCTCATGAATCATATCTTCTAATGAAACGTTTTACAAAAACTTTATTGCACGTGGAAGCTCCACTAGGTAAAAAGCGGCGTCCGGAGCCATAATGCCCCAAAAAATACAAAAATTTGCTTACACTACCACGATGCGAAAACGACAAAAAAAAGTTTGCCAGTCTGGTCAGAACTGAAGGCCTTCTGCATGCGAAATCAGGTGGGCTAGGTTAATGCGTTGTGGAATTAGATTTAGAAACATATGTGAAAAAGACTTTTACTGAGTTCAGCCGAAGTAACTTGTGGACCATAATAACAAACAAAAAGAGATCACGTTTACATCAGAGCATTTAGATAGGGCGAACAACGTTTGTTGTCAGTGTATCAAAAATTTACCAGAATAAAACGTGAAATAGGCCTAAACATCAGGGCGATGATAATAAGATAACAGAATACTTTCATCCATACTGGGTCCTCTCCAGTGCCTTTGGGCGCATACCATGATTGTTCAAAGTTTCACTACCTTCATCATCTCCTCGCGTAAAAGAAAATCTTATGCTTTCGAATTAGAAGAGGTAACTAGACTTTTGTACCTCTATAAATATTTTTCAGTTTTCCTCGAAGTTACTATATAGTTATGACTGGATCCAACAGAATCTGATTTTATGAATTTCTAGGCCTAAGGAGCAAACCGATTTCCCTTCAGGTGCTTATACTGCACAATACTTTTATGAACTCCAACTATTGATATATATGGAAGCATCTAGTGTTTACCGAAAGCGTTATATCTGCGAATTGACTGGGTAGTATTCGAAGAAACAGGCGCCTTTAAAAACGAGAAATTATTAATATGTTCCGTTAGAACGCCACGCCCAATATTTCGAAACGTCATCAACTGCTTCAAGCACGCTTGCTTCGTAGCGTCCCCTACCGAGGTTGTATCGATTTCCGCAAGCCTTACACGAGAAAGAAGAACCGATCCCGCCCCGTTTCTCGAAATAGCTTCGGCAACCTCACGAGAATATGTTCCGTTAGAACGCCACGCCCAATATTTCGAAACGTCATCAACTGCTTCAAGCACGCTTGCTTCGTAGCGTCCCCTACCGAGGTTGTATCGATTTCCGCAAGCCTTACACGAGAAAGAAGAACCGATCCCGCCCCGTTTCTCGAAATAGCTTCGGCAACCTCACGAGATGGCAGAATCTCCCGCGACTATCCTAGCGCCGACGCTGATGCAAAGGCTGACACAACTGAGGTTATAAAAAATTGAAAAGTCTGTACAGTCAGTTCCCTGCGCACGCCATGTGTCGGACTAGAGGACGACCCAAAAACTGCTGCCGCTCCTGTGCGCACATAAAGGAAAGTGATGAACGCTTTTGACTTCCTCGTGGGTTTATAAAGCAAGGCTTTCTACCTCTACCAACCAACCTTTCTTTCTTGGTGTGCGGGACAAGAAACTCCCAGCGCGCCTGGGAAGGCGGAGGTCGTATTTCACTCACGGAGCACATAGTAGATGGCGCAGTGACAGGGCGCTATTACCCAGCCTTCCCAAGTGCTCACCCCGGTGGTGCACGTCGGCGGGACCCTTCCGTTAGCTTTGTCGTCTGCTTTACGACGGCATGGGGCCTGTTTTGCCGCAGCTTCGCGTCCATTGCGCTCTTACTTCGGACGCCTTGATTTACTTGTTCGCAAGCACCTCCTTGGAACCCGGACCCGACGCAATTAAGTGGTCGTACAACAAACATACGTTAAGGATTGGTTATGTACATACATTAGGTACATACCACATACAGACATCTTGTCGCTATAGACACGCTGCCTCATGCGCACTGCTTGTGAGAAATGGGACTGCGTTTTCTAAATTGCTAAATACGAATTCGGTTGTGTTCTAATAGATATTAGAAAAGACGAATGGAGCAAATGGTTTTGATAAATAGCGATTGCAAAAGTTTCGTCAGCTTTTTCGCAATGCTCAAACTTACGAAACTATTTAGTTTAAATCTGTATGAATGGAAATCAGTAAGCTCACATGCCGCATTGTTTCGGTGTCTGCGCTTGTTCCGCTCGGTGGATTATACGCGAGCTAGCACATCGCGATGGTTAGGTTCCAATGTCTCACACTTCGAAAGACGATCCTTTCCATTTTCTTTCTCCCGACTCACGGCCGGGCTATAGCGGCGGCGTTCGCCGCCCTAGCCCGGCCGTGGCCTACGCTGCCGCGGTGTTCGAGACGCTGCCCCCTTAATGCCAGCTAACGGCTGGCAGAATCTGTAATTTCTCGGTTTCTAGAGCCACGTGTGTGAATTTGTGTTACGTCGCATGTGAGATTGTTGTAAGGGTCGTTCACAGCTTTGCTTTCCAACCATCTACTCAGCGGAGCCAATTTTGTTTCAGTTCCTCAACAAAGGAACGGAGTACACGTTCAATGTGCTTGGGTGCTACGAACACTCTGCCCTCCAAATGCCAACGAACCGCACAAAGGTACAAATCACAAGCATTTTTTCAGGAAATATTTTTTAGAACCCCTAGCGTTTTACTGTTTTTATTTTCACCACGGAGATTTCGCGCGTCGCTAAATTATTAACAGGCGAGCACCGCAGCCACTGAAATTACAATGACACGTTGTTGATGATGGCCTCCTCCCTTTGTACATCAAATTTACAAAACCAGCTGCTTGTAAAATGGCAGTCCCCATTTTACGAAGGCCTTGATATAACAAAATATTTCGCCATATATGAGAAAGGCTTTTATCACTATATATGACAAAGGTTTTGCGCCTGAATATACCGCATGAATATTTGCATCTTTTCTGTGGTGCTGATTATTTGGTGCTTGCTGCTCTGGCGACTGTCTCTTGTCTCTTGGTCTGTCAGATTATTCCGTTCGACTGCTATAAGTAGAGAGTGCGCTCGCACCTAAGCGTTTTCACTGATTCACTGTTTACCGCACCGCGAAGGCGCCAGCGGTAGAGCTCGGTAGAGTAGCGTCGGGGAAAGCTCGTGCACCCTACCCGTTTCACGTATCACCTTTCAGGGTGTGGCCATGGGCAGCGGTTGCTGCGGCGTTGATGCAATGGGCATCACTGATATGTCAAAACGTCTTGCTCATTCAATCGCGAACAAGTCATAACAGCCAAACCCACCCCTCGGCCAGACAAACGTTTTCGACGTTGGCCATGCCTTGCTGACGTAAAAGTTAACCTTGCCTGCTTAACAGCGCTGATTCCGGGCAGGTAGCTTGCTCCGTGATTGTGACACCTCCGCTACATGGCAAAAAGGTAAAGAAAACCAGAGGAGATAATTTCCAGCTTGATTTACTTACTTCTCAGCAAATAAAGCTTCGTTGCGCCTCGAACAAAAGCCAAGAGAGCTGCGTAACTCATGACCTTTCTGTTAAACAACATTTATTAGGCCATTAGCGTCCGTTGAAAAGAAACTTCACATTTTGCGGTTAGTCGACAAGGGACCGACACGGGACGAATACCTATTTCGAAGGAGTTTGGACTGCCACATCCAACTTTGAACACAGTTGTAGAAATCAATGAACGTACGTGAGCCACTTCGGTGATGTGGGCAGCCACCAAGTGACTTAATGATCGGAGAAGGGAAATTTCATTTGACAGGCCCCGAAGAAGTGCCAAACTTGCATCAGAGGTGTTGCTAAGCCAGGTAAATGTCAAGAAAATTTATGTTGTAATTCAGACACGGCTTCTGTCTTTTTGGCTGTTTAACCACACGTTTCCGCAGTAGTATACACTTATTCCTGCTACATCTTTCCCGGTTACTACGTTTTTTTCGCGGTCCCATGAGCAATGAATAAACGAATTCTACAGAATCAAGATACGCAACTTTCCTCTTTAGGAAGACAGCTACGACTTGGCTAAAATGTGGTGAGGATCCCCTGGTGGATAACCCATCCGAGGTCTTGCGCAGGGCTGGTTCTTGTGCCTGTTCATCACTCTCGTGGGCTCAGACTTTGCTTTACACGCACAAGTTCAAGAGGTACTGTCTGAGCACCCCCGCAATGTATTGGTGTAATGTAATGATTTATTTTAACAGTGACTGACTATCCTGCTTCCACAATGTAATGTTCAAACATCTGCCCGTGCAGTCTCTATAAAGTGCTCGCAGGATACCGAATACCACACCATAACGAGATAACCAATACCACACCAACTGTGCAAAGCATGAATAGTTTCTAGTGTTACAAACTGCAGAAGCCTTAAAATATGAAATGAATTAGGTGGCAAGGCCAGTCACCCCCCCGGAGCCCAATAAGGGAGCGTTGCTTTGCAGCCCACGCTAACTGTACGTTGCCACTATAACCCTATGATCTGAATCTAGGGTGAAGCCTTCGCACAAGGTTAACCCAACCCCCCTAGAGAAAAAACGGAGAAGTGAGGAAGAGAGAAGATGACAGTACAGGGTTAGGAAAGACAATAGAAAAGCAAACGAATGGAGAAGACAGGAAAAGGTGAAATGGCTGATTCGCCCCTCTCCCTGGTCGCGTCAGACTGGGGGCACCGTCTACGGGAAACAGAGGCCAAAATGGCGTGTTGCCTCTTACAGCGGGTCATGAAGGTGCAGAAACAACCCTGGCTTTGACTCAAACACCACGATGCCCTTTTCCCCGGACACGGCAAAGCCACGCACAGCCGAGGGCGTGGCTGGGTTCAACCCACATAGGCTCGGGGTCCGCGATGTGACCACTACCGTCATATTGAAACACAAGGTGACCCTGCGGGGAATAGTAGAAACAAGCTGAACAAGATTCTCGAGGGTGTGGATCATACAATTTCACATTTGTGTAATACTTGTACGTGAAACAAAAAGACAATCTTAGCGCCAATTGTTCATGCGTCACCCAGGAACTAGACCACTATTTATTGTGTTCGACATGTCTTCTGACAAATGCCAGAATAATTGCTAGACTGACATTCTACAAGCTTATGACATCTTCAAATGTAGGTGCTATATCCCTTGTTTGCGTTAGGTATTGGTTCTGAATGCATAAGTGCAACATGCGCTCCTCCAACCTTGGCTTTGACATGAAAGGGCGAGTATCTTTTTGTTTAGAATGTTAAGAAGGCTGTGCACTGCACATAAAAGACTAACGAAATGCCTAAATATCCTTGTAAATGTATCTAGTGTTTTTATGGAGGACGTATTTGAAACAGAGTTTTCCACCACTAAAAAGCGTTTGCCATTTCATCCATGTCAAATAACGGAAGCTCTTAATTCTGGGTGTTATCGGATGGTCCACAAACAGCAATAAATCTATTTGTTCTGAAAAACGGGTATAAGATTTGTAACTGAACAACAGCGCTGCTTCTGCGTCCAGCTCCGTATAATGCACGCGTTCAGCGTACCTTGTGTGTTCACGCGATGTGTGGGGGCAAGCATTAGGATACTTTTCGGTCCACACTGTTACAAGAGCACTATTACGAGGGGAGTGGAACATGGTGCTATGCGCCAAACGTCGCAGAAATAAGCTTGGCTAGCACGTACCCAGCAGTGATTCGGTATAATTTCTATGTAAATACCGTCGGTTTTTAAAGGTCTTCCTTTTATGTCGTTATCCTGCTGCCACGTACCCCCCTTTTGGTAAGGTTCAGCCTATTAATTCCCGAGCTGGTCCCCCAGCATAACCCCGTCTCGGCTGCTGTACCGGTTTTCTCCAGGCTCTTGGTACGCACAGCATACACCACCCATAGTGAGCCATCGAGACTTCTGTTCCGCAGCCCGTGCCCCTAGCCTCTCACGAGCCAAAACCAACCACTATGTCTACAGCGATGACCTGACCAGACGACGACTCCGTTTATTTGTCCCTTTCTACAGCGCGTATTCGAATACCTTGAATGTTACTTCGCTGCGTCGGAGAGCACGGCAAATCAGGGACCGCTGTTCACAAACTCGTCATCCTCATCCGTTGCAGCAATGACGCCTTCGCTGTGGGCTTTAATTTTTCCATTCGTGCTCAACGCACCCACTCCTTGCTATGTCGTCGAACGAAATGGTCACCATGGATTTTGATATTGTCTTACAAGATGACGGCAACGATCAGGGGAAGTGATCATGTTGCTATAAGCTACAGGTAAAAAAACAGGGAAGCGGGGAAAGCGCGCACCCAGCACAGACATTGCAATGAGCGCTACACAAACACTGCTAAAAAATTTTTCGCGTTTCAGTATTCATGTACTTTGTCCTCCCGGCACGTAACAGCACGACTGATACCTTCACTTTATCAAGGAGCAACGCGTCACCGGAAGCTGTGTGCTTCACACTGAGGCAAGAATATACTTCCATCCATTGTAAAACTCCTTACCCACCACGCCTTTCTGCAGTCTGGGTAAATACAGTAAAAAAGTCACAATTTTTTATGACCTCGATACTTCATGCGTCTTCGCATTAGCCGCCCGGGATGGCCCAGACCAAAATCACGAATTAGAAACATTTCGGATCTAAATCAGTCCGCCTGCCTCGGTCCTGCTTACGTCCAAAGTTTCAACGCCCGTAGGAGAGGTCGCACAATCCTGTGGATGACTTCTGGTATTTAGGAAGGCGACCGAAGGGGAGCTGGTATACGCCTCAGCATCCGTCGTGCCCTTCACGTATGACCGCCCGACTACATACTCCTACTTAAGACACCTTATCATTTATTGCGAAACACTGGATGCCTCGGTGAGTAGAAACTGCCATTTGTGCCTTGTTGTAACCGGAAATTAGCAACAAAGTTCAGTCGGTGGAAGAAAAATATGATAGACGTAATTCAGGTTAGAAAAAAATGCCGTTATTTTGTGATTTGTGGAGGAGAAAACAAGCGGGTATCGCTTGTAGACAAACACGGTTGCCAATCCCACAGCACGTCATTGGTTCAAGCTGAAGAAAGAGAACCCATTGCATGTTTAGCGGAATTGTAGTTAGAAACGTTCGGGGTAAATATTTTCTTGTTAAAGCAACTATAGTTGCTTCGTACAGCAGTAATGATGTGAAAACAATGACCCTTAAACCATCATTAAATTGTTAATGGGAAGGAATGATGATGTAAGCTCTTCTAACAATAACTTCATACAACTAAGACTGGTAATAGAAACAAACACGTATGACCCACATTACTGTTATGCTTGGTAAAAGAAAGTGGTGTGCACTGCCCATAGAACCACGATGTGAGGAAAAGTGTCGCTACACTTTCAAAAGTAGGCGGAGACCTACCGAGACATGCGCGCGCCTTATAAACTTTTGCAACGAATTCTCACAGGGTTGGTTCTTTATATGTACCTCCACACGAATATCATTGCAATCTTGTACAGTCGGGAGAAAAATTGCGTTTTTACTTCCGTGAACTGCATGTGTGTGTATAGGAACATTATTTTATGCATGCGGCTTCGTTCCCTATAGAGGCTGCTTCATAGACACGTAAGCAGAAATTGCAAAGTACTTATGTAGTAATGTGTTTTGCATACAGAAGTATCACAAAGACAATTTATTTCGCAGAACAAATAGAACCATCAGGTGGATAAATTTTTGGAAAAAACTCGTCGCCCCCAGGTGTTAAAAACAGTGCCGGAGTTTTAAGGCTTGGGTCTGTGCAGTAACCCTGAGTAGTTTGGCCAAAGCGTTGCCGGCAGATGCATTTGCCGGGGCAGCTGTTAGGGCGGAGGATACTGCACTGAAATAAAAAAAGCGTTTTTTCAGGTTAAGCAAAATACCGGCTAAAAATAGAAAATTAAATTGTTCCCAGACCAACATGGCACAGAGTGCATTTCAAATCAGTATACATAGGGTCACACACAATGTAGAACACTTCTGTTGTGTCTAATTGTTACGCTCTGCTGGTTAGGTGTACCTCGTGAGGCAGAGGCTACTAACAATATAAATAAGCAGCACGTTATATGCAGTAGGGTGTCCAGCTACTTGAACTTTTCTTACACGGGCGCCTTGCATATCCAGGCTAAACAAGTGTAAACAGTACCTAGAAAGAAGCAATACACAATTTTTGATTGTCTGCCTATTTCGCAACGAATTCCTTTGTGCTCATGTAGGTTTTTTTCCTCGTTATTGGGTAAAATTGTTTTTCTCTATTCTCTTGTATTTATAATCCGTAATTGAGACAATATTTTCACCTACTTTGTGGGATTTCGGCACAAATTATTTTCGGACAGGTCTGCATTTGAAAGTAAGTACAAAAATAGAGAACTTTCGCCTCGCACAGAAGATACTGAATTGAAGTATTCATAAGCGGCCCTCTTCAATGCCTTGAAATTAACAGTACTTGTTCTCCTTCTTAGGTGTTTCCTGATGTATCCCAGCGGGATCCATGTTGGTTCCAATTCTGTTAAATATTTATACAATTCATCTTGCTCAAGGTGCAGTTGCTCAATAACCATTGAATTTTTGCCGACGATTGTATCGCGCCCGCTCGTTCCGCATATTCGTAATCATGAAAAGCTAGTAATACCAGATGGCTGTGATATGTTGATTATGCCTAATAGTTCTGACAAGACGCTTCAAATGTGCATCTCCAATAAACAAGAAACTTACACTTTACTTATAGTGTTTCGGGTTACTAGAATAAAGAAGTTTAGGAAGATAGGCCCTTTTGATTTATCTGAACGTCTCGTATAAGCTGCTCAGCACATATAAATACCATTTTTTGTCGGCAAGAAGGCAGTTAGGATTCTTGATGCCAAAAACAAGTGATGTTCACTCCTCAATTAGACTTCTACCCCGTAATACGGGAACATTCTCTGTGGCATTCAAATTTACCCTATTACTTTATCAGTCTATCATCCAAAGTACAAGTTTATCAATTTTAATTGATATCAATTACATCAACTATAAGTTTAACAAGGTAGCTTGTTTTATCTGTAGGCGCCTAATGCCTTCTTTGCATCGGATGTGCTAGAGCTTGCACACCTTGAGGCACTTTTTCGCCGACAGAATACAGTCTGTAAACTTTTTACACCAGCTTTACTTTCCACAATTGGGAATAAACTCAAGAGTCTATGTTTGTGATAATCCTGGAAGAGCGTCTCGTCACAACCACCGTCGAAGTACTACAGCGTTTCATGCCGGAAAGACATATGCAAAGATAAACTTTTTCTTTAGAGTTTCCTCGAATCGGAGTCTTTTGCCAGTGTTCACCCTTTCTCTCACAGACTGTATGATTGCTGTATTTGAACTGTTTATTATGCATCCATACATTCAAATATCTTCATGTATTTTACGCATGTTTTCTGAATGTATACACCAAAGTCGTTCCCGGACAACACAAGGGCCATTTTTGCATAAATAAATAAATAGATGAATAAATAGAATTTGTTCAGTGAATCAACTGTTACTATTTCTGCATTGTACTTAAGTGGGTGTGGTAGTTTTCTTTTAATTTAAAATTATTCGCTTAGAAGATTTATGGGGCATCGCTTTTGCCCTTTGGTGCAGTGCTCTCCAGATATTACTCAGCCGGCGCAATGTAAATAAAGCCATAGAGGGCAAGGTTTCTGCACCTTTTGAATTGTGGTGTTTAAGTAACCTTTCCGCGTCTTGAAACGCTTCTGCAGGGTCCGTCACACTGTAAGAATTATACAGAACACCCATGTTCAGTGTTTTTCACTAGTGTATTTCCCTTGACATGGGCAAAGACTCTACATTTTTTCTTTCATGCATCTAGAAAATGTAAACCATTGTTTGTTTCGAGCTCAGCTTTGCTTCAGCCCTCACCAACATAGGCGGCGTAGGCTACAACATCAATTTCCTGTCCTATAAATATTAGTAGCCTAAATTGTACATTTAACTGTTCTTTTTTACTGCTCAGAATCGGGTCAGTTTACATAAACACCCAATACTTGGTTTCTGTAGTGTTCCCTGAGAGCCATCCTCGTTCTCTGAAACTAATTAATGTTTCCGCAGTTTTTTTTCTGTAAAAGATGGTATTGTTACCGAGAGGACGGTGTGAACGTGAAGGTGCATTTACCACACGTTTTACAGAGAAGCCAGCACCATTTTGGCAATAGCGCGAACCCCTTCGTCCTCTAGTTCGAATGGCCCATGATTCCCAGCGTCATCTTTTCAGCTGACCTATACCACATGCCCGCAATGCTGGGGCTATATAATAACTTCCTTTTTTTCTGCTTCTGATACAGACTCACTGACATAACCCCCGCGGCAAAAATCACAGTTCTGACGCTTCATACGGCGAAGTTGTCGGGGGTGATGGTTCAGCTTGGGGCTGGAGACGAGGATAGTTTCGGTTTTACCAGGCCAGGTAGATAAGTTGGCTAATGTGCGGCTGGAGGTATTTCGTATGTGTCTGCGCTCACTTAACATATCGGACCATAGGTTTCAGACTAACGTACAGCAGTTTTTGAGAGAGCCCCAATGGACGGGATGGTAACCAGAAAAGAACAATAGTCCCAAGGGAGCACGGGAGGTCTCGGCGAAGAAAATCATAAAGCGCCTTTCCGGAGAACTGCGATGAGCAGAGGATAGAGCTACAAATAGCGGGAAAGACCCAGTCAGCGATCATAAAATAATACAGACCGTCGTGCAAAATGAGACCCCACTTTCGAAAATGCGCACGCACAAAATCATCACATGGGAAACTTTCACAAGCTTAGATGGGATAGAAATAACGATACGAGACAATGTGGTGTGGTACATTCACAAGCCGTTCAAGCGGCAATACGGGAGACCGAAATAGACGAAGGCACCGAAAGTGGTGAGAGCCGCCTTGTCAGCATATGGAGAAAAAGGAAAGAATTAGAGGAGAATCTTAAAACAAAAGAGATGGGCATGAACCTACGTAAGAGAATTGCAGCCTAAACAGGAAGATTGAAGACTACTCTTTACAGCTGACCATAATAGACTGGGCAAATACATGCAATTAGATGAACCAAGAAGTACGAAACGCTAAAATGTGGAAGTTACTGATACCTCTACTCGATCCGGAGAAGACCGAATTGGAGGCGCACCAGCAAGGCCAAACCCTAGAATACACGTTCGAGGAAACCACGCAAGAGTTATTAAATGGGATCCGTAACCGATACCTCGGGCTATCTATTCGCAATACTCTCCCCGAATACGCGGGAGCCACAAGCGGTGCCCTGGACGAGAGTAGGGGACGTTAGAGCAGACATAAATCGCCTTAGCACAAAAAGCTGCCGCCGGGCCAGACTAAGTCAGCGAAAAATGCTACGAAATGTTACCGACGAGTATTTCTGCGACATAGCCACTGACATGCAAAAATGCTTGAAAAAGAAGCGTGATTACACCAGAATAAAAACGACCAACCTTTCCGTTATTCCGAAACCTGGAAAGACACTAAACGTCTGAAATCTCAGACTGATGTCCATCGCGTAATCTGTCGGCAAGCTAATGGAACGTGTAGTCCAGACAGACTTAGCCAATATCTTGAGGACGATGAACTGTACCCGGACTTCATGGCAGTATTCATGGTAAGCTTTCGGTCTGCAACGTAATGCTGCAAAACAAAAGGAGACATCATAGACAGCGCGAACAATGATACTAGAGCCATCATCACTCTTGATGTCGCCAAAGCCTTCGACAACGTCAGACACACAGCCATGCTACACAACTTG
The DNA here is from genome assembly GCF_048455015.1 of Haemaphysalis longicornis. Taxonomy (NCBI): domain Eukaryota; kingdom Metazoa; phylum Arthropoda; class Arachnida; order Ixodida; family Ixodidae; genus Haemaphysalis; species Haemaphysalis longicornis. Next base: position 3,009,777 of record NW_027526407.1, on the reverse strand, counting down.
AGCAAGTTAAACGTAGGAGCAAGCACGTAAACTAAGTGCGAAATTTTCTCTCAATTGTTACCGTTAGTTGCAGCTGAGATGTATGGCCCTTGATACCATCCAAGTAGGCAACAGGGGAACGCCACAAAGTTCGGTACGATCCCCCACCCTCTTTAACGTGGTTGTGATAGGGCTCCCGGAAAGACTCCAACAGGACAGAAGGTCTCAAATACACCATGTATGCGCATAATCTATGCGAGTGGGTAAATCTTGGCACCAATTATCATATTGAGAACGTTCTAGAGGATGTGGTACACCAGATCAAAAGCTACTTGGAGCCGCCTGACCAAAAAATCTGGTGCGCTTCCCCTTGTTTCCAGAAACAACAGAAGCACGGGACAAATGGCTAACACTCAATTACGGCGGCAATCCTAATACCCGCAAGGGACAAGATCAGAGCCCTCTGAATGTACGTTCAGGACTCAGGTATAAATATTGAGACCTTCTATAGAGTAGACAAAGCCGTTCTGCCAATTTGCAGATTGTAAACGCACATGCATGAATCACGGGGGTATAAAAAAGGCAGATCTTCACAGGTTCTTTCAAGCTCTTGGCATTAGCAGGATACTTTTCGTAGCACCCTTAGTGAAGATCACCAAGGCAGGTAAAATTAAGCATGACACCATAATTAGAGAAGGCATCAAATGGGCACTAGGGCTTCCGCCAAACACCTCGAAGGACAAAATATTTATTGTTGGTGTATCTAACCATCTCTGCGAATTCATTGACGCGGAAAATGCATCGCAAAAACAACAAGTGCTTTGCCTGAAGACGATTCCCAGAATAAAAGAGCGTCTTCCAGTCAAGAGCAGCAGCTAAAGATACTCAGAACTATCTAAGCAGCTGAGTAATATAGGTACGTAGTGACCCGTACCAAGAAAAAGGAGCTCTACGCATCACGAGGCTAGACATAAATTAGGGCCAGAACCCTTAACTTAGGTATGGTGGCCGGACGGACGTCCTGTGCACCGATGCGGTGGAATATCAGACGAAAAGAGCTTTCGTGGCAGTGGCAGTAATTGAGAACGGGGTCCCCGTCTCGTGCCTCACGTTGCTGAGCAAATACGTACCAGAGGTCGAAGTGTCAGCCATCACTGTTGCGATGCCTCAATGAAGAGCGCAAACGTTAGTGAGCTACTCGATGTCTGCCATCAGAATCTTCCATCCAGGAAGGATCTACAACGTGAAATAGAGGGTCCTCGCAAATGCAAATGTGTTGACCTACCAGACAACGTTAGTGTGAGCACCGGCTCGTCAGGGTTTCATAATTCATCTGGAAAAATTACACCATCTTCCGGGAGGAAAACCTTGAGTAGTATTCGAAGCAAGCGCGTGACACAGGCTCCACAGAACATCAGAGCTAAAGATCCGTGTACATTGGGTAAAGGGGCATGGTCAGAATCTACTGAATCAAATAACGGACCATATTTCCCACTCTTCTCCCCCCCCCCCTGAACTAGCCCCCTTCCTTGTGATCCGCGCTCCCGTATTTTAGCCCGGAAATGGCGACACACGTGCCCTAATTCCCCCGTGTGTCTGCTCCCTGCCCCCTAATCTTTCCCGGGTGGAGGAAGTTTCTCTCAGGAGGCTTTGGGCTGAGGTGGCCCTCACACCTTCAGTCACTCGGACTTGGGGTCACTCACACGACGACCCAGGAGCGTCCCAAGTGTCCGTCTCCGGCGGTTTAAGCTCACGCCAAGCATCTTTTGTGGACGTGTGTGGGAACATGCCCAGCTCGAGATGATGCGCTCTGTAAGGTTGGTCTCCGGTGGGATAAACCTGATGCCTACAACCGCTGAGTGCCGGACGATAAATACTGCAGGTCACTGATGGACTTTCTGCACGCCACTAGACTGCATGCATACCTGTAGACTTGAAAACCTGTTGGTTTCGTGACCTTCTGTGCTCTTGGCAGCCCCTCTCTCCCTATTTTCTGTTCTTTCTTTCTTTCCTACTTTATTTCCTCCTGACGTCTTTAAACCGCCTGTCATATGCCACGCGGCAAAAACTCGAAATAAAAAAAGGGACGCCCGGCCTCATTGTTGTTGTTGTTCCTCTTCTTGTGGCACATACCCACGTGGGGTGCTGTCTAAGAACGGGGTGGCTTTTCGGGGCTAAGGCGCCCACCTCATAGCCTTATACAATCAGCTTGTAGGAATTGGGGAAACGGTTACCGCATAATATATTAGATCTAGAGAAGAATCAGTGATTGGTGCCAATTTTGTGTGAACCATCATCCCGCAGGACAACCCTGAGTAGTATGCGAAGCAGCCATGGGGTCAACTGAAGTTCCCATTAGTTTTCAGTTCGTCGTTTCCGTTGACGTTCAGCTTCGCGTGCCTTCGTTGTATCAGTACCTTCTTGACGTAGTTTGAATCAGCGAAAGACATAAGGCGTGTTTGTAGCACATGCTCCCGTTTTGGTGTGTAGTGCAGTGGGAAGAGCGCCACTGACCTCCCGTTGCGGCCAGAGAGTCGTGGGATCGAAACCGTGTGCTGCGTAACTGTTCATTTTTACAGTGACCTGCTCTGACGTCAGCCTAAACGCTGACGGGGCTGAAGAGACGGGCATGCGTCATAGAGTGCGTACGGTGGACAACAACAATAACGAGGAAGGGAGGGACACAGCCCCGAGCACCCGATGCTTCGCATCTAATAAAATGACACAGGCCATTGCCCGAGGTCTTACAGTCCGGACAATCGCACCCGCATCGCAGTTAGACTCGATTCCTACGTACGCGGAGAACCCTCCCGAGGTCAGAAAACGGGCTAGAAGACTTCCACAAAATAATATAATACTCAAGACAAAGGAGGAAACCCTCTGCTCGTCCGCAGCTTAGTAGGAAAAAAAAAGGAGAAATACATGAGAAGGTTAAAGGTGGGGGTCCTCCCAGACCCCTTATTTTACAGTATATGGCAGCCCAAAGTATTTCATACCAAATGCAGAAAATGTAAGGGCATATCGGATCTCGTCCACACATCATGATGTGTCTGTTCTGCAAAAAACCGCACCGAAATACTGGATCTTGGCAGGCCCTGCTACTCAGCCAGGCCTCAAGCGCTCAAAGAAAAGTCATCGGTCTGGCCATAGAAGCCGCAGAATCCAAAGAATTTCTGCGAATGGGATGTGTGGGGGACACGATTCCGTGCTTTTGACTTGCAGAAATAAACTTCACCCTCTTCGTGCTCCTCCACCTTGTTGGAAGACTGCGGAAGATGTCCCTCTATTTAGGCCACCGTCAAAATATACCACACAACTCCCGCCGAATTTCTATTCTCTGCGATGCTTCAAAACTCTTTGAGACAGTATTAAAAATACTACTCACTTTTAGTGTAAAAACGATAGCGGGGCACGACACCGCTACGAAGTCAGTCATGTCACTGCATCTCTTGGCGCAGGTCGTCCTGCTCGGGTGCTTTACGTCTTCCCCGATGCCCCGCGACGCCTCCCTGGCTGCAGGCTGCCACTCGACAACATTCCATAACCCGCCCGTCGACCAGAAAGCGCGTCCTCCCCAGCAACACGCTTTCCCCCTCGTCGCCTGCTGACCCCTCCGGCTCCCACCAACAATTACCGGCCATGGTCAACCAAGCCTATTTAAGGAGCCACTGCACCGGACCAGGACGGGGCACGACACCGCTACGAAGTCAGTCATGTCACTGCATCTCTTGGCGCAGGTGAGTCACCCCCAGCACGTTGCTTATTGCGTGCGTTCAAATGATCTCTTTTTGATTTGATTGATTGTAGGGTTTAACGCGCCGACGCAACGCAGGCGATGAGGCGCGCCGTAGTGGAGGGCTCCGGATTAATTTTGACCACCTGGGGATCTTTATCGTGCGCCGAAATCTCGTACGCACGGGCGTTTTTGCTTTTCGCCTCCATCAGAAAAGCGGCCGCCGCGGATGATCTCTTTTTGATCGCGATGTCGTGCCCCTCCGACACCTTAGAGTCCTGCCGCAAATCCTTGCTCAACTTACTGTTCTCTGTCTCTGCAAATGTCCTCAATGTTTATTTCTTGCTAATTCTCTCAGGAGACGTTGAATTGAACCTCGGTCCCAAAATGTTACGCTTGAATCTCTCACGGATGCCATCTCCCTCATAGGGATCTGGCAACCACCCACCTTGGGATCTGGCACCGGCATGGCTGTCAGTCACTCACGGCTCGTCTTTCTTCAGGTTTGTTATTCTTATCGTCTTGTTAACGGAAAGCCGTTTAAAAAATTGGTGCCAGATCTCAACTCGCTGTCGACTACGTTTGTTCAAAATGTTCTCCTGCTGGGTGCAAAATTTTTGTCATGAGTGCGTGTTGCTCGAATGTTGCTGCTTCTGTCTGGCGATGTAGAACAAAACCCGGACCCTCTGACACCCCAACAAGAAAAAGAAAAGTTTGCTGTCATCATGACACTACCGTCAATGCAACAGCAACAGACTGAAATTCTTTCGGAAATTCGTTCCATTCGAGCCGACCAACAAGCACTCGAACAAAAGCTATCGCAACTGGCAGAAAAGGTCAAGCTCGTGGAAGATAACGTGTCCCCTTTACAGGATGACGTAACGCAACTACTCGTTCAAAATGAAAATCTTGCGGATACCTGCGCCAAATTACGGGACTCGTATGAGGACCTGGATAGCAGATCTAGAAGAAATAATTTGATAGTTTATGGCCTAGCAGATACTGCAAATGAAACGTGAGCTCAGTGAGAGGCTCGAGTGATTGCCTTTTGCTCCGAAAAACTGAATGTGGCAATCAGCGCTGCTGCCATTGAAAGAGCTCACAGGCTAGGACGCTACACAGCGGAAAAGGCAAGGCCCATAATTCTGAGGTTTTTGTCATTTAAAGACAAAGAACGTGTGCTTGCTGTTGCCTTAAAGCTGAAAGGAACCGAGTTTGCGTTAAGTGAGGACTATTCCTGTAAAGTTCGACTAGAAAGGAAGAAGCTGATTCAGTTCGCCAAAGACCGTGAAGCAGAATACCAGTTGCGATTTAATAAAATGAAAATAGGCAACGAAACCTTTGTATATAATGCTGAAACCGACACCGTGATCAGCGATACTCGATAGCCACTAACGAATGCAGCTTACCATAAAAAAAACCATCCGGCAAACACAATGTCGTCTGTATTGTAGTAAACTGCAGAAGACTCAAAAATAAATTAGACTCGTTGATAGAATCAACAAATCCGCACGAAGTAATTGGTACAGAATCATGGCTCGACAACACAATTAGCGACAGCGAAATGTTTCCCTCTGAATATACCGTATATAGGAAAGACCGTAATTGCCATGGTGGTGGTGTATTTGTTCTCATTCATGATAGAAATATTTGAAAGGAGTATCCGCTCGGAAGAAAGAGGCCTGCGCACCGATATAGAAGACATAAAAAAGAGCTTGAGTTTCATTGGGAAGGGCTTCGATGATGCTAACCTCAGGCTTGAACGGACTCTCAACGAAAACAAAGGACTACGGAAAGAAAACGAAGCGTTGCAGTGTAAAGTGTTCAATCTCGAAAGAGAACTAGCTGATTGCAAAGCGGGCCTTTTGAAGTCCGAGCAGTATACACGCAACCGAAATATCGAAATTAAGGGAGCAGAGTACGAACAAAACGAGGAACTCAAAGATGTACTTAAGAGAATGGGCGACGCTATTGGTGAACCCATCTCAAGCGATGACATCGATGTATGTCACCGAGTCCCGACGAAGGTAGAGAACAAGACGAACATAATTGTCCAGTTTCAGCGCCGAGAGAAGCGCGACAAAGTGTTGGAAATGTCTCGGAAAAAAAGGCTGACAAACGCTATGCTGGGTTTGCCCACTGGGTCGCCCGTGTACGTGAACGAGCATTTGTGCCCAGAAATGAAAAGAATTTTGGGAATGGCAATAGCACGCAAACGCGAACACAACTGGAAATTTGTGTGGACCAAAAACGGGATCGTTCTGGCTCGTCGTACTGAAACCTCACCCACTGTTCAAATACTTTGTGACAGTGACGTCAACAAAATAAATTCAAGCACTACAACTTAAACGGACGACGAGACCTAGGATCATGCTGCTCTTCCGTGGGTAAATGGCGCTGGCGGATCCGATTATCCCCGAAAATATCGCAAGTGTCCTCAAAACAAGCCAGGCGGCGAAGTCGCAGAAACTACTGCATATAAACGCACGATCCCTTCAGCCAAAAAAAGATTTAGTCACTTTATTTCTCCAGTCATGCAAAGTGAATTTCGATATGATAATGTTTACGGAAACATGGTACACTGATGACTCGGAATACTTTGTTTTGCCCCGCTATAATCACTTTGTTCTAAACCATAAAAAAAGCCGAGGAGGTGGCGTATCGATTTTGACAGTGTTTGATAATTGCGAAGTTGTGAAAGAATTCAGTGCTATAACAGACGATTACGAAGTTCTCTGCATTAAAAAAGATAAGGCTCTGTTCGCTGTGGTGTATCGCCCGCCTAATGGCAGCCTTCCCACTTTCTTGAACTTTTTCGATAGTTTTCTGTCCTACGCAAATGATTTGGGCTGCGCTCTTACCATTGGCGGTGATTTTAACATTGACACTATAAAAGATTCGACAGCGGCTACACACTGGCTGTCAGTCCTAAAATGCAACAATTTTTGGAGTGCCATCACGTCGCCAACCCGGGTTACCTTATCAACTGCATCCCTGCTCGACACATTTGTTACAAATTCGTGCGCTGACAGCGCAGTGTCAGGTGTCTTATGCTCCGACGTCAGCGACCATATGCCAATATTCATTTTCATGCAACGAGCTCTTGGCTCCCGCGTTGTCGGCAAACAAGAACACACGTGCCGGGTCATATCACCTGAAAAACTAGATAAGTTTAGAGAAGCCATTCACCAGACGAACTGGGATGAAGTTTATGCCACGGAAGATGCTGACGAGTGCTACAATAAATTTATCACCAGAGTTAAAACGCTGTTTATTAAATCATTTCCCACAGAAAAGCGCTCACGTGCAAAAAATGCACGTAAGCCTTGGGTCACGAAGCAGTTCCTAAGAAAAATTAAGCGGAAAAATAAGTTGTATCAATCATTCATGCGGTGTCGCGACTTAGACAAGTGGAATGAATACAAGCAATTCAGGAATAAATTAAACAAAGAAATGGAAAAAGCAAAGAACGAATACTATCATCGCATATTTGATACGGACTGCTTTCGCAGAAGTGAAAATGTCTGGAAAAGGCTAAATGAAATCTTGAATCCTAAAACTGCTAGTCAAATAGAAGAAATCAATATAGATGGAAAGGTTACAAAAGGAAAAGAACTTGCCAACATGTTTAATGACTTTTTTCTAGAAATAGGAAACAGAGTAGATGATGACCAAATCATGCCAGATATTTCGCCTCTAACAGAAACTTTATTCCTGACGCCTACATGTCCCTCCGAAGTTAGCAACATTTTCTTGAACCTAAAAAATAGCCGCATTAGGGATGCAGACGACTTGGAAATCAAACCAATTAAATATGTTATGGATCTGTTGACCCCTGTATTAACCCACATTTTTAATTTGGCACTGTCGACTGGTACATTTCCAAAGGGCATGCAGGTCGCACGGGTAACAATCGTACATAAAGGAGGCGACAAATACCAAATGGGAAACTATCGACCAATTTCTATTCTTCCGGTGTTTTCTAAAGGTGTAGAAAAAATAATTAACGCCCGTATAGACAACTTCACCCGGAAACATGACCTCCTAACTGAATGCCAACACGGCTTTAGAAAGAAGCGCTCAACTGAAAGTGCTTTATCCGTGCAAAAAGAAGCCATGCTCGAAAACTTTGAGAGAAAGGAGCTGCCGCTAGGCCTCTATCTCGATTTCAGTAAGGCGTTTGACAGAGTAAACCATACATTACTGCTGGTAAAACTGGAAAGATATGGCTTCCGGGGACTGGCCTTGAATCTTCTATGTTCTTATTTAAAGCAACGTGTTCAATTCGTTGAAATCAATAACGTTAGATCTACAATAAAACCAGTTAAAAATGGGGTGCCACGAGGCAGTATCTTGGGACCAATTCTTTTTCTATTCTATGTCAATGACATTACGAAACTCGAAAATAAGTGCAAGTTTATTATATACGCGGACGACTGCACTGTATTTGTGCCTGGTAAAGATTTAACAAGTATTGTGCCCCTGGCTAGCTCAGTTTGCTGCAAACTTAAAGAATGGTCACACTCGAACCACCTTGTCCTTAATGAAACAAAAACTAAATGTGTTGTTTTTCGAGCATCAGGAATCCTTCCCATCTTGCCAGATACTATTACACTAGGCCCTTACAAAATCAATGTAGAAAAGCATGTGAACACTCTCGGCGTTGTGTTTTCAGAGCACATGACCTGGAATGAGCACATAAATCATTTGAGCTCGAAGCTGCAAAAGATTGTCGGTACCCTTAGAAGACATCGTTACGTGTTGCCCCAAGCTATAAAAAGGCTACTTTACCAGTCATTGTTTAACTCGCAACTAAATTATTGCTCGTTAATTTGGGGAACCACCACTGCCCAGAATCTGCAAAAACTAACACTATTACAGAAGAAAGCAGTTCGGGCCGTTGAAAATGTTCCCTACCTGGAACACACCAGAGAGTTGTTCATTAAAAATAAAATTATAAAAGCTCCTTTCATATACGCATATAAGGTAATCCAAAGCTACAAAAGGGCAGTACAAGGAAATTTGGACTCTTTCTTATGTTTAGCAAACTTACGTGCGAGTGAATCTGTATATTCCCACAGATACCAACCACCATGGCATATACCGTTTTCCCGCACCAACTACGGTCAGCAACGACTGTGTCATACATTACCTTACATACAAAATAATTTTCACCGTCATCACAGGGAAGTCATGACCTTAAGCAAAGCTCATATACAGGAACTTTTTGTAGCAGACATGCATTAATTACGGCAAATGATTAAAAAAAAAAAGGCTAAGATACGCGCAAATATATGTCTGTGGCTTTGAAATAACATGAGTATGCCAGAAATGTGTCTTTCAATTTTTATGCTTCATTTCTGTTGTTGTCATTGAGTGTTTGCAATTATGTTTTAATTTTGAGGACCCGTCATCAAAACGCATGCGTTTGTGATTGTGTATTTTATTGTAATTATTTTACTCCCTTTGAGCGTCGACCTGTCACGACCGTGTGGGAGACCGGAGCTTTGTCAAGCCGTAAACAAGCGGCTTTTTCTCCGGCCACACCCCCTTTTTCACTGGATGCTGTACTGGTGAAAATAAAAACATGATTGATTGATTGATTGATAGCATAGCTAGCAATTCTATAAGCGTCGAAGCCGACTCGTGCGAAAATGTCTGGTGTAAAATGTTGCTACAAAACGGTTCTTCCGTTGCCATTGGCTCATTTTATAGGCCGCCCGATATAAGAACTGCCCATCCTCTCTTTAAGTTGAGTAACGTTTTATTAAGTTTGCAAACAACCCACGTAATTCTCGGAGGTGATTTTAACTTCCCGGATGTAGAATGGAAGTCCTTTAAACCCGTGTTAAACACAACGTTGTTCCTGTATACTGCCTTTAGGGAGATGATTATAGCCCACTCATTATTTCAATTTGTTGTAACGCCAACACGAATTGGTGGTGACAGCGCAAACATTCTTGATTTATTTTTGTGCACTGAACCGGATCTTGTATCCTCTGTTGTCACTGTCCATGGTATCAGCGACCATGACGTTGTTATCACTAAAATGTGTTCTACTGCTAAAAACCGCCGCGCTGAGGCACCCCGCAAAGTGTTCTCCTATGAAAAAGGTGACTACCCATCACTGTCGCGTGAACTAGATGCATTTTTTCCTGAGTTCCAATCGCATAGTTCATCGTTAGACATAAATGCGCAGTGGAATTTCTTCAAAACAAAGATATTGTCCTTGACCCAAACTTTCATTCCTTTGCGTATCATTTCGGCCAGGCGACGCAATGATAATCCATGGCTCAGTAGCGAACTCCGAACATTGATAAATAGAAAGAATCGGTTGTATCGAAAGTATTGCCGCATGCCTGATCCTGCGTTGCTTTCAAGAATGAAGGCGATAGGCAAAATGGTGACAAAAGCTATGCGCAGAGCACAAGAAATGTACCTTTGTCATCTAGGCGAGAAACTTAAAACCAACCCTAAGGAAGTGTGGAAATACGTGAAAAATAAAAGTAATTCTACACCCACTATTCCTGACACCATGGACGGGATAAATTACGATTCTAACACGGAAGCCAAAGCTGAGAGTTTCAATACATACTTTCAGTCTGTGTTCTTGCAGCCAGTTAACACACGTAGTGTATGCCAGAATGTTGGCGCGCTCCCACAAATGGACGACATAGAAATTTCCGAACGCGGTGTCATGCTCTTGTTGGAAAAAATAAATGTTCACTCTGCTCCCGGTCCTGATTGTATATCCAACTTCGTCTTGAAAAACTGCGCAGTGTCTATCGCCCCTTTTTAACACACGTGTACAAAACGTCGCTTGAACAATGCGTTTTACCAGCTGATTGGAAAAATGCCAACGTAACTCCAGTATATAAAAGCGGAGATAAAACAAAAAAGTGTAACTACAGGCCTATTTCTCTGACAAGCGTGTGCTGCAAGGCACTCGAACATATCATTTACACCAACTTAATGAATCATTTACAAAGTAATAACTTCTTTTCCCCATTGCAACACGGTTTCAGGGCGGGTTTTTTGTGCGATACACAATTGGTCGAGTTTACGCACGGCATTGCAGCCTCTATCAACTCAGGCCTTCAGGTTGACTGTATAGTTCTGGATTTCCAGAAGGCATTTGATTCCGTGTCACATGTGTTGTTGCTGCAAAAGCTTCGTTGTCTAGGTATACCTAATGCCCTTCTTATGTGGATCGAAGCGTACCTTCCTGAAAGACAGCAGTAAGTGATTCTTGACGGTGTGTGCTCATCAAGCGTCGGTGTATTGTCAGGAGTGCCGCAAGGGTCAGTTTTGGGGTTTCCGGTTTTTTTTATTTTTATAAATGATATCTCTGACAATCTCTCTAGCCGTGTTCGATTGTACGCTGACGATTGCTGTATTTACAATAACATTACCTCTGAAGCGGACACCGTTCAATTGCAGAATGACTTGAACTCTATAGTTTCTTGATGTGATTCATGGAGAATGACATTAAATGTGTCGAAGTGTAAATTGATGAGGTTTACGAACAAAAAACAGCCTCGGATTTCAAATTACGTCATGGCCGGGGCTACCTTGCTGGTTGCATCAGAATATAAATATCTAGGGATCATTTTTTCTGCCAACCTGTCTTGAAACGCTAATATAAATTACTTACATTAAATGCTAGTCGCGTGCTAAATATTTTGAGGCGCAATTTTAGACAGGCACCAACTAAGTTGAAAGAAACACTATACATATCCAATGTGCGTCCCATATTGGAATATGCTTGCAGTGCCTGGGACCCCTCAACAAGATCAAATATAGAAGCCCTAGAGCGCGTACAGGCACGAGCAGCACGCTTTGTGGCAAGCAATTATAACTTCACCGTATGATCAGCTGACATTCGTTCAGGATTACAATGGTCTCTGTTAGCTGACCGGCGAAAATACCTACGACCGTCCCTATTTTACAGCATATTCATGCACAGAACAGGCATCGCCAAGGATCAGTATATAACACCACCTACCTATATGTCACCCTGTACTGACCATTCTTTAAAACTGCGTGAATACGCGTCCAGGATCAACGCATTCAAATACGCCTTTTTTCCAAGGACCACGCATGAGTGGAACGGCTTGCCAGAGGAAATTGTCTCTGTGCCTCCCTCATCTTTTGTTAGAAATTTGCACTATTTTTTGTTGAACTAATCCCTACTGTACTTTTCTGATGCGTTCCGTACTAATTGCTTTTTAATTTATTTTATTGCCCTGTGTAACCGATAGCACTCTTCTTTTTTTGCGTTTTTGCTTTGTATTTGCAATGTGATGCCTTATTTATGACAGTGTAAATCAACACTTTGTTGTTTCAACCATGCAGGCTTTTACCCGCAACCATTTTTTGTTATATTGACTGTACTGTATTGCTTTGCTTGTTTTCCCCCCTACAATAAATCCCGTGAGGGCGATTTAGGTACCTGTATAAATAAATAAATAAATAACATTATCTTAGCAGCACGGATGTTTCAATAAAAAATCGACCACCACCAATCTTTTAAAATTCATGCTGCATGCCTCTCAGGCTGCGCATGGGAGAGGAAAGCTCACCGTCGTTTATTTTGATTGAAGCAAATAGTTTGATGTCGTCTGCCATGGTATATTATTTAAACAACTGCATCAACTCGATTTACAGCCATCCACCACATGACTTATATGTAATTATATCCCGGATACATATTGCTTTGTGCATACAAACTGGGGGCGTTCCCTCTCCTATGAGGCTACAAGTAGTGTCCCTCAGGGCTCTGACCTATCCCCACTTGTTTGTTCACTCTTTTTGAATGATGTTGCCAAAGTATTTCATGGTTGTCATTTTCTCTCACATGCGGATGATGTCAGAATATTTAAGGCTGTTACCAACCGTGCCAGCTGTCCTGCTTTCAACGAGCGCTCAGGTCTTTTTCGTATTGGCGCTCGCGCAACAGAATTCCCATAAATACTTCTAAACCCAGAGGGGGCCATCAGGGGGCCATTCGGGGTAAAACGTGCCTTGCATGGGCTCCGCACCAAATCCTTCTTGGTGTCGTAGTTTGCTCCTACCCTCGAAATTCGGCGTGTGAAATCTCTTATCACACCCCGCCCACGATCTATCACACCTCAACTGCCTCACCCTAGCGGTTCCACCGTGGGAACGCTGCAAAGTCTACATCAACCCGGTGTCTTGGCTAAGCCTAACGCCTGTTCGATTTTATTGACTTCACCCTGCGACGCGGTCGGCGTGTCGGGACAACCAAGGCCCGGTTCCTCCAGATGAATATTGTTACGTGGCGGCAGGACAATGATGAGGTGAACCATGGGCGACGATGAAGTGATGTATTTACAAGATGTTGCCGCAGAGCGATACAATCTATTTACAAGCGCCGCGGCGGCCGCTTTTCTGATGGAGGCGAAAAGCAAAAACGCCCGTGTGTACGAGATTTCGGCGCACGATAAAGATCCCCAGGTGGTCAAAATTAATCCGGAGCCCTCCACTACGGCGCGCCTCATCGCCTGCGTTGCGTCGGCGCGTAAACCCCACAATCAATCAATCTATCTATCTATTTCCAAGCGGCCATGATCGCTCGGGCGAGCCCCATCCTCTTCGTCGTCTTCGGTGACGGGTTATGGCGCTATGGGGCGTTGTCCACGTAGGTGTTCCGTGACATCACCCCCCCGGCGGAGGACGACCGTCCCGGTCGAGGCCAGGGTAAAGACAGGGTGGCGAAGCGGATGAGCAAAGTGATGAGAACATGTACAATGATGTCCTTACCGCCACTGATGATGGTGATGGTCGCGTTGAGCACCGCCCCGGAACAGCTGTGACCACCGCCGAACCAACGAGGCAGCGTCCAAAGCTTTCGGAGAAGCGCCGGAGATCTGGGCGGGGGGACGTCGTCGGCTATACGTCTGGTCGTGGCTGGTCAGTTCGTCTGGTCTCGGCGGGGCATGGGCAGGGGACACGGGGCTGGGGAATGTCGCGTCCGTGGATCACCGGGGCTGGGGCGGGCCGACGCTTTCCAGGAGCCAGGATGAGACTGCTTCATGAGCCGAGACGGGGTGAAGCTCGGGGCCGGGATGGGACTGAAACCCGCACCTCCACCAAAATGTTACGTGGCGGCAGGACAACGATGAGGCGAACCATGTGCGACGATGAAGTGATGTATTTCCAAGATGTTGCCGCAGAGCGATGCAATCTATTTACAAGCGGCCATGATCGCTCGGGCGAGCCGCATCCTCTTCGTCGTCTTCGGTGACGGGTTATGGCGCTATGGGGCGTTGTCCACGTAGGTGTTCCGTGACAATATAAACGCCGTCACAGTCCAAGGTGAGGACATCTCGCCTACGGACATTACTCTTGAAAAGGGCTGGTTGGAATATTACCGGCTTCGCGGCAATCGGGCCCTGCAATCCTTTCTTGAAGTGGTCCTTTCTAACAACCACGTCAACACGCCTGCTAGGCGCTCTCTATCACGTACACTCCCACGCCTGCCTCTTCTCCCCCGAGTGCACATCAAGATTATTTTTCGGCCCCGCGGTGGCAGGAACGGTGTCCGAACGGGCTCCGCCAGCCTTCGAGACGCCATTCTTACCGCAGCTAGTATCTCTGCTGCCGAAGCGTCGCCACAAATCTTCCGCCTGAACTCCGAAAAGAACATTACCGTGCTCCATGCTGCCAGTATAACCAGGCCGGCAAATACAATGCTATTACTGCAATTCACATCGACTCGCACTACTTCCGGCTGTCTCTTATGTCCCCACCTTCGAAAGTACCTTCAAAGGAGTCATACATGGCATACCCGCCTAGGATACGCCGCAAGCGATCACAGCCACTATCGTCAAATCAGCCAAAACCCAAAGCCCTCCAGGTGAGCCGCATGGGAACAGCCAGCACCGCCATAATCATTTTCGATGGCTACAAGGCACCTTTATACACTTATTACCGTGCTGCCGAATACAGGTGCTACATCCATCATCACAAGATGGACGCATGCCTCGCCTGTGGTGGCAAAGGACACCACACGGACGACTGCCCACGTCCCAACCCCACGCGCTGCAGCAGATGTGGGGACCATGCAGTCGAAGCTTCATCAACACGTGTGAACCAAAATTCGCCCTCTGCGGCGGCGCACATCCTCTTGGATATCCTTCGTGCAAGAACACCTCAAGGTAAAACCTCAGCTTGGAAAGACCACCAGCTTCCGCAAACAATGGCGAGAACATAGCGCTGCACTGTCATGATCGCCAGAAGTTACCACCCAGTCTCCACGTGCTTCCCATGAACAGCACCCACCTGCCTCGCAAGAGCGACGTGCCTCTGCAGCATCTGCAACAGCGATACCAGGAAACCCCACCCTAAAGAAGAAACATGCATCATCCCGACTTTCCAAGTGGGTAAACGGGGCAGGAGCGGCGGCCTCCACCTCATCTCCCCCATCAAATGAACTAGTTGATTTGAAGCAGTTACTCAATCAGGTTGTCTGAGAAAATGAGAAACTTAGAGCGAGATCAAACAGCTGAAAACATTTCCCCCACCATCCGTGAATTTGATAAATCAGCACTCATGGACAGTGATGATCCACCTTCTTTTCACTCAACCCCTCCTAACGCTCCCTTAACTGGTTCTTCTACACCCTACATCACCAAGCAAGACTTAGAGCATTGTATTCAAAACATCACAGAAACTATCACCTCCAAGCTAGCTTCCCAATATGAACAGTTCTGCAACCTTGTGACGAAATGGACCACCCAGGTAGCTACAATAAAGAGCGGTTATTGGCAGTAGAGTCACGAACTACTTCTAAGAAAGCTTCTAAGCCTTACAACAGGCCTACCACCTCCCAAATAACTGATCATGGCAACTGCTAGTTATACAGTTATACCACTTGGCATTGGAATTGTCGTGGGTACCGACGTAGCACGGCAACCTAGAACAAACCATTGATAATAAAATTTGAGGTCCTTCCCCAGATGTATTCTGCCTTCAGGAGACAGGTGTCGTTGTCAAACTATCGGGATATAAATCCTTCCTCGACTCACCTCCCAATCCTACAAAAACATCTATTCATCGCATTATCCCTGCTGTACAACACACCATTAAAAGCAAGATAAACCACGTTTTTGTAGAAATCATCTCCCCACAAAAGATGCCTTCAGTCTTTTTATTCTCAACGTTTACCGCAGTCCTCGCTTTCTTAGGCATCGCTTTCACTCTCTCTTTAAAAAGGCTGTTCTGGTTGAAAGCTTAAGACCTGAAAACTCAGCGTCTTACGAAGCAGCTCGACCTTTCGTCTTCGGAGGGCTCGATTGCATCACCAATGATAGTGAGATATTCACTCTACGGGACAGGATGAACATATACGGAGACATCCTCGCCCATTACCGCTTGGAGCGTGCCGATTTTCGCCCTCCACCTCCATCTTTATCCCGATTATTGGCGGTCATCTATCGGCAGCTCCAGACCCATTCCTTCCCCCCCATGCCGTCACGTCTGTGATCTTCCCCGACACATACGTAGCCGCATGGACATATTCGGTCCCTCCCGCATCGCTATCTCAAGTCATATGGGGCTGTGATACTATCCCACTATCCAGGCACCGATCCCACCCTAGTCTTCTTACCATGACCAGCAAGGAGCACTGGGAGGCAGCCCTGCGTGATCGAAACCCCCAAGTGCAAGAAGTCCGGGCCCGCTGTGCCGACGGCACCAGACCCCTGCCCAAAAGGGGCCCTGCTGCGCGACGAACGGTGGATAGGATGTCTCCGGCCAAGTCGCCCCAGCTCTGGCCAAGTAAAGTAGTTCTGTCTGTCTGTGTAAACCTAAGGTAACAACGTACACAAAAAAAAACTGACCGCACATTTTTCTGTAACATACGGGAAAGCTCTACCAGGCACATGGAAAATCAGGATGTTGCTGTTAATTTTGAGAGTAAGTTGAGCTTCTCTACGCTCATCTGGTTGATCACTCGGTGGGCCCTTCGACACCTTGGCGTTGTATGTGAACTATCCAGCGCGCACAACGAGCCGCTTGCTCTTATGAAGCTGTACACAAATATATATTATCCGCAGCTGGCGTATTCCTCTGTGGCGTGAACAGCACAGGCAAAACAATCTGTATGTTTATTACAGTATCCAAAAAAGGTTATATTTATCTTTAGCCGTTGCTTTTCGACTCATAACAATTATAATTTTTATCACCTCTTGGGCCGATGTTACCATTCTTAAGTTCCAGGCGTACTAAGGCGGATATTTTTTTCCTGTTTCAAATATTTCACGGCACACTGTGTTGTGGTGCAATACTGAAACATGATTCACTCCGTGGGCTGCAAACGTTGACCAGAAGACACGATGCATTCTTCAATCCTAAATGTCTACGTGACTTGTGCTGTATTTTTTGATTTCAGTGTTATTACGACCAGTACTCTGAATACTTAGGTGTATTTCATGATTCGCCAACTGTGTTGTGCAAACACGTCTGTGAGCTTGTGATGTTAGTGACAATTTGTATTCTTTGTTTACGCGCTATCACTCAAAAATTTAAGCTAACCAAGCACTCCTTTCTATCTTTTCGATTTACTGTTTCATCCAAAACAATACCCCCGACATCATAGCTCTACAAGAAACAAACTACATGTCCAAAATTCCTGTGTATGACCACACTGTGTATACTACCCGGCCGTATGTACCTTTATCAGAAGAAACATCAGAACAATCCGACATATATCGTCGACAAATACGCATCGCCATTTTCTCACGGAGCTAGTATCTAAGAAAATCAAAGATAACAGTATATTCCAGCTCAATAACTACTGCCGCCCCAAAAGCAAGGTTCCTGGCTTAGCCGACATTCTTAGGCAAGCAAAACGTCTAGCAGGATCCAAACGAGTTCATAGCTGGGGACTTTATTGCAGCACCTCATGCATAGGTCTTCAAGTATCAAAACAAACGTGGCAGGTAGCTTTCAGAATTCATGGCCGAAGAAACTAATTACCCTTGTTACCAATTTCAAGGTACCCACACGCATTAACCTAACTCTTACAGATCAATCCCAAAGTACTTGCTAGCGGAATTGATCTTGAGAAGTGATCACATGATCATTGACACGCCTTTCCAGTGGCCGAAATATAGAAGAAAGCTAGGAGTAGCGAAGCTAACAAACTGCGGTGCCGTCTGACAGAAACGAAGCAATACCCCGTACGAACCAAGAGAGACGTACCAAAATCGGTGCATGGCCTTGCCAGTGATGTAATCCAGCAGACGAAAATAATCCAAATGTCTGATGAAATCAGAGCAGTAGATATACTAAATATCTACTTCATATCTTGGAGGCAAGGTGCAGCTTACTGCGAGGATAGAAGTGACAGCGACACAACACAAAACTCAGTATCGGCATAGCCGCTCTTTACGGGGAGGCATGATACTAACCTGCGTATGTGAATCGGCAAATCTCAAAAACCTGAGACTTACGGGGTACCACATAGAACCTACCAAAAGCAGGAGAAAAACCACTAAGTCCACGCAGCCTTGTTCCACCGATACTCGGGCTATACAAAAGACCTCATGAAAACTCAAATCAAAAAACTTTCCAGCCTGCCTTTAAGAACCGCACCCTGTATACATGGGTAGATTCGACCCTACCCTGGACCAGCCAAGAACACCGGCTAAATTGCGGGCGGCCCTGGTCAAAGTCCATCAAAATACATCATCAAGCATGGAAAAGGTCTACAAAATCTAGCAAATCTATACCAAAGCTGCATCCTAGCACCGACGGATTTTATGAATGATTGCTGGACCTCTAGTATCCGCCCAACCTCATCGAAGGAGGCGGAGGTGAAATTGCTACCCACGCCCGTCAAGGCGCTAAGGTCCAACAAATCTCCACCGATTTCTCTAACTTCATGTATCCGAAAACTAACCGAACACATCGTACTTATCCGACTACAAACTTACCTATATACATAAGGAAAAGTTCCACACAAGACGTTCGCTTTCCGTCCGCACCTCTGTACACACGACATCCTCTTGCACCTAAAGAATGTCATATTCGAGGCTTCCAGCAAAACCGCACATAAAGCTACAATTGCCCTCGACCTGAAAGGCGCATTTGACAAGGTGACACGCGCTTCCATTCTCAAGAACGTCCGCGATCTCGGTATCGGTGAAAGAAGGTATCGTTATATTAAAGACTTTCGTGACAGAAAGGAGGCCGCCATAAGGATTCAAGACACCAGTTTCGATATGGGTTCGTGTGGAAGCAGGCTAACTCCAACAGGAGTGATTTCATATATTTTCGAATATAAATGGCGGACATGCATCTAGATCGCGACCTCCGATCTACAAAACGTAGCCTGTAGTGTACATTTTCGAGAAAGTGATGACCTTCACGTTAAAAAGCATACAAGAAAGTTATAAGCAAGCTCAATCAAAACTGTTGCCGACATACTGTGTGGTCGACATGTTCTCTTCAGAGTGGTGGAATGTGGCGGTGTGTGCGTGCAGGAGTCCGAACAGGATCCATCATGGGGTGATAGTATCAACAACCCGCGTAGGACTGATCGACTCATAAAAGTACTGCTTTGTGAAAGCAAGTACTCTTTTCGTTTTCACTTTTTTATTCTCTGTTTTTCTTTTTGTTTTTCTTCTTTCATCTAGCGTAGCAAGCCAGCCGAACGGCTCGGCTAATATCGCTGGTTTTCATTAAAGTTATTCTCTCTCTCTCTCTCTCTCTCTTCCTACACAACAAGGTGGATGTCGAAAACGATAGGGAGGCTTCCTGGACGGCATTTCGTACTTGGTTAGGCTCATAAATGGTATAATCAGCTAATTCCATTATTTTGGCCAAAGCCTAGAATCTTAATTTTGATTTAAAGATGCTACCATCACAGACTGTGACGTGGTATTGGTTGTGGCGTGAATGCTAACATGGGGCCGAATTCTATAAAACGACGGGGCGTCACTTGGAAACGATGGGGCAGCGCCATGCAAATGCATGTGTTCGGGGGTTGTGGCCGTCGCTTTTTGCTGTTTCGGGACGGGCCGCAGAAAAGACGAGCCGCCGAAAAGCAGTGTGGCAAGGGCTCGAAGCTACAAGCGAAACGACGGGGGTCAGAGGGCGTCAATTTCCGCCCTTGCCAGACTGCTTTTCTGCGGCTCGTCTTTTCTGCGGCCCGTCCCGAAACAGTCCAAAGCGACGGCCCCAACCCCAGAACACATGCATTTGCATGGCGCTACCCCGTCGTTTCAAAGCGACGCCTCGTCGTTTTAGAGAATTCGGCCCCTGTTTGTCTACCTACAATCATTTCTTAAAGGGACACTGAAGTGATATGTAAACATTGCGGGATTACTTGCGCAAATTGTAGTCCGGAGTCCCCAGGCCATGTTACGACCACTCTGGGCGCGTTTACGCGATTTTATTTAGTAGAAAAAATTATTCGAAGATGCTGTCCTCCTCTCTTTACGCTCGCCCATTTTCTGCGGCGTTTTCGTGTGACGTCGCGAGGAGCCTAGCTCGCAATTGGCTGCGCTACTTCACGGCTCCCCGGCCTTCAGGCAGAGTCAGTCGGCCCAGCGTTTCGTCCGCCGGCCGCCGACGGGTCGTCGCAATTCGTTCGCTCAGTTGAAACGAAAAAAGGACACGTTTGTGAATGGAAGAATGGGCCTTTCTTTACTTGGTTAGTTTGTACACTGTCATCAGCATCATCATCACTGGCCAATCTACGCCCACTGCAGGGCAAAGACCTCTCCCATTATTCTTCGAATCTCGGTCCCATGCCAACTGTGACCAATTTATCCCCGCAAACTTCTTAATCTCATCTGCCCATCTAACGTTCTGCCGCCCCCTGCAACGCTTGCCTTCTCTAGGGATCCATTCTGTTACCCCTAATGACCAGCGGTTATCTTGCCTTCGCATTACATGCCCTGCCCACGTCCATTTCTTCTTCTTAATTTCTACTAATATATCTTTAACACCAGTTTGCTCCCTGACCCACTCCGCTCTCTTCTTGTCCCTTAATGTTACACCTATCATTTTCCGCTCCATTGTCCGCTGAGTCGTTCTCAATTTAAAAGGAACCCTCTTAGTGAGCCTCCAAGTTTCTGCCCAGTAGGTGAGTACCGGTAAGATGCAGCTGTCATACACTTTCTTCTTCAGCAACAATGGTGGGCTGCTATTTATTATCTGAAAATGTCTGCCATATGCACCCCACCCCATTCTGATCCTTCTAATTATCTCTGCCTCATGGTTGGGATTGGAGTCACAACTTGGCCTAAGTATATATATTCGCTTACCACTTCCACTGCCTCGCCACCTATCTCAAACCGCTGTGCTGTCCCGAGGTTATTGATCATTACTTTAGTTTTCTGCATATTAATTTTCAGGCCCACGGTTCTACTCTGTTCGCCCAGTACGGAAAGCATGCTTTGCAATTCGTCCCCCAAGTTACTTAGCAAGGCAACGTCATCAGCAAATCTGAGGTTACTGAAGTATTCTCCATTAACCCTTACTCCCACCTGTTCCCAATCCAACGTTCTGAATACTTCTTGTAAACATGCTGTGAATAACATTGGAGAGATTGTGTCTCCTTGTCTGACACCCTTCCTTATAGGTATTTTACTGCTCTCTTTATGGAGGATGATGGTACCTGTGGACCCACTGTAGATATCTTCTAGTATTCTTACATAATGCTCATCTACCCCCTGGTTCCGTAATGCCTGAATGACTGCTAGGGTTTCGATCGAGTCAAATGCTTTCTCATAATCTATGAAGGCTATATATAGGGGTTCAGTATACTCAGCACACTTCTTTATTACCTGATTGATCGTGTGAATATGGTCCATTGTTGAATAACCTGTACGGAACCCTGCTTGTTCTTTAGGTTGACTGAAATCTAAGGTTGCAGAAATTCGGTTAGCGATTACCTAAGTAAATACCTTGTAGACGACTGACAGTGAGCTGATCAGCCTGTACTTTTTCAAGTCCTTCATGTCGCCTTTCTTATGGATTAGGATCATGTTCGCGTTCTTCCAATATTCCAGTACCATTGCGGTCATTAGGCATTGCATATACAGGTTTGCCAGTTTTTCAAGGACAATTTCTCCGCCATCCTTCAAGAGGTCTGCTGTTATCTGATCCCTACCCGGTGCTTTGCCCCCTTTCATTTCTTTCAAAGCCTTCCTTACTTCTTCGGTCGTTACTGATGGGATGTCTATCTCCTCTGAGATACTGTCTCGTTCGGCATTATCCTGTAAGTCCTGGCTACGGTGCAGATCCCTACAGAGCTCCTCGGCCACTGTGACTATTTTATCCCTATTTGTGATGACATTGCCTTGCTTATCCTTAAGTGCATACATCTGATTTTTCCCTACGCCTAGACGTCTCTCCACTGCTTTCAGGCTACCTCCGTTCTTTACAGCATATTCGATCCTCTCCATATTATACTTCCGTATGTCAGCTGTCTTACGCTTATTGATTAACTTCGAGAGCTCCGCTAGCTCTATTCTGTCAGCTGCGGTGGAGATTCTCATGGTTTGCCGTTTCCTGATTAGATCTTTTGTCTCCTGTGAAAGTTTACCAGTATCCTGTCTAGCCATAGTGCCCCCGACTTCTACTGCACACTCGGTGATAATGCGTGCAAGGTTGTCGCTGGCTTCCTGTGTCGTAAGCTCGGCTTCATCGTTAAGAGCTGATTATCGGTTCTGCAGCGCGATCCTGAATTCTCCTACTTTACGTCTTACTGTTAGCTCATTTATCGGCTTCTTTCGTACTAGTTTGTTGCGGTCCCTCCTCAGATCTAGCCTAATTCGAGATCTTACCATACGGTGGTCACTACACCTTACCCTTCCGAGCACTTCCACATACTGCACGACGCCAGGGTTATCGCATAATATGAAGTCTATTTCAGTTTTGTGCTCCCCATTCGGGCTCCTCCAGCTCCACTTCCGACTCTCCCATTTACAGAAGAAGGTATTCATTATGCGTAGGTTATTCCGTTCTGCAAACTCAACTAGTAGGTCCCCCCTGCTATTTCTACAGCCCAGAGCATAGTTCCCAACTGCCTTGTCTCCAGCCTAATTCTTGCCTACTTTAGCATTGAGGTCCCCCATAACAACAGTATACTGTTTTTACTTTGGCCATTGCCGATTCCAAATCTTCATAGAGGCGTTCCACTACTTGGTTATCGTGGCTGGATGTAGGCGCGTAGCCCTACACCACCTTGAGCTTGTTCCTCTTATTGAGCCTAATTACAAGACCTGCTGCCCTTTCGTTAATGCTATAGTATTCATCTATGTTGCCAGCTATGCTTTTATTGACTAGAAGCCCCACTCCCAGTTCTCTTCTGTCCTCTGGACCACGGTAACATAGGTCCATTTTTCAGCACTGTAAGGGCTTCGCCTGCCCTCCTAGCCTCGCTAAGCCCTATTACATCCCATTTAATGCCCTCTAATTCCTCGAGCAACACCACGAGACTTGCAAGGTTCGCGCGTTAAACGTTGCCGGGTTCAGATTCCATTGGCGGCCTGTCCGGATCCAGGGATTCTTAGCACCCTCTGCTGCGTCACAGGTTTGACCGCCACCGTGGTCAGTTGCTTCGCAGCCGCTGGGGACTGAGGGCCGAGGGTTAGTTGGCTTATTCATGGGAGGTTGTGGCCATTACTACACCAGGGTAACCAATCCTGCTCTGGTGAGGGAGTGCATTGCCGGCAATGGTCGCCGGGGTCAGGCCGCACCCCAAGCCCCTTTGTGCAATTCCATCAATACGCGGATTTCTTTTTTTTAATCTGGTGGAAATTGTCCGGCACCGGCATTCGAAGCACGGTCCTTCTGCACGCGAGACGGGTGTTCTACCTCTGCGCCATCGCTGCATCTAGCTGTACACTGTATCTAGCTCCAAGTCAAGGTCGCTTCACACAAGCGCTGCACAAGCGCACATGCGACGCTTCGCTGACTGCTACGCCAGTAGGAAAATATAAGGCCTCTTGAAGGCGGGAGAAGAGTCAGCGAAGTCAATATAGGTACTAAGGAAATAAAATCAACTGATATTTTTACCATACAGCGTAAACATAGGGTGCGGGAAGCACTTGTTTGCGCTGGGCGAACAAGCACAGCGGTCAGCAGCACGACTACGCATCTGCGAACTCTTTTCTGTCTACGAAATGCAATTGCTAGACGTGAGCTATTGTGGAAACTCGGGGGACGCTTACTGCACGAGCGCAATACAACAATTAGTCACCTAAGCTGCTTGAAATTCCAAAACTAAATAAAAGTGTAAACTTGTTGTACAATATATATACCTTATACTACCAAGGACGGCGGAGCCACCCCGTGGTTGAGTGGTCTGATTCTGCTTCCGGTAGCGCAAGCGAGCGGACGCAGGATGGCGAGCTCCGTCCAAGGAGCGGCTTCGGCGGGCGTTTCGGCCCGCGGTAACAGGATTTCTGCCCAGGATACCGATGAATATCAAGTTCTTTTGCCCCAGTTCCCAACAGGTCAGTCAGTGTTAAATACTGTGTTTCTTCATGCTGATATGCGTGCCCGCCCCTATCGCGTCGAGGACTTCCGTGACACTTTGGCTCGTCTGTCATTGCTCCCCGATGTTGTCGCCTTGGGGGCATACCAGATGAGTCACGTATGGGCAGTGACTTTCAAGTCGGCCGAAGGAGGGAAGAAGATTTTGGCCGCGAACGACGTAAAGGTAAAGGACCGGCGCTGCATCGTCGTTGATCCGGGAAACCAGGAGGTTCGCCTAAAACTTCACTGGTTGCTCTATAACGTGCCTGAAGACGCCGTCCGCGTTGCGCTAGCACCTTACGGGCGCGTCTGCGAGGTGCGTAGGGAGCGATGGCGCGTCGATGGTATCCAAGATAAGGGTTCAACGCTGCGCTCGGTGACCCTGAAGTTGAAGGAAGGTATTACGGTAGACGACCTGCCACACGAACTTCGTGTTGCGGGAGACAGGGCTCTCGTTGTTGTCGCCGGCAGGGCCCCCCAGTGCCTGCGTTGCAACACCAAGGGGCACATCAGGCGTGAGTGCAAGGTGCCGCGGTGTTCGTCGTGCCGTCGTTTCGGACACGAGGCGAGTCCGTGCGTGAAGTCCTACGCGACTGTCACCGGACCTGTAAGGGACGAAGAGCTCCGTGAAAACCTTATGGACGAAGAGGACACGAAGGAGACGTCAGCTGGGACCAGTGACGAGGTGGTGACAACGCGCGTCCCGGAGGTGCCGGTCGTGGCGGACGCTGGCTCTGGCGTTCGTCCGAAAGACCAGCTAGGCCAGCTGAAGACGCCAACCCCGTGCGCTTTGTCGAGCCAGGCCAGCAGCATCAAGGTGAAGGAGGTGATGACGACGACGACGCCAGCTCCTGTAGCGGACGTCATGGACATGGAGCTCGGTGGTGCTATCGCAAAGCGGCAACGCGAAGGCAACGACACCAGCCAAGGCACCGAGGTTATTGGCATTGAAGAGCCGCCTACGAAAGCGGTACCCGGGCGTCGTTCGGGCTTCAAGTCGAAGCCTAACGTGCCCCCTGACCAACGGACGCCACCGGGTTTACCTTCATAGCACCACTTCGGGGCTTCAAAAGGAATGTCTACTGAAGCCCGTAGGGACGCTGGCGTCGGTGAGGACTATGCTCTTGCGTTGGCTCGGTCTCGCATTGCTTGGTAGAAGCGAACGTGGGTGGCGTTCCAGTTCTTAGACTGGTTTTGTGTTTAGGGTTGATGTAAGTTGTAGGCAACGTAGTGTTGAAGGCAACCGCTGAGCGACAGGTTTGTTTCTCCTCTCAACATGGTTTTTTAAACAAGCCTACGCGCATTGCCACGCTAAATGTCAGGGGACTTGCTGACCGTAGGCGTCAAAACCAGTTGTATCGACTCGTGACTGACGGCAACCTGGACATTGTGGCCTTGCAAGAGACCAAGGTTGAGAGCGAGGACCAGACCGACCGTATGGTACGGCCCTTCATGGCTCGCTACGATGTTTGTGTTTCTAATGCCGTCGGATTGTCTGCGGGCTGCGTGCTTTTAATAAGGCGTAGTTTAGGTGCGACTCTAAAGGCTGTGACTGCGTCGGAAGCGGGCCGGTTTGTTGTGTGTGACTTTGATTTGGGTTTAAAAGAATGGCGTGTTATTTGCGTGTACGGGCCCAACAACGGTGCCGAAAGAAAGGCTTTTTTCGAGGATTTACGAACATGGTGTAACACTGAGCGGCTGTTGATTTTGTTGGGGGATTTTAACTGCGTGTGTTCTGCGCGTGATAAAAGCAGCCTGTTCAATTTCCGAGATGCAAGTACGGCGGTGCTGAACGACATTGTCACAGATGTCGCGCTGGAAGATGTAGGTGATAGCCTTGGTGGTGCTGGGACAGTACAATACACTCATTTTCAGGGCAATAGTCACGCTCGTCTGGATAGACTGTATATGTCGCTTGAGCTTCTGCCTGAGTGCGACGATTACCAAGTGTCCCCGGTGTCGTTTAGCGACCACTGTCTCGTGTCGGCATCACTTGGTAAGATCGGAAAGCGAAGAAACGCATTCTGTTGGGGGTTGTGGAAACTTAATAACAAGTTGCTTGAGGATGAAGAATTTGTTGAGGCCGTCGTCGTATGTGCACGGGAGTATTTTTGCAGTAATGACAACTTTAACTATGCTTCTAAATGGGAACATTTTAAACAGAGGGTTAAAATGAAAGCCCTTGAAAGATCGTCTGCAATGAAATATGAGGAGAAAAGGAAAGAGGCCTGGCTGCGGAGTAGTCTGGACGTTTTTGTAAAGGAAGTATGTAAATCACCTGGCATGTTTAAAGATGATATTCTAACTCTAAAAGCGCAACTTGAAGTCATCGACAGGGAACGCTATCACGGTGCAATTGTACGGGCAAGGGCTGAACGTTTCTTGCGTGGCGAAGCGCCAACAAAAAGAGCACTTAGTTCGGAAAAAAGATACGCTCGTAGGAATGTGATAGCCGAAATTGTGTCCGATGGGGTAGTGTACAATGACCAGAGCAATATTGAGCGGTGTTTCTGTGAGCATTATAAAAAGCTATTCGCGCGTCACCCGGTCGACGTGGTTAAGTTTAAGGAGGAGTTCATATGTTTAATGCCAAAGTTGGCTGAAGAAACCATAGAGTCTCGCGCAAGGGATATCACCGTAGAGGGTAAGAAGAGCCGTCGACGAGCTGAACACTGAAAAGACACCGGGCCCCGATGGTTTATCTGCAGCCTTTTATAAAAAGTTTAAAATAGTTAGTGGTGGTATCAATGGCTCGCTGTAAATGGTATTCTTGGTTGCCTGTAGAACCGCTGTTGCTCGATATGGTAAGGTCGTCCGCATAGAATGTGTGGGAAATGCCCGGGATATGGTCAAGTAGACATAGTAGTCCCGACAGTGCAATGTTGAAAAGTAGGGGTGAAATAACTGAGCCCGGTGGGGTACCCTTGACTGGTGTGTATAACTTGCCAGAGGTGTGGAGGCCGAGATGGAGAGTCACTGTGCGATCGGTGGGGAAGGCCCGAATGTAATTGTAGGTAGTGGTTCCGCATTTCAGGGCGTATAACCTGGCTAGAATGGCTGTATGGGTGACATTGTCCAAAGCCCCCTGCACGTGAAAGGCTAGAATGGAGCTCTGCTGAGTCTTGCTGAGGTTGGCAATGATTTGCTCTAAGTTGCAGGTGGATGTCATGGGTTGACGGGCGATTCCGAAAACCAAACATTGTGTGGGGGAGTGAGTCAGCCTTTTCGAGGTAGAGTCAATGAGGCGTCGTTTGACAAGGCATTAAAACAGTTTTCAACGCTTGAGGTTAATGAAATGGGCCGACGACTGTTGATACAGATTTGGTTCTTGGGATTTGGAGAAGGGTAATATCCGCGTGGCGCCAGTGAGCTGGTACCGTGCCTTGAGACCAATGGTGGGTGTTGCAGTCGAGTAATGAGTTGAGCTGCTCTTCATTGAGAGTGCAAAGGAAGCCGTGTGTGATGTGACCATGGCCGAGTGCTGTGTTCCGGGCTAGCTTGGCAAGAGCTTGTGCAAGTTTAGACATCGAAAAAGGGACGTCTAGAAGTGCGTTAGCTGCAGCGGTACGTCAGGGAGGCGTGTGGCGGTAGTGCGTGTTCTAAAAACCGCAGTTGGCGATAACCGCGGTTAAAGTTTAGTAACCACGGTTAAACTTATCTGCGGTTACCTTCGCCGCGTAACTAGGGTATAAGTTTGGGACCCAACGCCAGTATAAATCCGGCTTAGAGCGAGGGAATCTGCGTAACAAGAGCCCCAGCTTAAAAAAGACATCCCCCTCGCGAGGGGCACGATCAAATGCACAGCATTTCCGAGGGGGTGCGCCGGCAAGTCGTATCTCTCGATCGCGGCACCCGTGTCGCCATCTTTTAGAGGCGCGGGACAACTTGTGGCGCTTTCGAAACAAACGAGAAATGAGTGAAGGATATAAGGCGCGTTCGGCGCATCGAAATCTGTGTCTGTTTCGTGGCTCGGTCGGTAGTGCGCCGGGCACCTTACGTTCCGCCCGCGGCGCCGTGGGTTCGAAACCGGGCGCCGGAAACTGTTATTTCTTTCATAGTGTAGTGGCCTGGCTGCGGACTACGACAAGGCGCGCCTGCGGACTACGAAAAGGCGCGCGGACTACGACAACGCGCGCCTGCGGACTACGACAAGGCGCGCATGCGGACTACGACAAGGCACGCCAACGCCGCGTGACACTGTGAGTTACTAAAATGCTATGCATTTAAAAGACCTCAGTCCGGTGTTGTGTAGAGTGTAATTGGAGTCTTATCAGAATGGCGTGCTTCCGCCTTCATTTTTAGAGTCGCATATCGTTTTCATCCCAAAATCTGAGGATGACGCTAAACTCAGAGAAATCTCTGGGTATCGCCCCATTAGCCTGACGAATGTCGACTACAAGATTTTGATGAAAATATTGGCTTCCCGCATGCAGACTGTGATCAAAGACATTGTTGGACCGCACCAAACTTGCGGAATAAAAGGGAGGTCGATTGTAACGAATGTTGACACGGCCCGGAGTGTTTTGGAATGTTGCGATAGCGTCCAGGGAACTTTATCAATGCTTCAAATTGATCTGGCAAAGGCCTTTTATCAGGTTTCGCACGAACTTCTTTTAAACATGTTAGAGCAAGTAAATGTAGGGTCTGTTATTCTTGATGGTGTGCGCATGGCGTATACAGGGTGTACAACTAAGCTGGTTGTCAACAAAACAATTGGCAAACCCATCCCAGTTCAACGGTCTGTACGCCAGGGTTGCCCGCTGTCGCCGTTGCTTTTTTGTGTCTACATTGAAGCCTTTTGTTTGAGTGTTATTAAGAGTCAAAGGTTCAATGGTTTTCTACTCGAGTCATGCGAGGTGCGTGCTTTGGCGTATGCGGACGATATTGCTCTCTTTTGTGTCGATAGGAGCAGTATAAGCGTTGGTGTAAACACGCTTAAGACTTTCTGTAAGTACATTGGCAGTAACGTAAACTGGCAGAAATGCTTGGGTTTTTGGCATGGCTACTGGGACACTACACCGAGTGTGTTTGAGTGCATTAGCTGGCAGACGACGCCAGCGAAGTATTTGGGAGTGCCGTTAGAAAATTATGTTGATAGTGATCCTTATTGGCACGGGCAGGCTGCTTAACTGCGAGAAAAGGCCGAGAAATGGAAAGGCTCTGGCCTTTCCATGTTTTCCAAGGCCTCAGTGTGTAACGTGTTTTTTATGAGCAAACTCTGGTACGTTCTTCAGGTACTTCACTGTTCGCGTAAGAACGTACAGGCTCTGCATCGTGTGTTTGCAGTGTTTATATGGGGGTCCACGTGGGAGCAAACGAGCCGGACGAACTTGTTTCGGCGGGTGCGCGTCGGAGGTCTTTCTCTATCGCATTTGTTTTTGCGACAAGTTGTCAATCGCTTTTTGTTTCTGCGTGACGTGAATGATCCTTTCTTGCGCACTGTGTGTCAGATGAGGCTAGCTAGGGCACTACCTGAATTTGTTGTTTCTTCTGCGTTTTTTACTTCTGGTGCACCCAGAGGATATTTTCGGGAGGTGGTACTGGCAACAAAGTTTTTACGGGCCCGCTTCACGCTTGAATACTTATCAAAAGTGACGCGCAAAAGACTGTATTATGACCTTGAGGATATTGTTTTGCCTGAGCCGATGTGCAGATCCATGTACCGTGCAGGGCCTGGGCAGGACGTACTTAAACGAGTAAAGAGAATGGCAGTGCCGCCATGGGTTAAAACGATCTTTTTTAAACCTCACGTGGGCGTCCTTCCAGTAAAAACCTGGCAAAAAGAGAAAGGTCTATACATTCTATGTGGGGTAGACTGTTACCCATGCAAAAAACCCGAGTCGGTTGAACATGTTTTCTTGGAGTGTTGGGATGGGGTCTTCCTTTGGGATGTGCTTCAGCGCACATTAAAGAAGGACTTCCCCCTGGATGCCTACGGGATCAGGTTTCTACCCATTCAAAGCGAGGATGGGGTACCATATGACCTCGTCATGGTTCTGGCCCTGCACGGCATTTGGAAATCGCGCATGGCCATCCGCCATCGCGACATCGATGCCAAACGGTCCAAAGAGTACTTTTCTGAGTCTGTTCGTCTGATTATTGAAGTGTGGAGGGCTCAGCCCGAGCCTCCGGAATGATTGCCCGTGTTTGAAACTTTAACAAACACGAAACAATTTTAGACATTACTCTGTTAGTCAAGTGCTGGCTAGCGTCTTTAAGAGTGTAGTGTTTTGTTTGTGTGTCAAAGTATGGCAATAAAGAAAAAAAAAGTGGTTGAGTGGTCTGGGGAGCTAGGTATGTTGCCGCAAGTGTTTTGCAAGTCACATGTTCGAGTCACCGCGGGTACGTGCTTTTTTTTTGTAAGTTAACTTTTTCGTTTTCTGCCGATGTTTTCTACATTGAGTTCAGCTTTTTTGGGGGCCGCAACGTTCATGGCTCCACGAACTAGTTCAGAGAACGCGCGCTGGCTTGCACTGGCGAGCTAGCGAGTTCTCGTTGGCGTGCTGTTCCCATACGATCCGACTGCTTGCGGGCAGTGGGCACAGGCCAGAATGAACAGACCCTTGGCCTGGTGCGAACACGCTCTTTACGGTACAGGCATGAGTGAGGCAAGCTCCAAATACGGGGAAAAGCGCATGACATTTGGGCGTCTGCGGGTACATGGAGGGCATCCATGCACTGCGTAGGCCTCGGCTAGTGAATGCTACGATTCCAAGCCGTCCTGGAAGGCTTATCTTTATGCATTTTTACAGCTGACAACATGGCAGAAGCGCGGTACGATGAATACTGAGTTATTGAGAATGCCCATCCAACAACACCACCAGTTGTGTTTTACAGAACCGAAACTGAAACCGAAACTTGTTTGTTGCTCACCTTGGGCATCGTCCAATCACGGTGCCCGCTCCTCCCAACGTCACAGCTTTAGTTGGTGCGGCCGCCGCAAACCGCGCATGGTAGTTTTTCTTCTTTCGCGCTTGGTAAAATAATTACCGATTTGTCAACCGGATAAACAATGAAAAGTGTGCTAATTTGGGCCAGTCTACGCAGTGCAAGCAAAAACGGGAGCTTGACAAATTCACTTCAGTGTCCCTTTAAGACCGAACCGCCTAATGTTATCATTCTTCATAAAGAGATATTCCAGCAGCTGCGCTTTGCTATAAACTGGAGAAGAGTCGGTCAAACAAAAGCTACTCTTTTGTGCAATAGCCTCGTCGTTTGCAGCCTCGTCGTGTGCGGCCTCTTTTCCGTGCTCTTTTCCATCCCTGATTTCCCAGTGCCAAAAATATTTAAATGCACCGTAAACACAACCCAAAGGTGTTGCCTCAAGATGTCACCCGCTTCGCCGCCCATCACGAGTGGCGAAAATGCCCCCGTCGTTTTCTGGAAACTTCGTGCTGTGCACACCAAGTCACTGCTGCACGCTCCCACGATTTAGGAAAAACGATTAAAAGAAGGGGGATACACGAACACACAGAAAGTTGACTGCCACCAAAAACGTGCGTCCAATTTCGTAATCTCGCTTCCATGATGATGATGATGGTTGGATGTTAATGGCGCAAGGCCAACTAGGGCAAAGAGCGCCAAAACAGTGGTTAAATATGAGAGGTGAGAACTTAGACACTGAAATCCGTAAGCAAGAACAAAAGTGCCTTGCATGTGATTAGTATGTGCACTACGGATAGGGCCTCTCCGCACCTGCCGCACTGGGGTCTAGGAGATCCCGTCAGCAGATACGAGTGCGTTGCATGGGTGTGCCCTATCCGCAGCCTACCCAAGGCGACTTCCGTGTGTCTGTTGTGCGAGTAAGATGTGTACCGTCCCAAGTGTGGCTTTATTACATGTAGTTTGTTGTCTGTCTGTTCATTCCAGTGTGTTTGCCATGTTCTGCGCAAGTGTTGTCTTATGTGTGGCTTGAGGTCTGTGTAAGGTAGTGTTGTTATGTCTACTGTGTTTCGGAGTGCAGCATTGGCGGCCATTTCATCCGCCAGTTCATTTCCGCCGATGCCAGAGTGGCCTGGCACCCAACACACAGTCACCTCAAGGTTTGAAGAATATGCCAGCACAATTGATTTAAAGACAAGGTTAACCCTTTAATGCCGGTTGTTGCGAATTCGCGACATACTGAATGAAGCTGGCCAACCAACTCGCGAAACCTTTGCTAGCTTCAGCGGCGGCTGTGATGTGTTTGCGGCAAAGAGGTGGTGGTTGCGCTCCAGACTTGTAGCGCCATCTCGTATAAGGTGTTGAAAATTAAACTTAGTATGTCCATTGGTTGGCGGACTGCGCGCGCCACGTGCGACAGCTCTTACTTCATCGTCGTTTTCTGTCTAACCATAAAAAGTACAAGGTCCCCCAATTTTTTTTCTTTTTGCACGCATTCAGGAGACTGCCCAAGAGGTGTTACATTGTCGAAAAATACTTTTTTTGTTGCATGCTTCTTGCTTTCGCTGTATGTCGCAAATTCGCGACATTCGGCCATTTAGGCAGTTTGCGGTGAATGCAGGTATGCTGTTTTTTTTTTATTTTATGGCCGAGTATGGATGTCAGATCGCTGTATGGAAGAAAGGGCTTCGCACACGCCTGCCACCTGAGGATAACAGTGACGATAGCTGACTTAGTGACAGTGATTACGACGATGCTGACTACGATCCTCATGCACAAGCACGAGCTGCGACCTTGGGAGAGCCTCCGTCAAAGCAGTGAAGATGAAAACGGTGACGTGGTGCCTTTGCCAACTGCCTCTGCCAAACAGACAGTGAAGTGAAAAAAAAAGACTGTCAAGAACAGCGGGAGATGCCATCCTGGAATATCACTCTTCCTGAAAGAGACAGTGTGTGAGGACCTACTGAATATTTCAAAGAGTTTTTTGATGACAGCTTACTGCATCACATCGTACGGCAGACCAATCTTTTTGCAACGAAAAAAACCCAAACAAAGGGATGGCCCAAGTAGGCGATAAAGTTGCATTCCAGATATTGGCCTACGTGCCTGTTTTCGCGAATTCGCGACAAACCTAAAAGTCGGCGATAACGTTGCATCTCAGATAATACAACTGGGGAATGCAAACACGGTGTCTGTCTAAAGCCGAAACACGAAAAAAGAAATTTTTTGCGGCCTATTTCATAATTCCGGCATTAAAGGGCTAACTACATCGTTTTTCGAGGACTCTCCGGATGACAATGTACGGACGACACTCAGCGAATCTGCATAGATGATGGATTTAGGAATATGATGTTCAACTATGTGACTTACAACAAGAAAAATGCCATATGCTTCTGCCGTAAAAATACTTGTCTTTACATTCATGGTTCTATATGCTTCAAAATTCGGCCCATGCGCCGCACAAGACACTGCAGTGAACGTTTTCGATGCATCGCTGAAAAACTCTGCAGCCTTGTATTTATCCTGCACATACATGAAATGCTGCAGAATCCCACTTTTTGGTGTCCTGTTCTTATTGTATTTTAAGAAAGACAAGTCACATGCAACAGGACGAAGATGCCATGGTGCTACAAGATCAGTGATAGATGACTTGAATGTGTCTACAAAGGAGACCTCATGAATAGTGACCTCGTCCCTTACTCTGAGCGAGAAGGGAACAGGAATGGACGGCCGATTTAAAAAGAGTTTTGATGTGGATGTATCACTAAAAACCGGTTTAAAAGGATGGTTGTCCATTGATGAAATTTTAGAGGCATATAACAAGTCAACATAGGTTCGCTGGTGTGATAAGCACCATTTGTCACACTCTGCGTAAAGACTCTGTACAGGGCTCGTACGGAATGCGCCACAAGAGAGGCGAAGCCCCAAGTGAAGCACTGGGTCGAGCATTTTATGTGCTGTTTTAGTGGCTGACCCATACACAACACTCCCATAGTCCAATCTAGACCCCACTAGACTTGTGAAAATACGTAACAGGAGTTGCTTATCCGTTCCATACGACTGGTGGGACAAGATTTTAAGAATGTTGAGAGCCTTTAAACATTTATGTTTCAATTGTTTAATGTGAGGGATGAACGTGAGCCTTTCATCCAGCACCACACCTAAAAACTTGTGTTCCTTCCTCACAGGAATCGATACGCCATTAAGGATAATGTCTGGGTCCAGATGGACCCCACGCCTCCTGGAAAAGACAACACAAGTGCTTTTTTCTGGGTTAACTTTAAGACCGTTCTTG
The DNA here is from genome assembly GCF_048455015.1 of Haemaphysalis longicornis. Classification (NCBI taxonomy): domain Eukaryota; kingdom Metazoa; phylum Arthropoda; class Arachnida; order Ixodida; family Ixodidae; genus Haemaphysalis; species Haemaphysalis longicornis. The sequence continues at coordinate 2,975,371 of NW_027526407.1, read as the reverse complement.
TCTGCCCAGCTGGCAAGTTTTTTGACACCGAGCTGGACTTGACGCTCACAGATGGACATATTACATGATTTAAAAGATAGCTGGATGTCGTCTACATACATTGAATAAGAAATTGTAGGTGGCAACGCCTTCCCAAGGGAGTTCATTTTAACTATGAACAGAGTGCAGCTTAGCACTCCACCTTGCGGAACGCCGTTTTCTTGCACATGAACTCTTGAGAGTGCGCTACCTACTCTCACGCGAAACGTTCTTTCGGACAAATAACTAGCAAGGGTGTTGAGCATATGGCCCGAAACACCGAAAGACTTTAGGTCACTTAGGATCCCGTAACGCCAAGCGGTGTCATAGGCCTTCTCAAGGTTTTGTGAATGAAAGCATCCTTTATGTATGTTTGTGAATGAAAGCGTCCTTTATGTATGATTCAAGGGCGACAAGTTGGTCATTTGTAGATCGCCCCGCCCTGAAGCCTGCCTGGCAGCCCTCGAGAAGACCGTTGTACTCAAGGAAGTACACAAGTCTCCTGTTTATCATCTTCTCGAAGAACTTGCAAAGGCAGCTTGTAAGGGCGATGGGCCGATAGCTAGCAGGAGAGGAAGGGTCCTTTCCTTCCTTCAGGAAAGCCACTACTATGGCCTCCCTCCAAGAGCGAGGAATGTGCCCCGAAAGCCATATGTTGTTGTATAGATGTAGGAGTGTTTCAAGAGTGTTTGGGTGTAGGTGTTGTATCATGGTGTATGTGATTTTGTCTGCACCAGGAGCTGAAGGCTTACATGTGCTCAGAGCAACCTTCAGCTCATGAATTGAAAAAGGAGAATTGTAAGAAGTGTGCGACTTCTTGCTATCACGAAGGGACTTCTTTTCCGCAGACGTTTTGTGCTTCATGAAAGTGTTTGTGTAGTGTGATGAGCTGGACACGTGTTCGAAGTGTTGTGCAAGTGTGTTGGCCTGGTCTTCGAGTGTGTCCCCTGTTGTGCTAACCAGGGGCAGGCTGTTTTTTTGTTGTCCTTGCAGCTTGCGTATTCGTGTCCAGACTTTGTGTGTATCAGTGTATGAGTTGATGGAGGTGAGGAAGGTGTGCCAACTCTCCCTTGTCGCCTCACGACGCACTCGCTTCCCAAAAGCCTTTGCCCGTTTAAAAGAAATGAGGTTATCTGACGTGGGGTACCGGCGAAGGACACCCCACGCCTTGTTCTGGGCCTCTCGCGCCCGCCTACAGTCCTCGTTCCACCAGGGCCTCCTTGGGTTGCGGGACGCACTGGAGGCCTGGGGCATGGACTTTTCGGCGGCGTCGAGTATGTGTGCCGTGACGAGTCGGGTTGCTTCCTCCACGTGTAGGTGTTTTATGGTTGCGTGGTGTAGTTTAGATGTTTCTGTGAATGTACTCCAGTTTGCTTTTGATCCATTAAACCTATTATGGGAAGATGGACTGCATGGGCCTTTAACTATGTACGTTAGGGAAGTGGGGAAATGGTCACTACCATATGGGTCTGTGCCCACACCCCACTCAAGACATGGAAAGAGAACTGCAGAACCAATCGCCAAGTCGAGATGCGAGTATGTATTGTGTCCTAAGTTATGGTATGTAGGCTGTTTTTTGTTGAAAAGGCATGCTCCGGAGGATATAAGAAACTTCTCTATCAGGCGACCTCGGGCATCCGTTCTGGAGGAGCCCCAGAGAGAGTTGTGCGCATTAAGGTCGCCTGTTAGTATGTATGGTTCGGGCAGCTGGTCAACCAGTGCCTCGAAATCAGAGCTCAGAAGTGCAAAATCAGGAGGAATGTAAATGGAGCACACCGTTATTAACCTATTAAATATTATCGTACGGATTGCTACAGCCTCAAGGACAGTGTTCAGAGTGACAGGGTGGCAGGCTAAGGATTTCCGGGCGACAATTGCCACACCTCCTGAAGAGTGTGTGCAGCCAACCCTGTCCTTTCTGAATACCATGTAACTATTTAAGAAATTTGTCTGTTTGGAATTGAGGTGAGTCTCTTGGAGACACATGAGACTTGGCTGATTGGCATGCAGGATATCATACACATCGTCAAGATTTTTATGGAGGCCTCTGCAGTTCCATTGGATGATGTTTTCTGTTCCCATTATTTAAATTTAAGAATAACTGGAGTGTGTGGGTGTGTCTGTTTGTTCATGTGTCGTCTTTCGGGGCAGTCATTCTAGGATTTATAGGCCTTTCTGTCGGCTTCGACATCGGAGGCCGTTCCTTGCGCTGCGTTGCAGGCAGGAACGGCGCGACATCCATCTCCTCATCGGATGCCAGAAGGGTGCCCGGCGGACCAGGCCCCTCGGTCTTGGCCCCCTTTCGGGAGCCCTTCGTTTGAGCCGCCACCGCCGAGGGCGTCCGGGGCACCAGAGGTGGCACGGGAGGGGTGGTGGCGGTGGGAGCCGATGCAGGGCCCCCGGTGTCCATCCGGTTGGCACCCTCCAACGCACTGGAGGACGGGGAGGCAGAGGCGGGAGCGGCACCGGTCCCTACAGAACAGGTTGTCACCACAACCGCTGCTGCCTCAGCAAGCGGCGTGGGAACGGATTGGGCTGCCAGAGGCAACCCAGGGGGGCCGGGGGAGGGACCAGGTCAGACTCGCTGAACTGGGTCCCTGTGGACACCAGACGCCGCTCCGCCCTCCGGCGAGCCGCGTCGGCGTACCTCCCCAGGGGGAAAGAGGCGAACCTCTTTCGCGCCTCTGGGAAGGTGATGTTCTCAGTTACCTTCACATTAATGATCGCCTTTTCCTGCTTAAACTTCTCGCACGTTCGAGAGTAGGTGGCATGGGGTCCCTGGCAGTTGGCGCAGGTGAGCGTTGATGATGGACAATTATCAGATGGATGATCATGCTGAGCGCACTTTGCGCAGGTCAGACGACCACGGCAGGAGTTGGTTCCGTGCCCGAACCGCTGGCACTTAAAGCAGCGGCGCGGGTTCGGAATGTAAGGACGAATGGAGCATCGGATGAACCCTGCGTTGATATGGTCAGGAAGTGAGGAGCAGTTGAAGGTCAAGATGATATGTTTCGTGGGGATTACCTTATCATCTCTACGCATCGTGATGCGGCGCACGGCTGTGACACCCTGATCCTTTAGACCTTCACGAATATCGGCATCTGTCTCGTTAAGAAGATCTGCCTCAGAGATCACACCCTGCGAGCTGTTCAGGCTGCGGTGGGGTGTGACCCTGATGTCCAGATCAACCATTTTCGTCTGACTAAGAAGTGTGGTTGCCTGCTGTTGGTTTTTTACTTCAACAAGGACTTCACCTGTGCGTTGTTTTTTGGCGTTATAGGTTTTCCCAATGATTCCATCAAGGTATTTTGTAATCAAAAATACTGATTGTGAAGCAAGAGGGCGGGCTGTGTCAAGGGATTCGATAACAAGGAAACGAGAGTATTTGTCTGGCTTTGGGAAGCTCATGCTTGGAAGTTGAGGGAAAGATACTTCGGTGCGGCCCCTCTTCAGGGACCGATCACGTTTGGTGGGGGGTTTTGAATTTTCCATACAGCATAGAAAAAAGCAGGGGACGGGGGTACTTTCTTCTCAAACCTTACCCTGATAGCCTGAGAGGTCCCGGAGCTCCCTGCCTGGTAAACAGACAGGGAGCCCATCCGCCGGAGCTTGACCTGGGCTCCGACGGCCACCGTTTGAGGCTTCTACCCTTCACCTTTAAACACATCACCACGGTAGGTTACAGTTTATGTTGGGGGCTCGGGGTCCGCGGTGTCGCCAACACCGTCACCATGAATACTCAAGGTGCCCCGTGCGGGGTAATCTCGCTTCCATCCCCGTAGTTAAATTTCTCATTTTTTAATTGGCCCTCGTGATATTTTCATTTTCGCATGTGTAAATACCGCGATTATTTTGTTTTTCTTTTACTGAGTCCAGTTCTTTGGGTTGGACACGTATGTGGCTGGCATGGCTTTTTCGTAGTTGTTTCAGATACGTAGTCGTAGCATTCTTTTATAAATTGTGTTACGAACTTGTTAACACTAATACTCGCCAAATATGGTGCTGATTTTTCATGTTATTTCTGGCTTAAAAAAGCGCATATTTTTAGGAGACATTATGTCTAGTTTCCCCTTTACAACGTTTAGTCACTTTCTTTGAAAATCGCGCTAGTGAGTGGGCACAATTGGTGCAGGCGTCATGGGCTTTTTTTCGAGCTACATATAAAATGCCTCTCGGGTTTAAACAAGCCCAAGCTACAATGACCATGAGGCACGCCGTAATGAAGAGAGGGAGAGAAAACATCTTTATTTGTCCTGCAAACGCGACGCGGCCTCACGTCGTGTCAGCCGGCCACTCGGCTTCCGTCACCTGCTCATGCCTACCCCCGGGTGGGGGTGACACTTTCGGGCATTGAAGCTCGAGTGCGTCCGACACTTGCTGGACTGCCATGTGTGGTATGACGTAGTGTTTGCACGCCGCCGCACTGACAAGGTACGGCGGGAACGTCTCTGCTGCACTGGCCACGCTCGGGTGTCTTCTGCAGTCCCACAGGATGTGGGCCGCCGTGGCCCTGTCCTTCTTGCACATCACACACACATCACTGGGGTACACCTCCGGGCATGTGTGTTTAGCTATTGCTGGAGTCATCAGCGCACGTAATTGCAGCTGCCTAAACACCACTGCTTCGCGTCGCGTCAGCTTAGGGTGGGGTGGCGGTAGCGTCCGGCGGTTAGTCCGGTACCACTCCAGGGTGTCCTTGTAGGTGGTGAGTGGCACCACCTCGTCGTCTTCCTCCGCCGCAAATTGGGGGCTCGGGCTCGCGCCGCGGCTGGTGAACGCGCGTGCCGCCCAGTCCGCCTCCTCGTTGCGGTTCTCGCCCGTGCTCAACGGGCCGGCGTGCGCCGGGAACCACTTAATAGTCACCGATGATCGTCTGGGGAGTAGGGCCCCGCACACCCTCACAACACTTCGGGAGACACTATTCGTAGCGTAGTGCGAGATCGCCTGTCTAGCGTCACTGATGACTGTGGTGCACTCTGGGTTCGCAAGGGCTAATGCGATCGCCATCTCTTCGGGCGCTGTACACGGCCGGTAGCGTCAGGGCCAAGAGTACGCCGTAATGAAGGAATTCTGACCGTCTGGGATCTTTTACGCGGCGAAAGTATCGGACACGAGAATTCTTGTTTAGGCCTTCATCAGAAAAAGACCCGCTCAGGCCAGGGTGGAACCAGCATTCTTGGGCTCAGTTGCACAATCCCACTGGGCGACCGCATATATTTTCTTCCGTGTTTTATGTGTGGTCAACTGATTGGTATTTGATCTGAGTTTGTTGCAATTTAGGTCTCGATGTGGCTTAGTATCTGTTATCTTCAGGACCTCTTGAGGGAGCACCGGCTATGCACGAGCTTAGTCTAACTTGCGGCATCAGAGCAAGCGTTTCGCCGGGAATAAGTACAGAACGATAACTGCTCAACTTCCTGCTTATTTGCAGAAAGATAAGATATCATGCTTCCCGCAAAACTAAAAGTATCAAACAAAACATATAACTATCACTTTAGCTGCTGTGAGCGATAACACGACCAGGCGGTTTGAGAGAACCGGCGTAGCTGACCATCGCCTGCGGAGATTCAAGCACATCCATGAGCCAAATGAGGGTGATTCGCCAAGAGTAATTAGCAGAGCCTAATTTCTGCTGATTATTTCAGAAGGCATCAGAAAAAAAGTGTCCCGGAGGATCTGGAGAGTGGTAGAAAATACATGGTTCCGCTGACTGACAAGCATGTACGTTCTCGCCTATATTTTAGGTCGCTAGATGGCTGCAGTCCTCTTGGGACTGTTAACATGTACAACGCTCTGGTGGCCGCTAAAGGCGTTTTGACCACTTGGATCAGCCTCACTGGCCGTCTGCTTCATGATCAATTGAACGACATTAAAGACGTACGGCCTTTTCGGTGCAAAGTGCTCGGCAGTAGCATATAGTGTCACAGAGATCCTCCGGAACCATTTCGGGTGTAAAATTTGCAGTGAACAGAAAAATACACAAGGGTGCTGAAGTTCTCCGAGTGCCAGATCAGAGAACTGCAACTCGTATAGTTCGAACAGAAGGACAATTTGCAGTCTTGATTTATTACAGACATTTCTGTATCCTTCCATGACTCCGCTGGTATTCATCCACAATATTACGGCAATAATTTAAAGCCAGAACCTAAAAAAGGTGAGATCTAGAGTTTCTCGATTGCCACCGTATCATTTGACACACATGACCAAACATGGGCTGCGAAGCTGTAGATTCAACATGGTATTTATGTGCAATGTACCAATTCGGCGATCTCGAATCTCGAATGCCTTACCTATTCGGAGACTGCGCGGTCTCCGAATTGGTAAGGCATTCGAGATCTAATCGAAAGGCGTGGGTTCGGTCCCCACTCTGGGCGCGTGTTTTTCTTTCTTTCTTTCTTCCTTATATTAAAAAAATCTTAACTTCATTACCGTAGTAAAAAATAGAGCCTAACCACACCCCTATGCCTCCTTTGGCGTTGTAGACTGCCGACCTATGTTGCTGTATATATATATATATATATATATATATATATATATATATATATATATATATATATATTTTATATTTATTTATATATTATTATTTATTTATTTTTTTATACCTATATATATAAGTATATGTAAATATATACATACATATACATACAGGGTGTTTCAGTGAACACTTTCAAAAATTCCTGAAGGTAAACTTTTCAAGAAAATTAAAAATTCCCTTAAGAAACAAGCTGCCAGGTTCGGCGGACTTCAGCTGTTATGAGAAACATGCGAATTACATAGTTCATAAACTAAAATTGTCTAATGAACTTTTTAATTAGCGAAGTTTGGGGGTTATTGCCAATGGCAAGTTTGCGCCACGGAGACGACGATAACTTATCAGTTTTTAAAGAAACGAAAAAGACACTCAGTAGAGCCCACGATTTTTGTCGCATGAAACCGAAACGCAGCGCACATGGTGCGCCAGAAGTCTAGTGAAAACGCAACATCCGCTGATGACGTGCTGCAGGGACTGTGTCGCCCAATTCAAAAAGTCTCCGGTAATTCCCCACGCTACGGAATGAGCTGATAGCAACGCCACCGCCTGCTGTATTTTTTAAATGATCAACGCTCACCTTATACCATGGCTAGCGTTATCTTTTCTTTCATTGGTAGACGCAAGAAAAAGGCTAGTCTTCGCCCACTGCGCGGTCACCCGTTTCAGGAGCCCTAGTGGGCGTTGGCGACAGTTAGGCTTTTTTTTATTGTCTTAACCACATCTGAAGTGGCTACCAGACGTGCAAAATGTCAGCCGTCACCATCCGTTTATTTTTTTTTGTTAGGTTTGTTAGAAAGCGCATCAGACAAAGGAAAGGTTTGTTTGCTGGGCGAGGAAGGCTTTCGCGGCTGTGGCCGCATGCTGAGGCTTCCTAGCTGGGGAAAATTGCACTTACATTTCGAATTGGCCGCCACATTTATTGAAACACATGATCAGCGAATGTTGCATTCGCTCAAGACTTCCAGCACTCCTCGAGCGCCGAGCTTCGTTTTTGAGTGAAAAACAACGGCAGGTTTTCTCGCGTTACAGAGCTTTAAACACCTACTTGTTCATTGTTTTAAAATATGATGTGAAATCGTATTCTCCGGGGCTACAAAATTGCCATTTACAGTAGCCACCAAACTCCGCTAATTAAGAAGTTAATTAGTAGAGTTTGATTACCCATCTAACTAATGTGCACGCCCTTCATACTACCTGGCGTCCGCCGCAGCTAGCCGTCTCTTTCTGAAGAAGGTTTCTTTTTTTCTCGAAAAGCAGATTTTTAAGAATTTCGGAAAGTGTTCGCTGAAACACCCGTTATATATATATATATATATATATATATATATATATATATATATATATATATATATATGTAGAAAATCAGGGTTGGCAGTCAAGAAAACCTCGGAAAGCAAAGGGGAGCGAACAGACTGGCCTTCATCAGGGCCAGACACTTTCCCTGACGAAGGCAAGTCCCTTTGCTGAAATGTTGGCAACAATCATGGTCACTGCCTTGTTGGGAGCTTTCTTTTTTGTGTTCTCTACCATTTTCAAAGTTTTATTGCTCCCTACAATATATATTGTACTGGAGATAGTAGTCTCCGACACGACGACATACCTTGCGGTTAGTGTGCGCCAATCTCCCCTGTGAAACCGACGGGGTATGTGCCGGAGGAAGGACTACTATGTGCCGCATGACGATGGCTGGCGCAATGTGCTCGGCGAGAGAAGAAGAGGCACGGTCAGCATAGCGTGGCTCTCTCTAAGGGAACGCACCGAGACATCGGTTTCCGCTGCCTAGCCCGTCACTGGTCTCTGCCTCTTTTCAAGCGTATTGCTTGTTCCCAGGTATAAAGCCCAATAAAATATATAAATATATATATTTATATATATAATTATATATGTATATTTATTTATTTATTAATTTACAGAATACTGCAGGCCTATTTAGGGCCCCAGCAGGAGGAGGAAGAGTATAACACTGCACACAACTGTAAATCAGCAAGAACAACAAAATTATACAACAAGATACATCAAGGGTCATGATTCAATGCGATCAAGTGCTTCAACAGAGCCGGTTAACGACTGAGGTAGGCAGTTCCAGTCGTTTATGGTTCGAGGACAGTACGAGTATTTGAACATGTTTGTTCTGGCGAAATACGGTGTTAATGAATGAGTCTGGCGATGCCGGGTTTGGCTTGTCGTAAGCGGTTTTAGATACAAATCACGCTTTACTGACAGCTTGTTGTTATTCAAAAGAAACAGAAATTTGAGCCTGGGAATTTTACGACGTTTTTCAAGTGTGGGTATCTGTTTTCTTTCATAAGGTTTGTGGTGGAATCAGTTCTTCGGTACTTGGAGTAAATAAAACGGACCGCTTTGCGTTGGATTAGTTCAAGAGCCTCGATATTTCTTTTTGTGTATGGGTCCCACACGATTGATGCATATTCCAACGAGGGTCGTATAACAGTCAAGTAAGTTAGTTTTTTAACAGTAGCAGGAGCATGCTTCAGTTTGTGTCTCAGAAAAACCAAGCTTACGGAAAGAGGACGCGCAAACATTAGAGATGTGCTTATTCCAGCTGAGGTTGTTGGTTAGAGTGACACCAAGGTACTTAAACTCAACAACCTCAGCTAGTGTCTGGGTACCAGATTGATGTGTAAATGGTAAAAAATTTTTTGTTCCTTACTCGCGTAAAGACGGTTTTGTCTGTGTTTAACCTCATCTTCCATTGCTCGCACCATGCAAAGATATTATGGAGGTTAGTGTTAAGCAAGACCTGGTCATCATGGGAAGTGATTTCATTAAACAGCACACATACATATATACATACATATATACAGAAAGCACATATATACAGAAAGATATGCCGGCAGTCTACAACGCCAAAGAAGGCGTAGGGGAATGGTTAGACTTTTTTTACCGTTGGTGACGTTACATTATTATTTTTTTATTAATTACGTGAGAAAGAAGGAAAGAAAAACACGCTCCCACAGTGGGGACCGAACCCACGCCTTTCGATTAGATCTCGAATGCCTTACGAATTCGTTTATTTGGGCGACTGTGTTCCCCTTCACTTTCAGGGTTATTTATATTTACTACAACTGTATCAGACGCTTGAGGGTGGTGGCCAGCGCCACTCAGACTCTTTTCTACCCCCGGGGCGTGCCGAGAACGTCTACAGCCTGTCATGAGTGGGTAACTGGCGGAAAACCCTCTTATGCTACCTTGGCATCAAGGTTGCCAGAACCGAGGCCCTCGCTAAGCTTTGGCACGATAATAGGGTTTAGAAATGAGTGGCTCGTTAGGAAATACAGAAAGAAATGCCGGCAGTCTACAACGCCAAATAAGACATAGGGGATTGCTTAGACTATTTTTACCGTTAGTGACGTTATATTATTAGTTTTTTATTAATTACGTGAGAAAGAAAAAAATAAAAACACGCGCCCAGAGTGGGGACCGAACTCACGCCTTTCGATTAGATCTCGAATGCCTTACCATTTCGGCTATCTGTGTGGGCGACTGTGTTCCCATTCACTTTCAGGGGTATTTATATTTACTACAACTGTATCAGACGCTTGAGGTTTGTAGCCACCGCCACTCAGACTACACGGGGATAAGGGGACCTTCTTTTCTACCCCCGGGGCGTGACGAGAACGTGTACAGCCTGTAATAAGCGGGTAAATGGCGGAAAACGCTCTTATGCTACCTTGGCATCAAGGCTGCCAGAACCGAGGCCCTCGCTAAGCTTTCGCACGATAATACGGTTTAGAAATGAGGGGCTCGTTCGGAAATACAGAAAGATATGCTGGCAGTCTACAACGCCAAAGAAGGCATAAGGGAATGGTTAGACTATTTTTTACCGTTAGTGACGTTTTATTATTTTTTTAAGGATTACGTGAGAAATCAAGAAAGAAAAACACGCCCCCTGATTGGGGACCGAGCCCACGCCTTTCAATTAGATTTCGAATGCCTTACCAATTCGGCTATCTGGGCGACTGTGTTCCCCTTCACTTTCTGGGATATTTATATTTACTACAACTGTACCAGACGCTTGAGGGTGGTGGCGAGCTCCACTCAGACTACACGGGGAGACGGGGACCTTCTTTTCTACCCCCGGGGCATGAAGAGAACGTCTAGAACCTGTCATAAGCGGGTAACTGGCGGGAAATCCTCTTATGCTACCTTCGCATCAAGGCTGCCAGAACCGAGGCCCTCGCTAAGCTTTCGCATGATAATAGGGTTTGGAAATGAGGGGCTCGTTAGAAAATACAGAAAAATATGCCGGCAGTTTACAATGCAAAGAAGGCATAGGGGAATGGTTAGACAATTTTTTACCATTAGTGACGTTACATTATTATTTTTTAATATTTACGTGAGAAAGAAACAAAGAAAAACACGCGCCCAGAGTGGGGACCGAACCCACGCCTTTCGATTAGATCTCGAATGCCTTACCGATTCGGCTATCTGGGCGACTGTGTGCCGCTTCACTTTCTGAGGTATATAGATATTGTCACGAGGACAAGGACGACGCCGTTGTCTTGAAGGAGAAACAAGTTTATAGGAGCGAACTTGTGCTCCCCTAACAACTCAAAAGAATACAGAGGCGGCGAAGCAGCGGTCAACAAAGTGACTTGCGTCGGCCAGCGCCGCAGAATGGAATGCCGCGGCGTCTGCTGTGCAGGCTTTTATCTTTCGGCGCGAGAGTTTCTGGAACCGTCGATTCACATCCAGAACATTGTAGATCGCAGAAGATTATTCTGGGCTAGCGGCGTTAAGGCGAAACACTCTGCTTATCTGAATGAGATAGCCCGTGCGGCATAAAAAAAAGAATGGAACGCGCGCTTCGCATGGGACACAGACAACAGTGCCCGGCGCGGCCGGGCATTAAAACAAACAACTTACCCGTACATGGCTCGCAGCATTACCCACCGTCTAAGAGTGATTGATTGATTGATTGATTGTAGGGTTTAACGCGCCGACGCAACGCAGGTGATTAGGCGCGCCGTAGTGGAGGGCTCCCGATTAATCTTGACCACCTGGGGATCTTTAACGTGCGCCGAAATCTCGTACACACGGGCGTTTTTGCTTTTCACCTCCACCAGAAAAGCGGCCGCCGCGGCCGGGAATCGAACCCGCGACCTCGTGCTCAGCAGCGCAACGCCTTAGCCACTGAGCCACCGCGGCGGGTCCGTCTAAGAGTGCATCGACCCGATGCTAAAATAAAACGACAGTCCGAACAAACAGCCCCAACAAGACAACAACAAAAAGAGTTCGTCGTCTTGCGAAGTACGGTTTGAGGCGAACCACGTGGACGACTTCGGGTCGCGTGCGCTGTCGTGATGTGCCGGAATAACCACTGGGGATCACTTCGCAGGTTAATTGGCCAACACGTCGTAGAATCTGGCAGAGTCCGAAATACCGTCGCAGAAGCTTCTCACTGAGCCCGCGTCGTCGAATGGGAGTCCCAACCCACACACGATCCCCTGGTTGGTACTCGGAGTCTCGAATTCGGAGGTTGTACCAGCCGGCCTCCACCAGCTGCTGGTCCGTTGCACAAACTCGAGCGAGCTGGCGGGCCTTCTCCGCCCGCTGAAGGTATCCTTGGACGTCGGCATTGAGGTCGTCGTCTTCTACATGCGGACGCATGGCGTCGAGCACCGTAGTCGGCTGTCTTCCGTAGACAAGCTCGAACAGTGTCATCTGCGTAGTTTCCTGCGTCGCTGTATTGTACGCAAACGTGACATATGGGAGGACTTCGTCTCAAGTCTTATGTTCAACGTTGACGTACATGGACAGCATATCCGCAATCGTCTTGTTCAGACGTTCCGTTAGTCCGTTCCTTTGGGGATGGTACGCCGTCGTTTTTCGGTGATCAGTGTTGCTGTAGCGTAAGATTCCTTGCATCAGCTCCGCGGTAAAGGCCGTTCCGCGGTCCGTGATTAGGACTTCAGGGGCTCCATGTCGCAGCACAACCTGGTTATATAGAACTTGGCAACTTCTTGTGCTGTCCCCCTCGGAAGAGCGGCGGTCTCTGCATAGCGCGTCATGTAGTCTGTCGCTACGACAATCCACTTGTTCTCGGATCGTGACGTAGGGAACGGGCCTAGAAGGTCCATTCCAATCTGTTGAAATGGCCTCGACGGGACGGCGATCGGTTGCAGAAGTCCGGCGGGTCTTGTAGGCTGCGTTTTTCGTCGCTGGCAGTCAAGGCATCTCCGAGCGTAGTGGGTGACTTCAGATGTAAGGCGGGGCCAGAAGTACTTCGCCTTAATTTTTGCAATAGTGCGAGGTGTCCCGATATTTCCGGAAGACGGGTCGTCGTGGGACGCTTCCAAAATTTCGTCACGAAGGTCTGCGGGGATGACAAGTAGATAATTCCTTCTCGTTCCGGAATGAAATTCTTCTTCACGAGGACGGAGTTTTTGAGGCTGAATGCTGGTAAGTTCCGCTTGAACGCTGTAGGCATGGCGACGTTTCGTCCTTCGAGGTAGTCGATCATTACGCGCAAGTCGGGGTCGGCACGCTGCTGGGCGGCAAGGCCGCTCTCCGTAACAACTCCGAAGAACACGCTGTCTTCATCGGGGTCTTGTGGTGGTGGGTCGACAGGGTCGCGGGACAAGCAGTCGGCGTTGGAGTGTTTCCTGCCGGATTTGTAGACGATTGTAACGTCGAACTCTTGCAGGCGCAAACTCCACCGCCCAAGACGGCCAGAGGGGTCCTTCAAATTGGTGAGCCAACACAGCGCATGGTGGTCTGTCATAACCTTGAATGGTCTACCATACACGTATGGGCGAAATTTCGAAATAGCCCGTATGATTGCCAGTCACTCTTTTTCGGAGGCAGAGTAGTTTTTCTCCTCCTTCGACAGACCACGGCTTGCATAGGCGACTACCTTTTCGCTCCCGCTTTGCTTTTGGACGAGGACGGCCCCCTAACCTATATCGCTGGCGTCCGTGTGCATTTCTGTTTCGGCGTTTTCGCCGAAATGAGCGAGCACGGGTGGGTTTTGCAAGCGTTGTTGCAGCTCGCAGAATGCTTTTTCTTGTGCGTTTTCCCAGGCGAAAGGGGTGCTATCTTTTGTCAGGCGCGTGAGTGGCTCTGCGATGCGTGCGAAGCTTGCGACGAAGCGCCGGTAGTATGCGCACAGTCCGAGAAATCTTCGCAGGCTCTTTTTGTCTTTCGGTCTTGGGAAGGTCGCTATGGCTGATGTTTTCGCCGGCTCAGGCAGGACTCCCACGGCGTTGGCGACGTTTCCCAAAACTTGAGTTCCTCGTAAGCGAAGCGGCACTTTTCGGGCTTCAGCGTTAACCCTGAGGAGCGAATAGCCTCGAGTACAGACTTCAACCTTGCAAGGTGTTTATCGAAAGTCCGGGCAAATACCACAACGTCATCGAGGTATACGAGGCAGGCCAGCTAGCACAGTTTCCATGACTCTTTGAAACGTTGCTGGCACCGTGCACAGCCCAAACGGCATCACCTTGAACTCGTATAGGCGTCCGGGGTTATAAATGCGGTCTTCTCTCGGTCTCTCTCGTCCACCTCAATTTGCCAGTAGCCGGTCTTCAGATCCATCGATGAGAAGTACTTCGCATGGCAGAGGTGGTCGAGGGTGTCGTCGATTCGTTGCAGGGGGTATACGTCCTTTTTGGTGACTTTCTTCAGTCGCCGGTAGTCAATGCAAAAACCTTAATGTGCCGTCTTATTTCTTCACCAGTACAACAGGCGCAGCCCAGGGGCTTTTTTATGGCTGTATAATGTCGTCGCTGAGCATGTCATCGACTTGAGTCCGGATGGCTTCCCGCTCGTGGGAAGAGACGCGGTACGGTGACTGTCGGGTAAGTCGGGCTCCATCTTCGGTTATTATTCGGTGCTTCGCTAGAGGTGTCTGACGTAGTTTTGAGTTCGACGAAAAACACTCCCTGTAGCGACGCAGCAAAGCCAATAATTTGTTTCGTTCTGCTTTCGGTAACGTCGGATTCACGTCGAAGGGATTCGGAAGCTTGAAGGTATCTTCGGGTGCGCATTCAAATTCGGCAACCGCGATCACGTCACTTGCTTGTTGCGTTTCTGCGAAGAACAATATTGAAGCGCCCTTGTTTAAGTGGTGGTACTCCTCAGAGAAATTGGTGACCAAAACGTGGGATTTGTGCTGCTTAAACCACGCAATGCCTCTTGCGTCAGACACACCGCGGTCGAGAAGCAACCTTTGGTCACTCTCCACGATAGCGTCAACGACAGGAGCAGCACCTTCACAGTAGACGGTGATCATGAAACTTGCGCGGGGTGGCAGGGTGACATGATCTTCGGCGATCCTTGCAGCTGCACGGTGTTCGGGGTTCGGTTCCGGCGTCTTGGAATGATTGGTGGAAAAAGTTATCGACTTGGTCTGCAGATCAATTATTCCGCCGTTGTCCGTTAAAAAGTCCATTCCGAGAATTACGTTGCGGGAGCAGTTAGGCAAGATGACGAACCCGGCAGGGTACGTCGTGCCGTCTATGGTGACGCGGGATGTGCACGTTCCACTTGGCGTCACGAGGTGTCCTCCCGCTGTGCGTATGTGCGGACCGTCCCATCTGGTCAGAACTTTCTTCAGGTTAGACGCAAATGGTCCGCTCATAACTGAGTAGTCGGCTCCCGTGTCTACGAGTTCGACTACGTCAAAGCCGTCGATGGACACCTTGACGTCGGATGCCGCCTTCCTCGAGTTCCGGGTTCGTCGGGGCGTCGCATCTCTGCTTGTGTGTGTTGACGGTCGGGCACCTTGCGTCGTCGTTGTCGTCGTCTTCTAAGCGGACGTCTCGGTCAGGTCGGGTACGCGTCGCGCCGTGTAGGTGTCGTCGTGTTCGGGAGTCTCGTCAAGGTTAGGTCGGGTCGTCGGGATGTTGGCATGTCGGGAATCACTGTCTTTTCTGAGTCGTTGCGTCGTTGGAGGGTTTTCATTTTTCCGCGATCGTGCAACTTTACCTCCAGAAGTTGCTGCTTTTAGTTTCCCCCGCGTGACCTGGGGGACCTTCCACGTGCGAAATCAGCACTGCTACGGCGGTTGGGCGACTGGTATGGGTAGGGCGACGGCGATCGGTTGAAGCGGGCTGGGCCTCGGATAGTGTTGGACAGGTATTCGTCGATCTCAGTAGGGCACTGGCCGTGTCGGGGGGTGGGGCGTCGACGGAGAAACCACGCAGTCCGAGTCTCATGTACGGGCAGCGAAGGTAGGTGTGATCGGCCTCTCCGCAGTGGTAGCACAGCGGACGATTATCGGCGGTTCACCATACGTCCGTCTTCCTATGCGTCTGGTTTTGGCGTGCAGGGGGTTGAGCGGGCGACAGTGGACGGCGGTACAGCGGGACTTCTTGAAGACGGGTTGGAGCAGGGCGGGGTCGTTGAACACCCACGGAGTAGATCTAGCTTGAGGCTCACGTGGTACTTCGGAAGTCGTAGAAGTCCCCAAAGCGAGTTGAATTTCTTCCCGAATCACGTCGCTCATAGAGGTGACTTGGGGCTGCGGCGTTGTTGGGAAGAGTTTCCGCAGTTCTTCCCTGACGATAGCGCGGATTGTATCACGTAGTGTGTCAGAGCTAAGATCCCCGGCATCGGTCGTGTCCGCAACTAGCACATTGATGGGACGGTCGTACTGCCTCGTCCGCATTTCCAACGTCTGCTCCATGGCGGCCACCTCGGATGCCAATTCGGCCACCGATTTGGGGGGGTTGCAGACAAGGCAAGCAAAACTTTTTTGCTTTACTCTTCACACCAGAAACCTCAGTTTCTTTTCTTCCGTTATACCCGGGTCCGCGCGACGAAATAGTCCCTTCATTTCCTCAAGGAAGATTAGGACTCCTTCGTTCGGGTATTGATATCGAGTTTCCAGTAAAAGCACAGCTCGTTGTTTTCTCACCCCGGTCGTGAAGGTCCTAAGGAACTCGCTTTTGAATTGGGTCCAGTCGGTCAAGGCGATCTCGTGGTTCTCGAACCAAGTTCGAGCTGCATCCTCCAAGTAAAAGAAAACGTGCCGGAAGGTTTCTTCATCGTCCCACCAGTTGAAGGTCCGCACGCCCTCCAGCTTCTCCAACCATTCCTCGGGGTCTTCAGCGGGGGCTCCCTGGAACGATGGCGGTTCCCGGGGCTGCTTCAGGACGATTGCCGACGTTGTTTCTTGCACCATGGTGTTGGTTGCAGTGCTTCTTCTCTTGAGCCCTTCTGGCATAAGACCAAACTCGAGTAGCAATCCTTGCAGTCGGCGGCTTTTTCTGGTTGAAATGGCTTGGTGGCTTCCAGATGTCGTAGGGAGCATAAAGGGTGAGTACCCCGCACCTACCAGATGTCACGAAGACAAGGACGACGCAGTTGTCTTGAAGGAGAAACAAGTTTATTGGAGCGAACTTATGCTCCCCTAACAACTCAAAAGAATACAGAGGCGGCGAAGCAGCGGTCAACAAAGTGACTTGCGTCGGCGAGCGTCACACAATCGAATGCCGCGGCGTCTGCTGTGCAGGCTTTTATCTTTTGGCGCGAGAGTTTCTGGAACCGTCGATTCACATCCAGAACATTGTAGGTCACAGAAGATCAATATGGGCTAGCGGCGTTAGGGCGAAACACTCTGCTTATCTGAATTTTGGAAATGAGGGGCTCGTTAGGAAATACAGAAAGATATGCCGGCAGTCTACAACGCCAAAGAAGGCATAGGGGAATGGTTAGACTATTTTTTACCGTTAGTGATGTTACTTTATTTTTTTATTAATTACGTGAGAAAGAAAGAAAAAAAACACGCGCCCAGAGTGGGGACCAAACCGACGTCTTTCGATTAGATCTCGAATGCCTTACCGATTCGCCTATCTGGGCGACTGTGTTCCCCCTCACTTTCTGGGGTATTGAGATATACAACTGTATCAGACACTTGAGCGTGGTACCCAGCGCCACTCAGACTACACGGGGAGACGGGGTCCTTCTTTTCTACCCATCGGGTCGTGACGAGAACGTCTAAAGCCTGTCATAAGCGGGTAACTGGCGGGAAACCCTCTTATGCTACCTTGGCATCAAGGCTGCCAGAACCGAGGCCCTCGCTAAGCTTTCGCACGATAATAGGGTTTGAAAATGAGGGGCTCGTTAAGAAATACAGAAAGATATGCCAGGGGAATGGCTAGACTATTTTTTACCGTTTGTGACGTTACATTATCAATTTTTATTAATTATGTGAGAAAGAAAGAAAGAAAAACAGGCGCCCACAGTGGGGACCGAACCCACGTTTTAGGGGCGAAGCTCCTAAAGCCATGGGTCTGTCCATCCCTTGTGTCTCGTGGTACGTGACCGCCTAGTTCGATGACTCACTCGCAGGTGGCGCTGCTTGACCGCCTAGTTCAATGACTCACTCGCAGGTGGCGCTGGTTTGAGTGACGTCATGACGACGTCACTCGCACGTGACCGACACTTTAAAACGCAATCTCTGTTGACGCGCTTCCTCTTTCACAACGAGTAACCTGATGCAGGAGGTGGTTGTTGACAAGGCTGCGGAGCGGAGGGCGCACAGGGCGGCGGCAGCGCGCGCTCGCCGACAGGATCCCGCCGTGCGCGAAAGAGAGGCCGAAGCATCTCGTCTAGAAAGTCGCGCTTAAACCGCGCGTCGGGAGCTTCGGGCTGAGCTCGCTTGATGCGTTTTGCAGCCGCCTCGCGAGATCTCACTGCATCGGGGTTTGCCTGCCGATACGAGCGCTTGCTTGCAGCCTCACGAAACCTACAACAACAACAACAAACGAAAAAGAACAAAATAAAAGTTGATTTGTACAATGTACGCACACAGTCTTACGTCTTTCTTAATAATGTAATGGGCGAACTTTCACGGGATAGTTACGGTTACCGATGATCTCCCCCTCTCGAGCTTCGCCCCACTTACCATCATTCATTCCGTGGATATGGCGTGATTTTTTTCGATTAGATGACGAATGCCTTACCAATTCGGCTATCTGGGCGACTGTGTTCCCCTTCACTTTCTGGGATATTTATATTTACTACAACTGTATCAGACACTTGAGGGTGGTAGCCAGCACCATTCAGACTACAGGAGATAAGGGGACCTGACCTTCTATTCTACCCCCGGGGCGTGACGAGAACGTCTACAACCTGTTATATGCGGCTAACTAGCGGGAAATCCTCTTATGCTACCTTGGCATCAATGCTGCCAGAACCGAGGCCCTCGCTAAGCTTTCGCACGATAATAGGGTTTGGAAAGGAGTTGCTCGTTACGAAATGCAGAAAGATATGCCGGCAGTCTACAACGCCAAAGAAGGCATAGGGGAATGGTTAGACTATTTTTTACCGTTATTGACGTTACATTATTATTGTTTTATTAATTACGTGAGAAAGAAAGAAATAAAAACACGCGCCCAGATTGGGGACCGAACCTACGCCTTTCGATTAGATCACGAATGCCTTACCAATTCGGCTATCTCGGTGACTGTGTTCCCCTTCACTTTCTGGGGTATTTATATTTACTACAACTGCATCAGACGCTTGAGGGTGGTAGCCAGCGCTCCTCAGACTACACGGGGAGAAGGAGACCTTCTTTTCTACCCCCGGGGCGTGACGAGAACGTCTACGGCCTGTCATAAGCGGGTAACTGGCGGGAAACCCTCTTATGCTACCTTGGCATCAAGGCTGCCAGAACCGAATCCCTCGCTAAGCTTTTGCACGATAATATGGTTTGGAAATGAGGGGCTCGTTGGGAAATACAGAAAGATATGCCGGAGGTCTACAACGCCAAAGAAGGCCTAGGGGAATGGTTTGTATATTTTTTAGCGTTAGTGACGTTAAATTGTTATTTTTTTATTAATTACGTGCGAAAGAAATTAGGAAAAACACGCGCCTAGAGTGGGGACCGAACCCATGCCCTTCGATTAGATCTCGAATGCCTTACCAATTCGGCTATCTGGGCTACTGTGTTCCCTTTCACTTTCTGGGGTATTTATAATTACTACAACTGTATCAGACGCTTGAGGGTGGTAGCTAGCGCCACTCAAACTACACGGTGAGAAGGGGACCTTCTTTTCTAGCCCCGGGGCGTGCCCTGAAAGCCGTATTTTATTGTATAGGTGTAAGAGTGTTTCAAGAGTGTCTGGGTGTAGGTGCTGTATCATTGTGTATGTAATCTTATCTGCGCCTGGAGCTGAAGGTTTGGACGTAATCAGGGCAGCCCTCAACTCATACAGAGTTAATTCACAGTTGTAAGAATTTTTTTATTTGTCTTTGTCATGTAAGGGCTTTTTTTCTGCAGATGTTTTGTGGTTCATGAAAGTGTTTGTATAGTGTGCTGAACTGGACACGTGTTCAAAGTGTTGTGCAAGTGTGTTAGCCTGGTCTTCCAGTGTGTCCCCTGTTGTACTAACCAAGGGAAGGCTGTGTGTCTGTTGTCCTTTTAGTTTTCGTATACGTGTCCAGACTTTGTGTGTGTCTGTGTATGAATTGATGGACGTAAGGAAGGTGCACCAACTGACCCTTTCGCCTCACGGCGCACTCGCCTCCCAAAATGCCTTGGCCCATTTAAAAGAAACGAGATTATCCGATGTCGGGTACCCGCGAAGGATACCCCACGCGTTGTTCTGGCCTCTCGCCTACGTTTCTCATTCCACCAGGACCTCCTTGGGGTGTGCGGAGCACCAGAGGCATAGGGAATGGAATTTTCGGCGGCGGCGACGATGTGCGCCGTGAGGAGTTCGGCGGCTTCTTCAATGTGTAGGTGTGTTATGGATGTGTGGTGTAGTTTGGATGTTTCTGTAAATGTACTCCAGTTCGCTCTAGCTTCATTGAACCTGTTATGGGAAGTTGAACTGTTCGGGCCTTTACCTATGTATGTTAATGTGGTTGGGAAGTCGTCACTACCATATGGGTTAGTGCCAACGTCCCATTCAAGAGGTGGAAAGAGTACTGCAGAGCCAATAGCAAATTCGAGGTGTGAATAAGCGTTGTGTCCTATATTATGGCATGTAGGCTTGTTTTTATTGAATAGGCATGCTCCCGAAGATGTTAGATATTTTTCGATAAGGCGACCTAGGGCATTCGTGCGGGCAGAGCCCCAAAGAGAGTTATGTACGTTGAGGTCGCGTAAGACAATGAAAGGTGCGGGTAGCTGATCTACAAGGCCCTCGAAATCCGAACTGGAGTGCTGGAAATCAGGAGGGATATAAATGGAGCATAGTGTTATTAGCCTGTTGAAAATTATGGTACGAATGGCAACAGTCTCAAGGACGGTCTGTAACTGGATAGTGTGACACGTCCACGACTTTCGCGCAATGATGGCCACCCCCCCGGAAGATGTACCACCACCATCCCTGCCCGTCTTAAATACCAGGTAACTATTCAAAAATTTGTATCTTTGGAATTTAAATGTGTTTCTTGAAGGCATAGGACACTTGGCTGATTGGAGTGTAGTATCTCGTACACATCGTCAAGATTTTTAGGAAGGCCTCTACAGTTCCATTGTATTATGTTTTTTCTTCCCATTATTTAGTGTGAGAGCTACTGGAGTGTGTAATTTTATGTGTCGTCTTTTGGAGGTGTGACTCTTGTATTGGGCGTTTTGGGCCTTTCTGTAGGCTTGGACGTCAGAGGCCGCTCCTTGCGCTGCATTGCAGGCAAGAACGGCACGACGTCTACCTCGTCGTCCAATGACGACGAGCTTACCCCCTCCATTCTCGCTGAATGCCACGTGATAGCGTCACGCGACATCTCGCACCACTGTGCGACCGCCCACGGCACGGCTTGCGGCCCTGTACGCGCCTCGCGCATGTGTGCCCGTCGAACCGGGCCCCCTGGACTTGGCCCTGCTTCGGGGGCCCTTCGTTTGAGCCGGAACCGCCGCGGGTGTCGGGGGCACCAGAAGTGGCATGGGCGGTGCGGTGGCTGTGGGAGCCGGTGCGGGGCCCGTGATGTCTATCCCCTCGGCACCCTCCAACGCACTGGAGGACGGGGAGCAAGGGACGAGAGCGGTGGAAGTGACCTTTACATTTATGATTTGTTTTTCCTGCTTAAACTTCTCACAAGTGCGGTACCACGCTGCGTGGGGGCCCTGGCAGATGGCACAGGTGTAACTCTGGGTGTTCCAGTTTTCTGACGGGTGGTCATGTTTGCCGCATGTTGCATAGGTAAGGCGGCCGCGGCAGGAGTTGGTGCCATGCCCAAACCGTTGGCACTTAAAACAGCGCCGCGGGTTAGGGATGTAAGGCCGGACCGGACATTGAACAAAACCTGCATTGATGTATTCTGGAAGTCTCCACCTTTCAAAAGTTAAGATAGCATGCTTTGTAGGAATTTGTTTGTCCTCTCTACGTATGTGTATGCGCCTAACCCCTGTTACGCCCTGACCTCGAAGGCCCTCCAGCAGGTCGGCTTCAGCTTCATTCAGTAGATCAGGATAGGAGATCACGCCCTGGCAGCTGTTTAAGCTGCGGTGGGGCGTGACCCTGATGTCAAGATTACCGATTCGGGTCTGGCTCAGGAGTTTTTCTGCCTGCTGCTGCGTGGTGACTTCGACCAGCAATTGCCCAGTTCTTTGTTTCTTGGCTTTGTACGCCTCACCAATTATACTTGTCAGGACCTTCGATACCAAGAAGACAGACAGTGAAGTGGCAGATCTTTCTGTGTGAGTTGACTCAATTACAAGAAAACGGGAATAGTTGTTTACGGTTGTTGGAAAGACAGTTGTTGAAAGAGGTGGAAATGTAACTTTGGTGCGGCCCCTTTTCGGAGGCCGATCACGTTTGGAGGGGGGTTTTGAAAATGCCATATAGCATAGTATAAAAGCAGGGATACGGGCGTACTTTCTCCTTTGACCTTACCCTGGTAGTCAAAAAGGTCCCGGAGCTCCCTGTCTGCTAGACAGGCAGGGCGCCCATCGGCCGGAGCTTGACCAAGGCTCCGACGGCCACCGTTTACGGCTTCTACCCTTCACCTTTAAACACCTCGCCACGGTTGAACACGGCTTATGCATGGGAGCTCGGGGACCGCGGGGTAGCTGCTCATTGTCACCAGGAATACTCAAGGTGCCCCGTGCGGGGGGGGGGGGAGAATTGGGAAGTGAAATAAATGATTTTCTACACTTCGGAGTTTCGCGCCCACAATATATATAATTTTATAAACATCCAAGCGACGAAAGTCTGAGGTCGATGGGAACCAGGAATGCGTGCACAATACACACACAAAACGGCTTACCAGCATCACCGTAAAACCTGAGGGGCAAAGCATGCAGTATATAATTGTATGCAAAGATTTTGAGTCTGTTTCTTGCCACATGGTGGGCGGAAATTGGGCGCGGGAGAAGCGCCGGTGGCAGGAGCAATCGCGCTCTTAATGAAGTGGTGGCATCCACGACTGCGTCGTACACGATTTAAGTAATTTTCGTGCGCCATCTGTCCAAGTCTGGAGTCTTGGAAAAGGTCAAAGGAAGTGCACTGCAATGCCCACCGTGGAGGGTGATCCGCGGTGATCAACAAGGCCCCGGTACGAAGAACGTATGCCCTTTCTTGATCGGGCTGACCCCGCGACCTGATCAGGCCTTGTGTCAAGTGCCTGTGGGTACTTGAGTGTAACACATAAAATATAACCCGTCCACAGCAGCTTGCGTTTGTTCTCAACAATTGCTGAAGCGTACAGGGGGCATTGCACAAATATTTAAATTGTACTGCTTCATGCAAAAGAGGTTTCATCCAGTTTGCACTTTTCTTTTGTTACGCGTTACCATCTAGTTGGTGGCGTTGCAAAAAAGTTGCCCGGGGTATTAGTACCGCGACCGCAGGAGAAGAGGAAAGGAGGTGCTTGCAGCCGGAGCCCCTACAGTGCTTCACCCTTAAACATGAATGCACATCAGTCACAAAATTGCATCCCGAACAATCTTGACGACGGCTCATTCTCAGTGTCGTACCAACTTTAAAGAGGTGTGCAGCCTCTCCCGCGTTGCCTGCAGCGCAGCGTTGCTCTTGGTGGAGGCACCGGCCGCTACTATCCCCTGGGCCTCCGGTAGAATCTCCGTAGCTTAGTGCTTCGGCTGCAACAGGTCACGCAGGAGCACAGTTTGGTGAATTCTCTTCTTCGCCTCACCACATATTTTACATGCCGGGGAATGGAACGCCATGGGTAGAGTCGCTCCGGGATCCATACGTCAGTGTCAACAGCGCACCTCCTTGGGCACCACAGCGAAGCTTCCCGTCAGTGCCGTTGTTGAACATCCCCTTTATTACATGTCGTCATCTTGTTTTCCTTTTCATCTTTCTATTGGTTTCTCTACCATCTTTACATATAACAGCGCAGGGAATGAGACGAGGAGCAGGACACGAGACGAGCGCTGACTAACTGAATGTTTGTTGGGACAGAAAACAGAAAAAATACAGGGATGCGCGCGCACCAGAAGCACATTATAGAAAAATACAAAGAAGAAACTGGAAAGTAGGCATTATCTTGTTGTCTGCCGAAAAGTGACCTCACAATCAAGCAGCGGAAGTCGAGTCGCAATTACGCATGCGTCCAGATGCTTACGGATTGCATAAGCTTCGGCACTTTGTCTTCTGCGAGAATCACTGGGCCCAAAAATGACGTCTGTGCGGCCAATGTCCGGACTGTAGCGGCACGTGAAGCAATGGGCCAACAAATGGGTATAATTCACTTTTTTTGCGAGCTTTTGCGCTCGCGTAGAAGAAAATTGAGGCAACGCCCCGTCTGCCCAACATACACGTTTCCGCACAACAGCGGAACTTAGTACACCACATTGCGTTTACACGGAACAATCTGGTGGTGGTATTTTCGAGTACACACGATGCTCACGCTCACACACGACCCTCCTGAATTGTTATAAATTCTCGCACAAAGTTTTTTCAGCTGTTGTGGCCGAGAAGATGACATCAACATAATATTTATTCGCAACCTTTTTAATGCGAAGGGTATGCAATTGAAGTACGGTATGAACTCCAGGCTCTTACGCTTCCCACCAGTTTCTCTGTGATTATTTCCCTGCATCAACTGTTGAGAACTTTTGTGAGGCGTACACAAGGGCGGCATTGAGAACGACTGCATTTTCAGGCGCTAGAATTGACAAGCAAAGATGGAAGCCATATTGTGAACAAATGACTTTGATATTGCAGACATGTATAGGTTGACCGCAATGCCTGACTTTACAATTTTTGAATGACCAGAAAGGATACTACGCAACGTTTTCTCGACCGTCAAGCAAACTCCTAGCACACATTATCAGCTTCGAACAAAAGACACAAACAAAAAATAATTTTTTTCGTTCACAGGACCTTCGCAAGTGGATTTCAACATCTGTCCGGCATCTTGACGTCTACGTATGTGCGCCGACATTGGCCCTGCTTGACTGTGTTGTCATTTCTAAAGCAAAGCTTTTTGCCTCGACCCTCCAAGGGTTCTTTCGCGACTGTTGGTGTGAACAGAAAACTACCGCGAACAAATGAAAAATTTACTGGCACCACGAGGAATCGCACTGGAACTAATGGAATAACACAGCGAGAGCACGTTGTCCTAATGATTTAGCTACGAGCCCACGCGGAGAGGAGAAAAACAGGTGGTGCACTCACCAAGCACAATTACGGGCTTACCTCCTCCATTCTCACTGAATGCCACGTGATAGCGTCACGCGACCTCTCGCACCACTCTGCGGCCGCCCACGGCACGGCTAGCGACCCTGTACGCGCCTCGCGCATGTGCGAGGAGATGCAAAAATAATGAAAGCTCACACCAACCCATCGCATTTCAGTTCTATTAGGCCAATGTGCTAAAGCCTGTGGCCTCCGGTGTTCACGTAAAAAATTGCAGCCTCTTGTCGTACGCCCTCACGCCAAACGACACATCAATGAACACATTCAAATACTCCTTGAAGGTCAGGAAATCACTCCAAGCCGCAACATCAAGATACAGGGCCTACATCTCCAGACCAACACCGAGTGGCGTATTCTTGCAGCGCCTCAAACACAGCACCAATCAAATCATACACATGATCAGGTGTGTTGCCACCAAGAAGTAAAGCCTCAAGGAATCCGATACCTTTGGATTAATAAAGCTTTCGTCTTCTCGAGAATCCCTTACGTCAACGTCCTGTCTTCTTCTCGGCAAGGACATAAAGATGCTTGATATAGTGATTACAAAGGTGGTTGAGCAGGACATTGGTCATCCAATGAGTGTGTACATAGAGAGGCTGCTTAGCACGGGGCTCCACCGCACGGTGGAAGAGCTAGAAGGACATCTTTCTAACCAATACCTCCGATTGAGCAGAGCTGCGGCGCATCGCCTCATCGGTCACCAGACTGGCTGGGCAGCACAGAACGTCACTCCGCTCGATGTACGCCCGGACTCTTGGCGACAAGAGCTAAAGATGCTCTCTTTGCTTAGAAATATGAACCCCTCAAACAACAAGGGTCGCCCACAAGCACTGCTGGCTCAAGCACTCAACACCACCCTTGCTGGGGACCATGCAGTTATCTCCACCGACGCCTCCCAACATCGAGAGCAGCAATACGCCATCATCGTGGCTACCTCCAGAACCAACCTCCTTGCGTGTACCTCACCCAAGACCCAAGACTTGACGGCAGCAGAAGAGGCAGCCTTCGCCTTGGCTCTCACTTAACCAGGGGTTCGGAAGGCAGCCACCGATTCCTAACAAGCCTACCGGAATTACCAGTTGGGTAGGGTGTCCTGACCTGCACTGCGTGTGCTAAAAAACACTCCTTAAGCGGTTCAGGTTAGTTCATCTGGACACCCGCTCGCGCCTCCATGGAGGACAACGAATTCGCCAACCAACGAGCCTGCGCATTTACCCGCCGTGCTATGGAGCTGCAAAAAGAGTCACCCGCTAGCCAAGTGGAGGGAGATCACCTAGCATTATGGCCGTCAGACAAAGACCCTACCTTCGCCTTACCCTGACCTTCCCACAGAACAACCAACTACCCTACGGCTAATAAAATCCGGCTCCTTCCCACACCCCGCGCGTATTCACTTATTGCGCCCGCATCGCTACACCATTAAATGTAAATCTTGCTCAAAAGTAGGAACACTCCACCAAATAATCTGGGTGTGCGACTTTAGCCCTGAGCACCGTCCTCGCTCTCAATCAACTACGCAGCAAGAGCAATTAGTGATGCTGCTGTCCAGCCCCTCAATGCCTACCCAGCTTCACCTGGTGGGCAGAGCACTGGCGTCGCGGAGTGCATATGTGCTCCAGTGAAGAAGGAAGCACTCCCCTGGGCCGCACTCTGGCCCGTTCAGAAATCTGAATAGAAGTATTTCCTCCACCTCCTCCGTCTACACCGCCGATCTCGTCGCCTCCGTCCGCGGCGGCTGACACAGAGAAGTCTAACACCGTGTTTGACTTCCTTCAAAGGGACACTGCAGTAAATTTGTCAAGCTCCCGTTTTTGCTTGCACTTAGTAGGCTGGCTCAAATTAATAAAGTTTTCATCCTTTATGACAAGTCGGTAATTATTTTAAATAGCTCGAAAGAAGAAAAACCACCATGCGCGGTCTGGGGCGGCTGCGCAACTAAACGCTGTGATGACGGGGGGAGGTGCGCCGTGATTGGACAATGCCCACGATTATCATCCAAACAAGTTTAGATTTCAGTTCTGTAAAACAACATGTTTGTCATCTGACATATCTGATGGGCATTCTCAATATCTCAATAAATGTAATACCGCGATTCTGCGAATTTGTCTACAGCAAAATGCCCAAGATAAGCCTCCCAGGACGGCTTGAAATCGTAGCAATCACTATCCAAGGCCTACGCAGTGGGTGAAAGCCCTATGGGTCACCGCAGACTGTCAAATGCAAAGCGCTTTTCCCCCTATTTGAAGCTTGGCTCACTCATGCCTGTATCGTAAGAAGCGTATTCGCACCAGGCGAATGGTCTGCTTATTCGTACGTGTGCCCACTGCCCACAAGCAGAAGGTGCTTTATGTATACAGCACGCCTACGAGAACTGGCTAGCAGGTCAGTGGCAGTGTGCGCGCGTTCTGCAAACTCGCTCGTAGAGTACTTAACGTTACGGCAAAAGGTGTGACCTCAGTATAGAAAACATTACACAAAAACGGAAAAAATTAGCTAACAAAAAATTACCCTCGGGTATTCGAACTTGCGACTTGCAGAATATAATACGTAGCTCTCGAGGCCACTCGGCCATGGGCCAGCGCTCTCTGTGGCGGAAATATAAGGTATATAATGTATAACCAGGTTACACTTTCATTTAGGTTTAGCGTTTTAAACAGCTTAAGTGACTATTTCTTCCATAGCGCACGTGCAGTGCGCGTCCCCCAAATTTCCACAATTTCTAAGGTCTAGCAATTGCGTTTCTTAGACGGAAAAGCGTTCGCAGATGGATGCGTAGTCGTGCTAATGACCACTGTGCTATATCACTCAGCGCAAAAAAGTGCTTCCTGCTGCCTCTGTGCGGTAAAAGTTTCAGCTGATTTTATTTCCTTAGTACCTATATTGCCTTCGCTGACTTCTTCAGCCTTGAAGTGGCCTTAGAATTTCCTACTAGCGTACCAGCCAGCGAAGCTTCGCATTTGCCCTTGTGCAGTGCTTGTGTGGAGTGGCCTGGACCTGGAGCTTGATAGAGTGTACAGACTAACAAACTAAAAAAACGCACATTCTTCCTTTCACAAACGTGCCGTAGCTTAGTTTCAACTGAGAGAACGAATTATGACGACCCGTCGGTGGCCAGCAGAATGAACGCTGTACCATAAACGCTGGGCCGACTGACTCTGTCAGAAGGTCGGCGAGCTGTGCAGTGGCGCAGTCCAGCCAAGTCATCTCCTCCTGACATCGCACAAAAACGCCACAGAAAATGGGCGTGGATGCAGAGAGGAGGATAGCATTTTCCAATTTTCCTTGATTTTCCTACTAAATAAATTCGCGTAAACACACTCAGAGTGGTCGAAACATGGCCTGTGGACTCCGGACTACAATTTGCGCTAGTAATCCCGCAATGTTTATAAATCACTCCCGTTAACTTCCTAAAAAGAGTTTCTACTCATGTGCTACACCAATAGAACTCATCCATCGTGCATCGATTTATTCTTACGAAGAATATCTCTTTGAAGTAATGATTAGTGTGGTTAGGTGCATTTTACTTCTCTCTGGTTTCACTATTTGTAGAGCGACGTGAGTGAATTTAGGTTACGGCGCATGGGTAATCGCTGTGGGTGCCGTTTACAGCTTCACTTTCCAACCACATTCGCCGGGTAGATAGGCGCAATTTGATATTGTGGACAACTTGATAATGCCTGCTTTCCAATTTCGTCTTTCCATTTTTCTATTTTGTGATGTGTTTATGGTGTACGCCCATCTCTGTGTATTTTTTTATCTGCCCGAATAAACATTCAGTTGTTAGCGCTCGTCTGATGCCTTTCTGCTCCCCGTCCCGAACCTTGCGGTTTTATATCATGATTCCAAACAAACTGGGCCAAATTTTCCTCTCGCTTCAATTTACTGAAAGGTGCTTATTTCGCTTATGGCTACTCTGCAATTGGTGATATCTGGCTTCCGTACGCGCTCCAGAAAAACGTGAAGTTTTTCTGGAGCACGTGAAGGGGCGCATCATTGCAGTCGCACACAACTGAGGTAAGGTAGCGGAACACGCACCGAGCCCACCTGGTGTCCTACATGCGCCGAAACCGCGCTCGCAGGTCATCTTGCTTCGGGCTTCATGGGCCGCGAGAGAAGACCAAGCCAAAGCGCCTAAAATCGCATCTTTTGCCACGAAGCCATATCAGCCTAACTCCCACGTCCGACTTCGCTTCGACACCGTGCGAGCCATACTCGAGTTTGGTAAGGCATGCAAAGGGCGGCATTCAGAAAATTTAGGTGCGGGACATGCACGGGCTTAAAAAGCTCGCGTACAATGGTGTACCGGCTATATCAGCATAAACACCTCTTGGGCAAGATGTCGCATGCTCACTGCGGTGACTGCTTTGAACCCACTACATGGGGTGAGTACCGATCCTGTGTCGCGCTGAAAGCAACATCGATGTAATTGTATGTTTCATCTTACGGCACTTTGTCGCCACTTATGAGCTCGACGTGGAAGCCGTCGTCGGGTTCAGGGAAACAAAGAACAACACACTTTTTGGCATTGACGCAGAGCACAAGTACCCCGAGTTGCATAGGTGATGCAGTGACTGGCCCATGCAGGGCAGCAACTTCATCATCCAGAAGATCCATGTCGCCGGGAAACACTAATCGCAGCCATGTGCACGTCTCTGGCAATCATGCCGTTGTGAACCGCAACGTGAAGCGTTGTCCAGAAACCAAAATCACGGGCTCTATATTCGCGGCCTAGAGCATAAACAAGATAAAATATAAAGCGCCCTTTCTTCAGCCCGCTCTGGACAGCCACAGGGTGATTACTCTCCCTCCAATGCAAGCCTCAAAGGGGTTGCTCCTGTAGAGCCCGTCCAGCCGCTCAATCTACACGGGCGCATGGCGATGTCGGTCATCAGCCCCTGCCGCCCATTATGGGGTACAGTTGCGCAGGCGTATAAAAAGCCCAAAAATGCAAGTCACCAGGTATCGATCCGGCATACTTGAAATGTCCACACAGTACTTGAACATGAAGATGTCCTCAAGGCGCTGTTTGGGATGAAAACCGTTTCGGAGCTCCGTAATGTGCCCGCGGCCTCCCGCTCAAGCCGACACCCAGCATTTAACTACTTTTCTAACCCTTTATAGAGAACACTCGCAATAGAGAACACTCTTTGATTTTTCAGTAGGCTGGTGTTAACTTCGTCTTGTAGCAGCAGACATACACTTCCTCTGAGCCAGCCTTCCACGTTTTTATAGCTCATGCGCCATCTGTTGGGACAGCTCGGAGCCTTTCCTGTGATTACACGCTTGCCGTGCAGGCCCATATGGTATTTATTGTAATCACGTACTTTTTTCTTACTCCCGTCACGCTCTCACTTCGGCTCTTGTAACCATAATTCATTCACCCGTTTTACTTAACTCCCGCACCGCACTCTCCCTGAAATGTCTCATTGTTTTCGCCCTGTTTTCTCCTCTGCCCCCGCTCCCACGCTTTCCCCAAACCTCACAAAAAGAGAATACGCAGTCGTAGTATTTTCTATTGAGCATCGCTTTAAATTACTACCGGTCTGTTTTCTTCTCCCCTATCCAATTTTACCCTCCAATACCACAACTCACATGATTAATGTAGTCCTAGTTCTTCCATTCAATCAGTTAGCACATCGCACGGTATTTTGCGCAACCACGCACTTAAAGCTGCAGCCCATTGTACTTGGCAAAGTACCTTTCATTTATCCGTTTCCCAACCTTTACTCTCTTCCTCGTCGTTTTGTCTACTCGTACAATGAAGCAGTGCAACGGTTCTTTAATTAAACTCAATTTTCATTTGTTCGCAGGTATCGCATGCCGTCTCTTCGGCCGCGCGTGATTCTTTTTTTTGTAACCACAAGCCTCCTTTGCGTCCTAATTTACTTGTTGTATACTCTTAAGAGCCCGCATGCAACGTATTGCACATTGAGAATTCGGCGCCCAGTAAACAAAATTGGCTGAAAGCGAAACCAGAAACGTCTCTCAACGCTAGAGTAGAGAGGGTTGGTGCAATCTGGCTGTGTTTTATGCCACTGTAGGAGCGAGATTGAGCGTGCGCTCATACTAGCAAACAAAAAGGGCTTTTTCCAGCCCGGAGGTTTTCTATAGAAACCGCCAAAGCAAATCGTTTGATGTATTTAAAAATGCTGTTGCACTCTTGATCTTCGTTTTACGATCTTATGAAACCGTAACATATCATTCACCACCGCTATTTCTGCCTTGACTCTTCTGTTTACTTGCTTATTTCAGTTGTAATTCAATGTGCAACATTTTGCAGGTAAGGACATCGTTGACGCTTTGTGACTACATTTGGCAGAACCCAATCTTTTGATTTGTTCTTTTTCTGCATAGAAATTAGGAGTCTGTTGCAGATAAATTATAAGTATCCCAAGCCATCTTCACTAACCTCAATCCTAGGAAGGGGACAAGTATGCAATGTATAAGTCTATTACTAGTGTCTTGGCGTTTTTACCAATGAAATGAAACCGTTGTGGGTAGAGGTATACAGCTTTGCTGTAAAACTATCTGGTCTTTGAGCACAAAGCTCTCTACCTCGAGGCGTAACCGAGTATCCAGGTGTTTTAGCGTCGTGACTACACAAGGGGACGGTTACGACGATGACATTAAACGCCGACAGCCGAAGCCCCTAAGAGTCTTCGCCCCTAAAATCTCTTGAGATGCCGCCGATGCATCAGCCCGCGAAATTTTTATAAGGACTTCGGCAAATGTGGATAAGCGCACCGGCTACATGTTGTTTCTTTCACGCGAGGCTTCCTTTCCCCTGAAAGGATATCAAAATCTAAGATAAGTATTTAAGGAGCGTCCGCTAAGATAAACTTCTACTTCTAGAGGCCTCTCGGGTTGGGTTTTCAAGAAATTAACTGCTTAACTAGGCCCTTACCGGTGAACGGAATACTTTTCTCGTCAACGCAGATGATAGGTGAGCAAGGTAGTGAGAGGCAGGCGTTTGTAATGATGTCAGGAATAGGACGGACTCTCCATACCCGATCGTCTATATGTTCCTCGGAAAGAGCGAGGCCCATACACACACCCACACATACACATATATAACAAAACACAGACAACACACCCAACAAACACAAGACAAACACACACTTAACACAGAAAACACACCACACGCGCAACACATACAACCCAACACAAACACACCACACACACAGCACACACACACAAACACAGACACACACACTGTCTATGACATCACATTCCATGGTATGTTGCTGACTTATTCCGGGTGTGCAATATTTATCTTGTAAGCTTTATTCAATACTGCTGGCCGCCCATTGGCCGCCAGGGCAGGAGAGGCGCAGAGCAGAGGAAGAACGCAGAGTTTAAACGCGACCAGTAACAGGGCCCGTGGTGCAGTGCGCTCACAGGTCCTTACAATTCACATGTACACGTAATCAGTAACACGGTGCATGATTCGCAATGCATCAGTAATGCTCATTATAAATCCAACGGCTACATACGAAACGTCATGGAAACTATAGAATGACGTCACAATTGTCAATGTACTCCAATTACATTATCTAAAAAATTAACAGGTTTTTGTACATCATGTCTCGGTCTGAGGAGGATATAGACAATTAACTACCTGTCGTTTGCAGGACGGGAGGCTTTATGCTTCGTCTACCGCTTACATCCCAGCTCACCCAGTTTGCGGCTGCAAAATGGTCCTAGGTGATTTCTCACCAAACGCGCATTCAGCTTGGCTTTTCGGTTTCTCAGTTAACGCGCCGCCCTTCCTGCGAGCCGGACGAAGAGTACTGAAATGTCCGTCCGCACGAATCACCCTTTGTTTTTATGCGTGGCATATGAACAGCTATGTTTTCCCTCCTCCGCATGTCAAGATTTAATACTTGCAAGGTATCGATTTTAGATAGAAAGGCTCCGAAGTCATTTATGCCCTTTAAGCTCTGTTACTAACTTTTGCCATAATGCCTCGTTCCTCGTTACACCCACACTTCGTCACCGATAGCTTACTACGGTTTTCGTCGATTTCGGCGATCCTAATATATCTCCTTGTTCTTCGCCCATCTATGGCGTTCTTTTGTGATTCCCTATTAATGCGGGACGACACCATCCAATCGAAATGTTTGCCTTCTTGTACGGGAGTGTCCAAACTGGCAGGGACGTGCAACTTAAAAAGTTGCCCCTAAATGACTTCGTACGCCATTGTTCCCGTAGGAGATGGCTTTGACGTATTGCTCGAGGAAGCGGCGGGTGACATCGGTATCTCCCAGTCGGCTTCGCATGCCAGGGCTGTGAACACGTCCGGCGCCGGGCGTGCTGCAATAATCTGGCTTGTCCTTTCTATTATACCCTTAGGCCGGGGGTGATCGCGCGGCAGAATTTGGGGTTCTATTCCCCCTTGGCAAAAAAAAGCGTAGCGAGTTACTGCGGAATGTGTTTCAACACCTAATATCCGCTTTTTGAAATTCCATGTCTCCGTTGGAACATTCGTAAGAACGTCAGTCAGAAGAAAGTCATAACAAAAGGCTGCGCTATTAATGAGAAACTGCAACCAATTGTCACATCGGTACCCTTTATTCTCCTCGACCCCCGCTCCCTTAGGCTTTGCACAGATTGACAGCTCGTTTATAGCCTTGGTTATGGATCCCTCGCCGGCCAACAGCGCTTCTAGCCTGGTCCACAGGAACTAGCGCGGATTTTACGATACAAGCGGACCTTGAGCATAATAAAGCGTACCGTCCTAAAACCTGGCCGTAATTTCTCTCATTTACCTTTAACTGACTGCTATTCCCAACACCTACTTACATAGAAGTTCTTATGAAGATATGGTCGCTTGGGAACCCTAACGTGCACTTTATTTCACGACGGTTCCGGTAAAACACAAACTCCGAGGGTTTGTTGTATAATCATACGGCTCTGGAAAGACACGATGTATTGACCATGCGAAATAAATTTTAATTGTGTGCAACACGAAACGAATCTTACTAATTTAAATAAATAGCACAATGGTTAATATGTGTTATACTCATTTACATTTATTCGGCCCTGGCATCGCCGTTTACTAATGGCAGTGACGGTTATTTTTTATATGGCCAGTTTTTTGGTACGGCCTGAAGGTTTGACCTTCAGGCCGGACAGAAACTGACGGACAGAAACTGACTTCAAATCTGTAAGCAAGATCAGTGTTGCTTTTGCAGAAATTTATTTTCTTTTTCGGACCGCATGATTTTTTTTATTCTGCTTTGGCCATTATAGACACTCCTTATGGACCGCTTGTGAGAGAGAAACGGGTTCTTTAAGGTTTATTCTATACAAGAGCTTTGGGGATGAATTAACATTACATGTTTAAAAATTCAGGTGCGACCGTCCCCGAAGTTATAGTCATTTACACTGGGACAGCAATTGGGCGGTCAGAAAATTCCCCTGGTGTGAGTATTCACAACACCGAATGGACGCCTCCTACTCGCTCGCACCAGCACCGATTTACGCGTCTCTTTTGGAGAATTAATAATGATGTGCGCGGTGAGAGGTAAAAAAAGTTGGGTCTATAAAATTATTTTTGGCGCGAGGGTAAATCAACGCCACCAATAAAAGAAATTTGTGACTCACCCTAAGGAGCAAACAAGCCTTGCAATGCGCACGCAGATCGGCCGGCATCGATTGCCTACAGGGCAGTTAAAATATTTAGCGGAAAAAAGTAGGAAAATAATATGTGGTGTGAACACTCTGTGTGTTGGTGGCTAAAATTTTTATTCCTGGAGATTTTATTCAGAGCGTCTTGTGTGATTCTGGACATGTTAAAAATTAATTTTATTACTTTTGTACTAACTGGTATCTCATTGCCAAAAATGACAACACCTATCTGTTCTACACTGTTTGATTTATTCCTAACAAATTGTAAACTTTGCATAATGAAAGTAGGCGTCTTGGCGTGCTCCATTTGCGACCACCTTCAAATTTTCTTCCGCATAACACCGCAATTAAACCCATAGGAGGCACGGAGAGAATATGTTATCACGAAATTTTGCCACATCAAATGCATCAGTTCCGTCACCATATATATAACTCAAATTGAGCGGAAGTGTTTAATTCTCAAGGTGCGATTCCTGCTCTAGAAGTATTTTTAAATAACTTAAAAAAAGGTGTTCACCAGACATTTTCTTTTAAAACGATTCCATATACAGCACAGTTAGGACGCCGTGAATTACTGAGGGATCGTTAGGCAAAATTAGGAGAAAAATCGCTTGTATAATAACTTTATCCACGCGAGGGACAACAGACATCGCGAGTGTAAAAAGATATTGTAATGAATTGAACATGAAATCTAGGAGTGGTAAAGTGCAATACTTCTAAAGCCGTTTTGAGTCAATCAAGAGTGATAGAAAGGCTTTGTAGAGGTTTTGAAGAAATGCTGCTGAACGACACTAATATATTATCCTACTATTAATGAGTAAAGGACAAGTGCACAGATTTATCAAAAGCAATCAATATACATTTTACTGATTTGCCTATATCTTCTATCAGATATCCAACCCACACTGTAAATAATTACAGCCAGTTAAATAGAATGTTTCTCATCCCTCTTTTTGCTGAAGTAGTACTGTGAACCTTCTTAACCCTAAAAATACTGGTTGTTGCGACACAGACGACATAAAAATCAAGCGTGTAAAACTTGTAATATACAGCATAGCTCTAGTGTCACACGTATTTGTAACAAATTTTTTGCTAAGGTATTTTTGCCCTAAAAATGTAAATAACTGTAGTCATCGTAATACCCTGGGAACTACCGGCCCGTCTCTGTTTTACCAGTGGTTACTACAGCATTAGAAAAAGTTCTCCACGATCACCTCGTACCCTTTAACGAAAGGATAAATCTAATAACTGAAGCGCAATATGGCTTCCGTCGGCATCCATACGCGCCAACGCGAAATGGCTCTCATTGATCAAAAGGAATACGCACCAAAAAGCATAGATAGGAATATCTATCAACCCGAACTAATGCCCTTCAGTAGAAAAACCAAGGTATTCTACTTGATAAACTCCACTCTTCCGGAATAGGAGGCTAACAGTTGCAAATAATTAAATTCTACCTATCCTATTGATTTCAGTTCGGAGAAACGAGGAGTGTTCGTGAACTCCTTTGCAGGCACCAAATGGAGTTCTTCAGGTTAATGTGTTAGAAGCCTTTTTGGTTACATGCATATAAATGATATTATACACATCGATTCGCCGGAGAGATTGTAAGATGCGCAGAAGGGACTGGCATATTTGTATCATGAGCAACATGTTGATAATCATAAGAAACCTGCCTTGCACTTAGTTATATCGCTAATAATATGTCATCCAAAATCACAACATGTACATCTGATAAGAGTTTAGTAATTTACGCTGCAAAAAGCAAACCAATCCTAATTCACAAGAAAACGAAAGCCGCTACACCGTTCTAAAAACTTGTTTGGCGATTTAAAGAGCAAACACGTTCATGAAGCCAAAACATTAGGTATAATTTTCACATGCAATATGTAAGGGGTATAAACACGTCAGTCTCTGTCACAAAGAGTTGAATCAATAATCGGTATATTTAGAGACATAGAGCCTGCCTCCCGATAGGTGTCACTATACGGATTTAAAAATGACTGTTCTTGCCTGATTTTCATTATTGTGTGGTTGTCTGGGCTACCACCACTTCATGGAATAAACAAAAATTATACAGGTCACAGAATAACGCAATTAGCATATTTACTCACTCTACATACGATTGTAAAACCCAGATTTTTTTCAGAACTGATTTTTTTCAGAACAATTTTTTTTTTCAATACTGAGTGCTGACCACTTATAATTACCACCTAAGTGAAGCATAATAATTGACTAAAGAAAACAATTGTTTTAAATCTTTGCAAACTGAAACAAAAGACACTGGCAAAATATAATGTACAAAATTCACAACTCATACAGATACTTGCCCCTTTATAGTAAACAGTTAAGGAAACATGCTTTTTTCATCTCATTCTCAGTGACATTATGTTTCTGTTCCTATCTTTTTCCCTCCCAATTGCTTTACATGCTTGCCTACACTCCTTCAAATATACTATGTTACATCTGTTTTCCTTGCGACGGATATGTGCAGAGATTTGTGTGAAAAGCAGTCTGCCTACATAAAATATTGTTTTCATTTTATTTTACGTGGCCTAGGCGACGCGTCTGCTTTCTGTTTTAGGGGCGAAGCTCCTAAAGCCAAGGGCCTGTCCATCCCTTGTGTCTCGTGGTACGTGACCGCCGCATGCTTTCGGAGATGTCGCAAAGTGGGCCGCGTTGCACGCGCAAGAACCGGCTGCAACCGGCAGCGCAAACTCGGCACCGGGAGCGCGAGCTTGTCTGTGTTCGCCAACGGAGGCGCGAGCGCACGTGCACTGCGAGGGGCAGATCACGCAAGAGATCACGCCACGAACGCAGGCAGTCGTTCTCGGAGATCGAGCGAGACGCAAGGACCTTTGCTCGTTTTCTCTCGTCTTGTTCGGGCACAAGTTCGCCCTAAATAAAAGTTCTTTCTTTACCGTTGTGTCCCATCCTATGTGACAAATTGTGGTAGAGGTGCGGGGTAGTCCTCGATGGCGCGGGGTCTTTCACCAGGTCTGGGCCGGGAAGCATTGACTCGGAAAATAAAAGTTGATTTGTACAATGTACGCACACAGTCTTACGTCTTTCTTAATGATGTAATGGGCGAACTTTCACGGGAGAGTTACGGTTACCGATGATCTCCCCCTCTCGAGCTTCGCCCCACTTATCATCATTCATTCCGTGGATATGGCGTTATTTTTTATTCGTACCCATAAGCCCACAATTTTTTTTCTGTCACTTGGCATTTTAAATTATTATTCACAATTATTGATCGTGTTATACTGTACATTCAAAGTACACTTTCTTAGATTTTCTTTAATCACTATATGCCAATCGGTGTAGCCGTAGGGGGAACTTGTCAATTTGTTTGAACAGCTTTTTTCCTTCAGCCCAATTCGCCGATGAAAATTTATTACAATCTTGAAAAAGATTAATACTTAATAAAACACCTTTATTGTAACCAATTCTAAAAGGAAATTATACCCCGCAATGCTGATCCCTTTACAAACTTCCCTTTGACGCCGAAGCAAGGTAGAAAAACGCAAACAGATAATATTGGCAGCATAGCTGTTTGACAAATCAAGCGAGAGCTCGTAGTTTTGAGTGGAGCAACAAACAAGCAAATTTATAAAATAACCTCCGTGTCGCATTTCGCTTAGGAGAAATTATAGAAATATGAACTTCCAACTACGCCGGAAAGGATACCGCCAATGAAAGGACACATGTTTACGTACAGATGATAGTAGAAGAAACGTTACCGAAACTCGCCATATTTATATGTTTTGAAGACTACCAGAAACTCAAAATATGGTATGTATAAACTCCATACGAACGGAGTATATTTAGAACACACGGAGATTGACTTTTTGCCTCATAAGAACACCAACACGGAGACTGTCATGCGGTGCAATTGGGAGGTATAAGTTCATTTCTCGATTTTGCAAGCAATATCTGCTACGTTAGGTCTACGTCCTTGAGAAAGCATATCTTTTGAATTGAATTGAATTGAATTGTTTATTATTCCAAACGGTGTGAAATACATACAAATTAGTATACAGACAAGGGTCCCATAGTCAACAGACTGCAACGGGACCCTTGATTAATTAATACACAATGAAGAATACACAGAAAGCAGCAAAACCAAAAAAACAGTAACTAAACGCAATGAACACAGCTTAGGCAGCGCTAAAGTTGAGTAAGAAAAAGTGACGAAACCGGTTAAACAAAAATGCGAGAAAAAATACACGTTGCATATTGCTATCACAATACTAATTCAAACAGAAAAAAAGGTAAAAAGGTTGACAACAAAAACACATTAAGTATACACTTGCATTACAACTACAATCAAGCTGAACTCAAAAAACTTAGGCAACGAAATGAATAGTAACATAGCAATACAGATAATGAAAAAAATACATTCATCGATTCAACAAAACCGTTTTTAGCAAGTGTTTGAAGGAAAAGAATGATGATGAAGATTTTAGTTCTACCAAAAGACTGTTCCAGAATGAGATAGCTCAAAAAGCGGATGTCATCTGACCATAGTTAGTATGGACTATGGGTAATAAATAATTTTCGTTAGCTGCAAATCTGGTGGAGTTGCTATTTTGTAATAGTTGCCTGCCAATAAATTGCTACGAAAAATTATTAACACGCAGCTGAAACAAAAATGTGGCTATGTTGTAACAGAATAAATTTTTGACCTATAAGACATTATTCTGTTGAAGCAAAACACAGGCGTTAGCACAAAATGAGCTGTTAGTAATGATACGAAGAGCCTGATTTTGAATATGTTGTAATGGTGCCAGATGACAATAATAAGTGTTACCCCATGCAACAATACCATATGTGATATGACTATGAACGAAAGCAAAATAAAGAGACATAAGGGCTTGGCGTGAAAAAAATGGGCGGGATTTTATCAGCGCTCGAATGCCAAAAGCAGTCTTATTTCTAAGGTGATCAATGTGTTTATGAAATTTCAGATGTGAGTCGATGAACACTCAAAGAAAAAGGACACTCACATAGGGTTATGGTATTCGAACAGAGAGAAATGGTTGGAATATATGATAAACGCTTCTGGGGTGGTCTAAAAATCATAAATTTAGTTTTTTATGGATTGATTAGTAGGTGGTTGATGAGGCACCAATTAGTTACTTTAGCCAAAACAATATTTAGGTTAGACGTAAGATTGGACAAATATTTATCAGCCGAAGATGATGTGGTGTCGTCAGCATATAGAACACAGTGTGAGGCATTAATGGAATCAGCAAGGTCATTAATATAGATAATAAACAATAAAGGACCTAAAATAGAACCTTGCGGCACACCTTGATTAATCTTTTTAGTCATAGAATACGCATTATTAACCCAAACACTACCTTCCCTGTTAATAAGAAAATTCTTTAGGAAATTTAAAGCTGGTCCGGTTAATCCATAGAATTCAAGTTTGTGAAACAGAATATCATGATTAATAGTATCAAAAGCTTTAGTAAAATAAAAAAAACAGATCCAACAAACATACCTAAGTCGAACGATTTTTTAATAAAATCGGTTAAAGACAAAAGTGCAAGATTAGTCGAACTTCCAGAACGAAAACCAAATTGACAGGGCCTAAGAATGTTGAATTTAGTTAGATAGTTATTTAGTAGATTAGCAAACAACTTTTCGATTACTTTACTAAGAGAAGAAATGATAGAAATAGGCCGGTAGTTAGATATTAGGTGCTTGTCTCCTTTCTTAAAAACAGGAATAATTTTAGCAGGCTTAAGAAAGCTTGAAAAAATGCCGAGAGCGAAAGTCTTGTTGATAATGATGGAGAGAGGAAGAGAAACACAATGAGCAACAAGTTTTAGATGATATGCACACACGTTATCTAAACCAGCTGAAGTATCCTTAAGGGTAAGGAGCGTGGCACGAACTTCATCGGGAGTGACAGGAAAAAGATAGAAATTATGTGATGACCGACACATATTAACATTTGCTACTGATTGGCCTGCTGCAGGAAGATTTGAGAAATAGTCATTAAAAGCATTAGCAATATCATCCGGTTGATGAAAGGTACGACCGTCATGAACAATTTTAGAGATAGGGACATTACGTGATGCATTATTTAAGAAATTTTTTAGAAGCTTCCATTGCATTTTTGGATTGTTCTTGAATTTACTGAATTCCTTTTCGTAGTAGAGCCTTCTTGCGTCTTTTAACATAACATTTAGGATGTTACAATAGTTTTTGTATCGGTTAGCAAGAGCTAAATTGAACGGCTTCTTTTTAGTTTTCTTATACATATTTTCCTTTTTACGCATGCATTCTAGTAACTTTTGCGTTACCCACGGGTTACTCGGGTATTTATGCCTTTTTTTACATTTAATTATTTTTGTGTTTAACGAAACAGCACCTATATATTGTCATTTATCTATTTCCATTTATACTGAGTGCATGACCAGAGAACTTTGGCCTTCAATATTCTCGTCCACATTTGATAACGGAAAAACTTATACGCCATTTGTGTAAAATGGCGTTTTCGTTATACGAAAGCTGAAGTAATACTCGTTTCTTACAACACCACAATTAAAACATTTTCATTGCAGGGTACATATCTTATTAATTATTTAGTTATTACAATACTCTTTATGCCTCGAAGGGCGTTAAGAAGAGGAGTAAGTAAAGTTTATGCATAGTTTATTATGGCTGTCTTGAACGATGATGGATCAGGGTTGCTGGCGATGGAGGCGGGAAGGTGGTTCCAGTGGGTGGCGGTCCTTGGTAAGAACGAATTGAACTGCACGTTTGTACGATAGATCGGCACGCTACCTTTAAATCTGTGATCAATACGGTCAGAGATATAAGGACGTGGGGACAGGAGGTCGTGCCTAATATCAGGATTGCTGAAGTAGATTTTGTGGAAGGGGCAGATGCGAGATACGTTTCTTGTACAATAGGTTAGGAAGCCTATTGTACAAGAAACGAGAAGCCTATTGTACAATAGGTTAGGAAGCCCAAGTTTGGATTTTTTAGTGGATACACAGCCGTTACGGGAGTAGTTGGAAACACCAAAACGAGATGAGCGCTTCTGGATCAATTCAATTAAGGCTGAAAAACATAGCTGCTGAGTGTCCTAAATCCCTGAAGCATTATCTTGAGTTTATAAAAAAACGCAAATTTGGATAAGGTAAATCTTTAGAAAAAACATTGAAGAAAATCCTGTCACAACTGTCTAGATATTGCCAACAATTCATTTGAAATGTTGCTGAAAGGCCTTGTTCTTGTTCAACACCGGCGGGAAAAAATCAAGAAATTCCTGTTAATGAGCACAGGTTCTACGTGGCATTCGGGCATAGAAAAAGACCATGCGACGCGATCAGCGTACCCGCATTCAGCCGCCACGGTCAGCATACGGAGGGAAATGCTTCGCACCACATTATACTCGCGTCCTGGCAGAGCTAGCAGGCGAAGACACCTTTACAAGATTTCAGGCTCGTTCAACATCCCCAGTTTGTCAAACTTGATCCAGAGCACCCAATGCGGCGTGCCTAATTACCAAAGTTTAGTATAGGAGCGTTAAACCCAACAATCAATCAATATCAATTAATCTCATTTTTCATATATCGTTGGAATTTCTGGCCGCCTGTACATTTCGAGTTGGGCTTATGTAGTCGATAAAAGTACTCAATCTAATTTTTCCTAATTCGTGGGAATTTGTGACCGGCTGTACGTTAAGTTCGACGTATGTACTCGGTACAAATCCAATACCCAGAGGCCGTCCCTAAGTTGGCCATTCATGCCACGTATAATATTTCCAGCACAGTGCATTTTGACAATTAGAGTACCACCTGAAGCTTATATTTTCCCTCGGTCGCCAGAGCACAAGCTTTCCTAATCAAGCTAATTCAAGCATTCTGCATAAACACAACAATAAATTGCTGAAAATGCTGGCCATAGTCATCAGAAATTCCATACTAGTGAACCTTTTTATGTATATGAGCCACAAAAAGTTTTTATTTCTTGGTGTCTGTACATCCAGGCAATCAAACTATCGTTTCCCTTCTTCGACATGAATGGGAACTGGTTACGCAATGATGATCGCGCATGTTAAATTATGAGCAAATGTACTCGAGTTTTCGGTTTCTTCAACAAAATGTGAGTTGATAGTAAGTGCCTGTCCTTTTTTTAATTTTTCCCTGCGCATGACGAAACCCTAACTTCTTTTTGAATATTTGCGTGACAAGCACTTCGCGGCCTCTCCACCCTTACTCATTCATTTAATGGCCTCTCGTACGTTCCATTTGCCAGTGATAGTGACATATCCTTCATACCTTCTCCCACGTTCGCACTAAGAGATATCCCGATTACCACACCAACTGTATTCTGAAGCTCAATGACGGTTCCCTAATTCATGTTATTTGGCGAAGTTCACACACACATTCCCTATGTGACATTCACACTCAAGCAGGTTGCCCACTGACGACGAAAAACTGAAGCCAAAGGATGGCGTCGGACTGGTAAATATTTATTCTTTCGTACTACAACGTACCAATGCGGCGAATTACTTCATGCATGATAGCGTTCATAGTCATAATATCCATCGCTGAAGGAAGTTTGTTTGCTCATTGAACAGCATGATGGACAGCGTGCAGACAGACACTCTCATGCGTTTCCTGAATTATATGGAATGCTTCAATGAACTCGCGGGAGAACTTACCCTAATCCCGGCAAAAAAGGCGCGTGTTGGGAACTAGCAGTGTGGGCTCGCACATTCTGCAGGACAGAGCAAAAGTGCTAGTAGCCTGTGCCTGCTGGCTCGCGTGACGCTGTACCCTAAGCCATTCGATAGAGCACTTTCCTCTTTGCCGCAAGAAATAGACATTTTGTGTATCACAAACATCCGTTATTCCAACAACTTTGGCATCTGTTTCACGTCGCTTTCCTTACCAGCCATCTATGTTTTATGTGGTTGGATACAAATACTTTTAGCTAAAGCAGGGGTGAAATATTCTATTATTCTACAGTCAAACCTCGTTACTACGAACCCCGACATTAAAGAATTTCTCAAATTCGTTAATCTACCCGATGTGCTATTGTGCAAAGTGGAATATATAGAGGCATTCCAAATCGGACGTGGATGCTGCAGCCGCCAGAAGAAATTAAGTGATTTCT
Source organism: Haemaphysalis longicornis (assembly GCF_048455015.1). NCBI lineage: Eukaryota > Metazoa > Arthropoda > Arachnida > Ixodida > Ixodidae > Haemaphysalis > Haemaphysalis longicornis. The sequence goes on along the minus strand of NW_027526407.1, from coordinate 2,931,469 downwards.
TCAAGTAAAGCCGCTTTGAAGTTACATCAGCATTTTCATTTGAGGGTTTGTCTGCACGCGCGTCTGCTGCAAACATAGGTCATTTTCATTCCCAGGTTGGCGAACTGGCTTATAACCGCCAGTTTTTTATTAGAACAATATTTCAAATTAACGAACTATTTTTGGTAATCCCGGGTGATTAGCTATATCCAGATTTCACAGTATTACATCAATCTATTATTTTATCTCAATCTTTTCGGGCACCTTTTTGAGCCTTTGTGTGACGCTCCGTATATGTAGGTTCGCTTACAGAGCTAATGAAGAAATACGTAGTTAATACTCTGTATTTCTTTATTCTACGCCCTCTGATTGACTGGGGCAACTTTTCACTACGGATATCAGCAACCTGAGTGGGTAGCCCTCATCCCTTTACCTAGACCCTTCGAGAGAAAAATTTTCTTTTGCCAGGTGATTTCTGCTTTTTGACGGACTGTGCAAAGGTTGAGAAGCCAGTGTCCCCCCTGGACATTTTCGGGTGCGCTGAGTGTGACCTACTGCTACACTTCTCGCAAGTGTGTTACATGCCTCTTTTTATGCGCATGTTCAAAAATTGGATCCTCGAGTACTATATTACGGATACGGGTGGGTGAATTCCAGCTTGCCGAACGTGGGTTTAGAAATTTCTGGGAATCTTTTAAAGACAACCATGTCACGAATGTGGCAGCTTGTTGAGGTACGTAGATGACTATCTGATTTCCTTCGAGCCGGAACCCGAAGGAGCGGAAAACAGATTTAAGCACCTAAATGAATTCGAACGCGAGACTAAATGTATGTGTTTCAAAAATGGAAGGTATGAAGGTCGCGGTGTGAAACCACGAATGGCTTTATACATAGCGACCCACCCAACGCAGCCGGCGAAACTGGGAACCAGTGAACCAGAAATCACCGCGTATGTACAGCGCGCTGTGTCAGGTGTTCGTAATCAAAATCCCGCAACTATCCAGCTCCCCCTTGCTTGCACTATGGCCTGCTACTACTTTCATAAAAAGTAGCGGTTGTACCAATCAATGCCGACTGTACCGATTCATACCTACATTAACGGCCAGCAGCGGGATTCCACAGTTAAGTCTAGACTAATTTCTTGGCTACGCATAGAATAGCATTCTTTATTTTTGGGTTTTTTTGTTTATTTATGAACGCGGGAACATTCAATTGGCGCGTCATGACGGTGAACTTTCTTTTGTCGCCATGCTAGTCTACGCATGTCCAGGAGTTCAGGAGGAAAAAATTTTTTATATCAACATCCCAACTGTGTCCTTTAGGTCATAACAACAGCGTCATTCTTGATGTAAAACGCTGTTTTCCGAGGGAAAGGAGTTCTTATAGACGCGACCTATCCGGCGGCTACGATATTTTCACCATTACTGGAGCGCCACGCTTGTAGGAGCGCTGTTGGGGTGGCTTAGAAGCCGAAAAAGTGGCAAAGTTGTGTATGACAACCATCCCTCGTCTACACTTGGCGTGAAAACCACACTCATCTTCGAGATACCTCTTTCAGCCACTGGCCACGTGCCGAGGCAATTTGGATCTGATTTTTGAAAACATATTGATTTTACGGGGCAACTGCTGGGCTTCCTTAGCTATACGCAAGGAATGAAATCTCCTATGATATGTTCAATAAAGCACGATGCAAAAATCGTGCGACCTTTCAAGTGCGAATGCACTTCTTAAGCGAGCCTGAATCGTCCGCCGCCGTCGTCCGCATAGCAACAGCTGGGGGTGCGCGCGCTCCTCGTCTTCCTCCTCGTCTTCCCTAGCAACGGGGGCAGATGGGCGCGCGCTACTCTCCTCCTCCTCCTCTCTCCGCTCAGTGACTGCGGGTGTTGGGCGCCTCATCTCCACTTCGGGCGGGAGAGCTCTCGCTCGCGTAGCGGGTGCTCCGCATTCCGACGCGTGAGGGCGCTCGTGTAGCCCTCGCCGTAACGGCGGGCGCTACTCTCCTCCTCCTCTCTCCGCTCAGTGACTGCGGGTGTTAAGCGCCTCCTCTCCACTCCAAGATCACGATATCCACCGTAATCGCGCAATCAACAACCGTGCATCCGCACTTACACACTCTCCCCCTTGGGGAAGTGCGAGGGAATTTTTTTTCTTGTGTTTTCTTGAAGGAACGTTTCTTTTGTCGAGGTCGCTCGCGGGGACTCCTGCCTAACTCGGCTATAACCTACAACCTCGGCATCGGAGTCTCTCCGGTTACATTTTTAAAATTCTATGTATTGTTCTGCGTCCTACCTCCACAGAAGCAAAATGCAACCAAGGCCGAGTGGGGGGGGGGGCGAGGAGTTCTGTAGAACTGTTGTTTTTTATATTTGTTCTATCCGTCGCAAACAAATGGAAATTGACCGCGTGCGAAATGTTTTTCCTTTGATGCAGCAAAACATAAGGTGCGCGCAAAGTGCTTCTTTCTCTTTACCTATGTAAATACAATCGTGCTGCATAATTTGGGGGGATTTATTTTTTCGAAATTATGCGCACTATAAATTGAGTGGAATGCCCTGACCAGCGTTACAAGGAGTATTCTGCTGTAACACTCTTTTCCGGACGACATCTGGGTGGATGCGCGTTCGGTGGGAGCCGGCCGAGTGCAGAATTATGTAATTCTTACCAAGTAATAATTTCTCGTTAGAAATGTGTTTGTCAGCACGTTATCGAGAACACACGAGGTGTTTAATTCGCCTGTATGAATCGGTAAACACTCGACACAACGAAATGACAAAGAACTATACGAACAATATTGTCAAGCCGGGCAAACGGGTTACAGGACAGAAATTAGGATGAAATACAGGGCGAGGTGGTGGAGTGGCGTACGAGGGAACTGAAGAATGCCAAACAAGCAATAACAAATTCGGCTCGCGGAATAGGAGAATACTGGCAAGTCGCTATCTATAAACCCAGTCATTCGTGAAACCAAGACGAAATTCTGTGCAGTAGCAGATGTGTGTGTAATATAAGAATTTGCTCTTTCACGTGTGAAAGTGTTTATGGGGAGAGCAGACAGCCCTCTGTGGATCGCCTTAGGGAACACGGGTAAAGGACGTACTAACCGGTACTCCACTGCAGAACCTCCGAACGCACGCCGGATTTCGAAAACACAGACACACGTATTAGCATGGGATAAACGTAGGAACTAAGACGAGTTCATTTTAGCCTTCCAACAGCTCTCTTACTGAGGCAGCTTTCCTGTAGGCTTCATAGCGCCCTCTGTGAAGACATGCGCATCTATAGCCACCCCATACTGACAACTGTACCCAAAAATTAGTTGTAGAGGAATTGCAGGCTAAACTAGAGCAAATGTGACTCGGTGCGTTCAAGGATACCTTCACAGAGGGAACAATGGATGTCGTGAACGCGTGTTACCATGCTTTTAAGGGAATAGAATTGTGTTCAAAACTGTTCTTCGGAGAGCAGCGTGAAAATCTTCAAGCTGGCGACTGTCCCCTCAATTGCAGCGGGGATTTCCTCCGTTTATCGGGCTCCACCATTTGTTCGATTATCGGGCTCCAACAATTTCGATTACCACCCCGGTGTCTGGAATCAAGTCAGGGCATAAAGGGGCCCTGAAAGGCGTTTTGAGCACACTAAATGAACTAGCGCAATGGTTAGATTCGGTCGTCAACGTCATTATGTGCCAAGTATTACTCTTTTACGCGCAGCGGAAAGCTCACACTTTTGTTGCAAAGTTTGTCGTTTTTTTCTCACCCTCCTCTTCGTGTTTTTGGACGCCGCCATCTTCACATGTCTACATCATCGATTCCCAGATGTTCGTCATGAGCTAGACATCCTGCGATTGGGCGGCTTTTTCACGCACTTCCGGCAAAGAGATGAGTCGTCTGCTCAGCGTCGGCTCGCCGGCTGATACTGCCAGCGTAGTGCCGGAGGGCTTGGAAATTTTACGACAAACGAAAATAGTGTAAACAAACGCTTAACCGTTTGTATTGAATGCAACACGGCCATAACCCGACATGAAAATTATTTTACCTGAGTACGTTCCATAAAGAAAGCGCTGAAGCCCCGTGGCACTTCTTTCGTGCAATCGCAGAGAACGCACTGAGCCGAATGCCCGGGCTTGACGTACACATTTTAATAAACTTCAAAACACTCCAGAGATGCGTTTCGAACACAACGTCACAACATCCGTTGCAAGTTTAAACCGCGATTGACCGACGATGGGTTGCCTCCTCCTGCCCGTCGTAAATTCGGCACTCACCTCGCGCGTGGTTTGCGGGGAAGAACAGCAAGTCACTTAACTCTGGCGCACAAGCCGAGCTAGCTTTTAGCCACGCACACTGCACATACACCATGCGAGGTTGAGTCGTACGTCGCCCGCGAAAGATAATCCAGACCATAGGAAGCACTATCCACCCGCAGAAGCGCAACGTCGCATTTCATCGCGAAACGAAGGCGTCCACAACACACACACCATCGCCTCCTGTAATGCCAAACGCATCTCGCACTTCCCAATGGGAGTGAGTGGTACGGCTGCAGTTCCCACATGTCGCGAGGTGGGGCCCCGAGCTGAACCGGGATCACGGAACCGTAACTGACCTTTAGAGTGGTTTGTGCCTTGTTGCCAAGGCAACCTATGTTTGAGATTGTCAAGGAAATGGCGCTCGCTTCAGCGCTAGAAAGCTCAGAGCCGCGGCGCAGCATGTTTTGTCAACGTTGCCGCTCTTCACCACGCGTCGCCCCGAGCTGAACTGGTCACATGATTGAAGCGTTTTGTGCACGGGTTCTGTATCGGTTTAAAATGTCTTGTTTACATGACGCCAGCAGGAATTAGCACCGCCGCAAAATAAGACCCGTCACCAGCGGGGCCACATCTGATACGGCGCTTTTTGAATAAACAGTGCGCGGTGCATCAAAGAGAACGAGCACACGATCCTTCCCGTGCGGCTGCGAGTTCGCCGCCGGTAAAAGGTCACGTGCCGCTGATTGCAACTCCAGCAACGTACACGCGAAAGGGAAAGGCCAGGCCGCCGCACACATGCGGCCAAGTTTTTTGCTCGCTTTTTCAGCCTTGAGCGGAGTGCGGGATTCAAGGTGTCAGTCAACAAAGCTTGCCCGTAGCAGACGGCACTATGAGCATCGCGATAACGGAAGTACGTCACCGCCGAGGAGCGCAGCATCATGGGAGGGAATGCTGGCGCGCCGTCAACAGCGGAGAGTAAGTTGAAAGGAGGAGGAAACACGGCGCTACGATAATGCGCGGTTTTTGATTTACGATTTCTCAGCTAATACTCATCGCTTTAACATATTTCTTGCGGGAGGAGATTGCTAATACATTGCTTTATTTGGTTACATGTACATCCAATCATCGGCGGAAGGTATTTCAGGACCACTTTAAGGTTCTTTACCGTGGAATATTTACAGAACTATAAAGACCCCACACTTCCGTTACAGTTATCACTCAGTAATGGATTCAGGGTGTAGGGTAAATCACTCGATGCTTTCTAGTTGCTTTCCATAGGCACACACCTTCAATACAAGAGATTAAAAAAAGCTGCATATTTACGTGTACTGCGCGCTGCCTTTTGGCGTTTCATAAAGAAGCCACTTGCAATAATCGGCCCTTTTCAAAGACTCCCTGTAATTACTGGCGAGCATACCATCGCTATCAATATAAATCAAGTGCATTTGGGATAAATGGTTTTCTTCCTACAAGCAATGCTATTTGGGCGCCCGAGAACATCGGAGTGACTGCCTGCACACTATAGGGTCCCCGGCCATGTAGTCGCGCTGAAACCGGCATATTCTTTCAATTTTTTTTGGACTCAAGCGCCGGCAACACTATAGGAGGACGTATGGGAATACCCGCATTTTCAATAGCACTGGGAACGTACTGTTTAACTTTGCTACACTAAAAGTGCCGAAGGCAACTCTACACCAAATTGGATGAATGTGCGCCTTCGGGTAGCTGCATGGGCTTAGAAAGCACGTCGAGGCCTTCCTACACCGAGTACAGTCATAGGTAGCTTTCACAATGCATTGCCTGCCAAAAATCTAGCGGCATCGCTAGCAAGCTCGCTCCACATATGACACAAATAACGTTGGTTATTGATCATGCTTGTGATCAAAGTCCCTGGCGTACAGCCTGGAACTCGAATTCACGTAGGTCATTTCATACGGTACTTCAGCTGAGGGCGGCTTGGTGTTCTTAGGCAGAACTTATTCATGACGCGCTTCTAACCAAAGCGCGTTTGCTGCTTCCACCGTGCTTAGTAGGGCTCCGAGTATTCCTTAAAATTTTACGGCGTTGGTCTTTATAATATATATTCAGATATTGCGTTTATTTCTTGCCTATACAGAACAGCGTGAATTAGGAAACAGTACAACTTGTCTTGTAAACGTGGGTGAAACAAAACAAAATAGGCTAATAGAAAACACAATACACAAAATGAAATTTCTATATTCAAATATAACCACAGGTTGTGTTATAGAGAAGCAAGACAAAACACATTAGGAGGGAAATTGCAAGCTATAAGCAAAAGCTTCCATTCGCGATGAACGTGAGTTTGTATGATTGCTTTAGACGTGTGATTTGACCGGGGAAATTATTGGTAGCATGCAAAGTTTCCAATCCGGTGGAAATTGTCCGGCACCGGGATTCGAACCACGGTCCTTCTGCACGCGAGGCGGATGCGCTACCTCTACGCAAAAAAAAATCCGCGTATTGATGGAATTGCACAAAGGGGCTTGGGGTGCGGCCTGACCCCGGTGATCATTGCCGGTAATGCACTCCCTTACCAGATCAGGATTGGCCACCCTCATGTAGTAACGGCCACAACCTCCCATGAATACACCGATGAACCCTCGGCCCTCAGTCCCCAGCGGCTGCGAAGCAATTGACCACGGCGGCGGTCAGACCTGTGACGCAGCAGAGGGTGCTAAGAATCCCTGGATCCGGACAGGCCGCCAATGGAATCTGAACCTGGCAACGTTTAAGGGGCGAACCTTATCTAGCGAAGCGAGTCTAGAGGTGTTGTTCGAGGAATTATAGGGCTATAAATGGGATGTAATAGGGCTTAGCGAGGTTAGGAGGGCAGGCGAGGCATTTACGGTGCTTAAAATATTACACGTCCTATGTTACCGGGGTCTAGAGGACAGAAGAGAACTGGGAGTGGGATTTCTAGTCAATAAATGCATAGCTGGCAACATAGACGAGTACTATATCATTAAAGAAAAGGCAGCACGTCTTGTAATTAGGCTCAATAAGAGGTACAAGCTCAAGGTGGTGCAGGGGTACGCGCCCAAATCCAGCTACGACGACCAAGTAGTGGAACGCTTCTATGAAGATGTGGAATCGGCAATTGCTAAAGTAAAAACACAGTATACCGTAGTAATGGGGGACTTTAATGCTAAAGTAGGCAAGAATCAGGCTGGAGACAAGGCAGTTGGGAACTAGAAATAGCTAGGGGGACCTACTAGTTGAGTTTGCAGAACGGAATAACTTACGCTTAATGAATACTTTCTTCTGTAAACGGGAGAGTCGGAAGTGGACCTGGATGAGCCCGAATGGGGAGCATAAAAATGAAATAGACTACATATTATGCGATAACCCTGGCGTCGTGCAGGATGTGGATGTGCTCGGAAGGGTAAAGTGTAGTGACCACCGTATGGTAAGAAATCGAATTAGGCTAGATTTGAGGAGGGACCGCAACAAGCTAGTACGAAAGAAGCCGATAAATGAGCTAACAGTAAGACGTAAAGCTGAAGAATTCAGGATTGCGCTGCAGAACCGATATTCAGCTCTTAACGATTAAGCCGAGCTTACGACACAGGAAGCCAGCGACAACCTTACACTTATGATCACGGGGTGTGCAGTAGACGTCCGGGGGGACACGATGGCTAGACAGAATACTGGTAAACTTTCCCATGTTAGAAAACATCTAATTAGGAAACGACAAAGCATGGCTATCTCCACCCCAGCTGACAGAATAGAACTACGGGAGTTTTCGAAGTTAATCAATAAGCGTAAGACAGCTGACATACGAAAGTATAATATGGAGAGGATCAAATACGCTGTAAAGAACGGAGGTAGCCTGAAAGCAGTGAAGAGGCGTCTTGGCGCGGGGAAAAATCAGATGTATGCACTTAGAGATAACCAAGGCAATCTCATCACAAATAGGGATAAAATAGTCACAGTGGCCGAGGAGTTCTATAGTGACCTGTACAGTAGCCGGGACATCCAGGATAATGCCGAACGAGACAGTATTTCAGAGGAGATAGACATCCCACCAGTAATGACCGAAGAATTAATTAAGGCTTTGAAAGAATGAAAGGGGGCAAAGCATCTGGTCAGGATCAGATAACAGCAGACCTCTTGAATGATGGCGGAGAAATTGTACTTGAAAAACTGGCTAACCTGTATACGCAATGCCTAATCACCGCACGTGTACCGGAATCTTAGAAGAACGCGAACATCATTCTAATCCATAAGAAAGGCGACATGAAGCACTTGAAAAATTACAGGTCGATCAGCTTACTGTCAGTCGTCTACAAGGTACTTACCAAGGTAATCGCTAACAGAATTTCTGCAACCTTAGATTTCAGTCAACCTAAAGAACAAGCGGGGTTCCGGAAAGGTTATTCAACAATGGACCATATTCACACGATCAATCAGGTGATAGAGAAGTGCGCTGAGTATACTGAACTCCTATATATAGCCTTCACAGATTATGAGAAAGCATTTGACTCGGTCGAAACCCTAGCAGTCATTTAGGAAAAACGGAACAAGGGGGTAGATGAGCATTATGTAAGAATACTAGAGGATATCTACAATGGGTCCACAGCTACCATCATCCTCCATAAGGAGAGCAGTAAAATACCTATAAGGAAGGCTGTCAGACAAGGAGACACAATCTCTCCAATGTTATTCACAGCAAGTTTACAAGAAGTATTCAGAACGTTGGAACAGGTGGGAGTAAGGGTTAATGGCGAATACCTCAGTAACCTCAGATTTGCTGATGACGTTGCCTTCCTAAGTAACTCGGGGGACGAGTTGCAAAGCATGCTTTCCGCACTGGACGAACATAGTAGAACCATGCGCCTGAAAATAATATGCAGAAAACTAAAGTAATGACCAATAACCTCGGGACAGCACAGCGGTTTCAGATAGGTGGCGAGGCAGTGGATGTGGTAGGCGAATATATATACTTAGGCCAAGTTGTGACCCCAGATCCCAACCATGAGGCAGAGATAGAAGGATAAGAATGGGATGGGGTGCATATGGCAGATATTCTCAGATAATGAATAGCAGCCTACCATTGTCGCTGAAGAAGAAAGTGTATGATAGCTGCATCTTACCGGTACTTACCTACGAGGCAGAAACCTGGAGGCTCACTAAGAGGGTTCAACTTAAATGGAGAACGACTCAGCGTGCAATTGGGTATAAGATGATAGGTGTAACATTAAGGGACAAAAAGAGAGCGGAGTGGGACAGGGAACAAACACGTGTTAAGGACATATTAGTAGAGATTAAGAAAACAAAATGGACGTGGGCAGGGCATGTAATGCAAAGGCAAGATAACCGCTGGTCATGAGGAATAACAGAGTGGATCACTAGAGAAGGCAAGCGTTGCAGGTGGCGGCAGAAAGTTAGATGGGCAGATGAGATCAAGAAGTTTGCGGGGATAAATTGGCCACCGTTGGCACAGGACCGAGGTAATTGGAGAATAATGGGAGAGGCATTTGCCCTGCAGTGGGCATAGATAGGATGATGATGATGATGATGATGATGATGATGATGATGATGATGATGATGATGAAAGTTTCCAAACACATGGGGGATTTCCAATTTGGGACGCGCACGTGAGCTCATGCGACCGAATATTTCTGTACTCAACTTTTTGTGTACAAAACCCAACAGACCTATACGTGGTGCTGGGAGGAAGTATAAAAGAAAAAAGAAAAGACATTGCAACCTATCTGCCAAAAAATGGCACTTGCAACAGACTGCGAAAAATAGGTTTTGGTGCAGATTCATCCTCTGACAGGGTAAGTGAACATGCATATACACCGTACCAAGCACTTCGATGATTTTCAGATGATACTGGGAACTGCAATGACGTCAAGTGTTCATCACAGTTAATACTTCAGTTCAAATAGTTTTGCAGAGTTCATATCTCGCAAGAGACTGCTATTATGTAGAGAAACTCGAATAAGAGCAGTTAAAGTGGAACTGCTGCCGAAATCATGTTTATCACTAAGTAAATACTTAAATGTTTCATATAAATAACGCGAATGCAACGCGCAATATATTGATGCCGTAAAAAGTGCGATGGGATTTCCGGTTACAAAACTTTTCTGTTTGCCCAGAGGCAACATCTACCAATGTAAACACACGTAAGCGGAAGAGAGTACCGAGTCCGATTAGGCTCCCAGGCCTCTTAAGCAGCCCTCTCGCTGTACCTGCACATTACAGAGGTTGCAACTATTGCAATAGCATAGCGTTTGTTGCTGATGGGCGGAGCCACAGTTTTGATTGAATTTAGGTGCTGTCGACTCGCTGTGCACCCATGTTTGATTATGGTTCACCAGAAAGTGTCGAGCATATTTTGCTCGAGTGGTCTACATAAGGTCAAGCAAGAAACAAAAGTTTCTTCTCTCTTTCTCTCGCACAGGAGATCGAGTACATCACCCACCGTTCCCTAACTTTAAAAGCACTTCTGGGACCATGGCCATCTTTCTCGTCTGAGCGTAAACTTCTAACCGCATTATTTGAATACCTCAATGACATCGGCGTCCCTGAGCTGATATAGGACCAGAACGTCCTTGCACTGTGCAACCGTCTATAGACTCTTCACGTTTCGCACTGAGGGCCCCCAAAACACACGTGACCTTCTTTTTTTCCTCGTTAAATTTCCGCCTTTCTTCTCTACCTTTAGCCTTACTTCCTATTGCCACTTTATTTCCTCCTTTCCACTGCGTACAGTAGCATGTAGTCATTAACAAGCCGGTATACCTTTCTGCTTTCCTCTAATAAAAAGCTTTCTCTCTCTTCTCTAGCTGGTTGGTGACCCCAATTCATAATTAAAGATCCATGCACGTTTTTTTCTTCCCCGGAACAATTTCACTTAATCTGTAAATAGTATAATACTGATATGCCTGCATACGGCAGCAAATCCTCGATGGATACTAAACACACCGACTGCCCAAGATAGAGCTTTATGGTACACAGGGCAGCGAGACAGAATGTTTAGACAACCATACCAATTGCTTAATTTTATTCTGCGGACTTGGAAACTTGTACTCAAACGGTACATTGAACAGTGCCCTATCTGTTTTAGTATCAAAGATGCTTTTTCTGTAAGACCTCAATAAACGCCTCAGTAAAGCCAAAAAAATTTTGCGAACGAGACATTTTTGAACGCTGCGGACAATGGCACATCTGGAGAATGTAGACAAATTTTATTCCAGAGGTACGGCCTTTATAAACGTGGGACGAACTGGTGAGACCTTCCCTTTAGTATAAAACATCAACTGATCTTCTACCACCCTTCAAAAACATTATTTCGTTCTTAATTTTTTATCACAAAATTGTCGAAACAACTTTAGCTTTCATAGTTAAAAATTGGTATGACCAGTCTGATTTCTTACTGAAAAATATCTTACTCAGTACAAAAGAACCAATTGAATTTGTCAGCCCAGGCGGCGATAAAAATATCTCTGCATTCTTCGATAACAATGTTAGCAAGCCCATCACAACAACATAAATTTTCTGCTTTACTTTGCGCAATCACTTTCGAAATTTCTCTTGTGTTAGAGGACTCTTCGTTAACCAATCAGAGTTACGTTAAAATGATTTCTTTGCATGTGCTCTTAAAAAGCAATAAAATGAATCAGAAATGGTGCCCACAAACCTCGCATGCTTCTTCTGAGAAGGAGTAGAGAATTATATCGGCTTTGAGCACAATAACCCTGATGCTGTCCTGTATTTGAGAATGCACAAACGGCAAAATTCCCACGGCTCGTATTAGGAGTTCCCTTAAAGGTGTTGTTTCTAAAGCCTGCCATCGCACGCATTGCACATTTTCCTAGAATAACTCTGCAAAATAAACATCTACCTAACGCATGTAATATTAGATGCAAGGCATCTCTTAAACTCGGCCTGTCCCGTGTTGATCGGCGTAGTCCGTACTCCTCATTACGCATGCGGAAACTCTCCTCCGTTCTTCTCTCCGATAGCTGAGCGTTATGCGCTCTCTCCGGCTAATTATCATAACAACAGCTGGCGCGCTTTGCCTACGTTCACATGTGCTGCAGCGCACTTGTGCGCGCATGTGTGCGCATGCGCAACTTTTCTCCGCTGTCTCCCCTCCTTCAAGTGTGCATGTAAAGCGGTGAGCGCTCGGTGCCCGTTCAGTTAAGCACGCGCTTTCGCTTGACGCTGTTGCTCGACTCGGCTTTACTTTGCTCGCGCTTCGCTTGATGGCGACGACTCCGTTGAATCTTCCGATGAAGACGGTCTTTACGTACTTGGAACTGTACGTGTGATTGAGCATCATTTAGGGTTCACTACACTTCAACCACATTTCGTTAACCAACATAACGGAAACGCGAATTAAACCCCGTGAGATGCCATGCATCACGCCAGGGTCCCCCTCGTGGGAAGGTGTCGGAATTTTTTGTCTTCCTTATGTAATAAATGAATGGAGCGGGTCCTGCGCAAGTTCTTCTTCAGTTCATCTGTGGATTAACAGGAAATGTTTGTTTTGTTTTGTTGGAAAGTGCTTCGGTATATATGCCTCAGCAGGGTCTAGGTTTTTGGGAGACTATAAGAAAATAGAACTTTGAATATCTGTAATGCGAAAACTTTGGCTAATTAGGACCAAGCCAGCGTTTCGACAATTCTCGATGTCACCACAAATATCTGAACATTGGCTTTGCCTAACCAGTTCCAATTTGAAGGAGAGCAAATAGTAATAGCAAAGAACTTCGGAAAGCAAAGGGGAGAAGGTGGTAGGTCATTGAAAAATTTAAAGAATTCAGAAATACAGCTAGAAAGTGGAGAAAAAACGCCCGTCTGGTGGGATCCGAACCAACAACCTCCAGAATACGCGTCTGGTGCGATGAAACTACGCTACCAACGGGGCTATTGTCCCCTCCACTTTCTGGGGTATTTATGCTTAGTTATTTTTGCTTCCTGTGCTTGGCGCTGGTAGCCAGCGCCTATCTGACTATTCATTGCAAAGGGGACTTTCTTTTTACCCCCGGAACGTGACTCGAGTGTTTACGACATGTCGAGAGTGGTCGACCAGCGTTGAACCCTCTAAAGCTCCCTATGGCACATAGACAGCCTGAACAGAGGCCCTCGCTATGCATGTAGCGAATCAGAAAAGAAAATGAGGGGCTCGTTGGGTGGCGAGATTAGTAGACAGCGCAAAGTCTGGAACGCAAGGTCACAGGCTGGAGACCAGTCAGGCAAGTAACAGGCACCATTGAGGAGCTTCCTCAATGGCGCCATGATGGATGCAAAGTTGCGAGTGAAGCGCCGGAAGTATGAGCAAAGCACTATGAAGCTCCGAAGGGATTGTTTGTTGGTTGGGTTCGGAAATTCGGCAGCAGCGCGAACCTTGATTGGGTCGGGGAGCACGCCGCCCTTGGAAACGACATGACCCAAGTTGGTAAGTTGCGTTGCAGCAAAGCGACACTTTTTGAGGTTACGTTGGAGCTCAGCTCTAGAATAATGAAGGTGTGTCTGAAAATTGGCGGAAAGGATGACAACGTCATCTGATAGCAAAGACAGATGTACTAATTTAGTCCTGGCAAAACATTGTTAATCATGCGTTCAAATGTTCTAGGTGCTTTGTAGAGCCTTTACGGGATGACATTACATTCGTACAACACATCAGGGGTGACAAATGCTGGTTTCGGGTGATCATCATCTGCCATAGGAATCGGCCAAGACCCTATGCGAGGGAGACGATAGAGCGTCCGTGCGCCTGGTTTTGTTGAGGCTGCAATATTCTGCAGAAAATAAAATAGAACCTTCTTTTTTTCGGACGAGAACGACACGAGATGCCGAGGGACTGCTTGAGGGTCGAACAACACCACGCTGGAGCACGTCGTCGGCATGCTGCTCGATGGTGCGACGCTCGGATGGGAAGACCTGATACGGCCGTTGCAGGTGGGCAGCACGGCGTCCAGTTTAAATGGTGGGCTCCACAAAGGACGTACGTCCAAGCGCGTTTTGTAAGAAATCAAAAGACGAAAGGAATCGCTGAGGTAGAGCCATACGTTGAGCTTGATGGGTGCTGTCTAGATAGATCATCGTCCACAGAGGCACGAAAAACGTCTGTCGCTGAGTTTGGATTTGACAAACAAGGATTTAATCCGTAGATGTCAATGTGTGACACACCATCCGTAACACTGAAAACAAGGCCAGGGTCTATGTGTTGTACACTTCCAAGAGTTTAGCCTTATAGCAGGGCGCATGGTACGGTCGATATGTTCGTGATGAACCGCTTTTCTGATGGAGGCGAAAAGCAAAAACGCCCGTGTGTACGAGATTTCGGCGCACGATAAAGATCCCCAGGTGGTCAAAATTAATCCGGAGCCCTCCACTACGGCGCGCCTCATCGCCTGCGTTGCGTCGGCGCGATAAACCCCACAATCCATCCATGTTCGTGATGAACATGGCGCTCGTCCGGAGTTTAATTCCAGAACGGGAAACGGGAGCGGAAAAAGGTTGCGGTGGTGAAACATCTCAGATGGCGTAAACAGCCTTGTGGCGACAGACACACAGCATACAGGGGCACATGCAGAAGAACGGGGTGGTATGTGAGTGTGAGTATGAGTAAAGGTGGAAGCACTATAAAATCAAATCGTGCACCACGTCCTGAATAACGACCCGAGCGTGCGTGCAGCCATTCGCTCGATGTGTTGTGCGGTTGCAGTTCGCAGCCATAGTTCATCCAGGGGTGTCTTCACTTTGCGAAAGGAACGGCAGAGATCAGCGTGAATAACGAACACGGCGTCTCCTGTTTTGACCAAAGCTAATGTGCGAATACCTTCAACAATAACATCGATGACATTAGTAGGGGAGTGAAGAGGGTGGGGCCTTGGACTTTTCGACATCGATGCAGTTCGCGCTTCAGGAACTGCGGCGACTAGTTTTCAGTATCTCTGGGACCAGGACGGCCCCGCATCGGGGAGAGCAAGCGATATTGTGGTGACGGCAAACTGTAGTCAGTAAAGGTGCCGCGGTCCGATGAGCAGGTTGGGACCGCCAAACGTGGTATCACATGAACTTGAGGCGATGGAGCCAAGTCTGCAGGCGCAGAGTTCCATTTTGACGGCGGACAACGGCGACCATAGCGTGCAACGTGCCCATGCATCATACACGCTAAAGCAGAGAGGGAGAATGTCCGGTGTACGCCATACACTCCGGGATTGCGGCGCGAACTGAGGTTGCGAAAGCGCCGAAGGCGTAAACCGAGGTCGAACTGGAAATTTCGGCTGGAACGCTACGGGAGAATTCTGCAAAGGTCTGGTGGCGACTTCGGTATAAGTGACTGCCGCTCCTACTGGCACGTACTGTAGAGACGGTGGCGGAAGTGCTTTCGAAATTTGACCTCGGATGACATCTCTGAGAGCAGGCTTTAAAGTGAACGTAGACTTCGCCAAGGAGTGTACGAGGGACAACTGTCGAGCAACTTCCCCACGCACGCAGTCTTTAACATTCGTAGGCATTGCAAAATCAGGGGAAAATGCTGCCAAGCTCAGCGCAGAGCCATCCCATGCAAGAGATCCTCGAGTGAGGGCTCGTTTCTTCCTCAGCTCATCAAAGCTTAAGCACAACTTGACGACATTGGCCACTGTGCTCAAGTCCTTGGACAAAATCATTTGGAAAGCGTCGTCATATATGCCTTTTAAAATGTGCTTGACGTTCTCAGCTTCCGCCGCTTACATAGGTCCATGACGTCTTTAATATAGCTATTAAAGTTCTCACCAGTCTTCTGTGCTCGAACGTGTTGACGCTGCTCCTCTTGAAGCTTGCGCACCGCTGTTCGGCCAAGAACCGCGACGAACTTTACCTCAAACTCAGACCATGTCCAGCAGTCGCGCTGGTTGTTCCCACAGTGTATAACTGGGCGGCGCCCTTCATAAAGAAGCTGACGTTATTCAGTTTCCTGGCGTCGTCCCATCGGTTATGAGTGCTTACACGCTCATACACGGACAGCCAATCCCCTGTGTTTTTATTATCGGTTCCTTTGAAGAATGGAGGTTCTCGCTGCATGGCACCGTAGCACATCACGGTCGGTGGTGAGGATATCCGACAGTATTTATGCTGATGATAACGCTGTTCGAAATGGTCAACATGGCCCTTTCTGGGCAATGACGACTGTGATGCTTTTGGGGAGCATAGCTAATATTCTTCACTAGCATATTGACAGACGAGGGAAACAAATGGCGTTTATTGAGGCGTTCTAGCAACAAAAACGGCAAACAAACAATGATGATGATCATGTTTATAGATGATGAAGAAACACTGCTACATGGTCTGGTGCTCCACGGATCCTAGCCCACTCTGCCGTTGCATTCTTATCACTCTGCCTTATCACTCTTACAATTCACACATTTTCCCCATTTATGGATACTCCCTTTACGTTGACCGAACTACGCAACGCTCTCGACCGCCGACGACGAGATACCGCACCGAGTGAGGAAGGTATGCAATATAAGCTCCTCCGAAACCTCCCAGATGAGGGTATTCAAGATCTTCCCCGCCTTTTCAATGGGATATTGGAAACTGGCCGAATTTCAGAAACTTAGAAACATTCAAAAATTGTTATCCTTCCTAAACCTGGTACGCCTCATACGCCCAAAAACTTAAGCCCCATTTCGCTTACCTCGTGTGGCGGCAGCTGCTCGAGCGTATGGCTCTCACTCGTCTTCAGTGGCACCTCACACATCACGCTCCCTTGCCTGCCACCCTGACTGGCTTCCGAGCCCACCTCTCCACCCAAGGCACCCTACTCCGCCTAAAAGACAATGTATACGAAATTTCGAGCTCAGCCCAACTGCGGGGTATTCTTTCCCTAGACCTAGAAAAGGCCTTCGATCGCGTTGCTCATGTTCCCTTCCTCGACACATTGGCATCAATGGGGTGCGGCCGCTGCATGTACACCTACATTCGGGATTTCTTCTCACACCGCACTGCCACTTATTCGATTCCCGGTTACCAGTCTACCCCTTTTTATCGCACATCAGGAACCCCTCAGGGCTTAATACTCTCCCCCACTCTTTTTAACCTTGCCCTGTCACACCGCCCCCGCGACTAGCCAGGATCCCCAGCTTCAACCATTCCATCTACGCGGATGACATTACCCTTTGGGTGAATTCGGGTAGTCCAGCAAATATGGAGGAAACCTGACAATTGGCCTGCGACACCATTCTCGACCATGCATCTTCCATCGGGCTAAACATATCAGCATCTAAATCTGGCCTTTCAGTTTTGTCTAACCAACGAGGCCCTGCCCGGATCCCTCTTTAATACAGCTGTCGATTGGCGCAGCTCCCATACCACAAGTGGATTCACTAAATATTTTGGGCCTCACCCACATATGCAATGAATCTGCTGTTCCTCAACTACAAATACTCCACTCCAAGATCTCTCAGGTCTCTCATCTTCTCAAGCGCGTTTCTAACCGCACACAGCGCCTCAAAGAGCCTCACCTTCTCCGCATTGTGAACTCTTTCGCGAAATCTCGCGTCCTGTACACTGTGCCCTACCTCCGCCTCTGACTTGCCCAGACAAACCGTCTTGAAGGAGCCCTCCATGCCCTGTACCGTTTGGCACAGGGGATGCCGCCTTAGGCATTCATAATACCCTCGAGGAAGGGATCGCCTCTCACATCCAGGCCCAGCTCGAGCGCTTAAAGCTCTCGGCTTCAGATCAGACGATTCTCACCCTCTAACTACCAAACAGACAGCCTTCCGTAAATCCCTCCCGACCCTCCTCCCTGGTCTTCCTTCCCGAACCGAATAACTGAGCGTATTTCTCGCCACATGCACCCTTCTCACAACTTGGTCCAGAGACAACACACAAAACCATTGAACAGGCGCATTATTGGCTTAAACAGAATGGTGCGGCCATCTACTTCACGGACGCCACTTTTGACTCCACTTCTAGAGGGTGCTATCACCCTCCATAGCCTTCCCCGATCTGTAGGCACCATTGTCCACTTCAAAAACGCCCCAACTTGTACAACCCTCGAAGAATTCTCCATAGCCGCTGCCGTCGAATACGCTGTGAAAGTCGAGCCCCCCTGCAACCCCAATTTTCATGTTTAGTTACTCACAGGAGGCGCTGTTAAATATATCCCGATACACCACACACCCTATAGGTACGTCCTCACATGCGGCCTAGTGCGCGAAGAAATGCCGCCGCTTTTTGAAGGCCACACTACTGGGAGCACGCGCGCGCAAATGCGGCGGCGGCGGCGGCTCAAACCGGTCCTCACACTCTCCGACGGTGTAGCCGGGACGAACGTTTTTGCGCGCTCGCCGGCTGTCCGCGCCGGCCCTCGCTCACGTGACCTGGGTGCTGATTGGCTCGTCGAGATTGGCGCAAAGCGCCCTACTGCAAGAATCGGTCCAAGAGCTATCTGTGCGCGGCAGAGGAATCTTGCCGCGAAAAGGTTTTTTCGGCGCGCATTTTTGAGCGCGCGGCGCCGCAAGTGACTACGTACCTTATACCTCTGACACCCTCAACTGCGTCCTTCGCGCCCATCCACCCCACAAGATAACGCTGGTATGGGTCCCCGGCCACCCCAACTTGGACGGCAATGCTCGAGCACACGTGCTTACCCGAGTACTCTTCGGGTCCGTCCATGTTGTGGCCCCATGTGTACCACCCTGGCACTCAAAAGATTTCAAAATATCAGGCACGCCGACAGCATATCTGCGCGCTACGGGCAAGCAGCCAGTGTTTACCAGTCCCCCACCTCGCCCTCTCCCGTGAAGCCGCATCTGTGGTCAGGAAAGCACAGACGTCATATCTTATCACTCCATCTCGTATACACTACATGCATGGCATCCACTCGCGTCCCACTTGCTGTACACCCAACTGCCCTTTCTACCATCAGTACGACACTTTTACTGGGAGTGCCATCCGCCAGACCTACCATCACACCTGCGTTCCCGCATCGCTTCCTGGGGGGACTGGTTGAAGCCGGGTCCTGGCGTAGATGTCAAATCGACGCCATAACTTTTGGCGGCCCACTGCCTTCGTGTTAGTGCGGACCTCTGGGAGTTCTATTTACCCGCCGTCTCCTAATAAAGAGACTGTGGCACAACGGCCCGGACTAGGGCTGTTTATAAAATAAAGTTCTCTCTTTCTCTCTCTCTCTCTCTCTCTCTCTCTCTCTCTCTCTCTCTCTCTCTCTCTCTCTCTCTCTCTCTCAAGACGAAGTGCGGGAATTGTCCTCCGGAATTGTTCCCCACCGGGATTGTGGAAAAGAGAGCTTACTCCAATTTCCCCCCTCATGTTGGTGCGGCCTCCGGGGCACATGTTAGGCTAGTGAACGCCACTGGAATGGTTTCTATCATGAGACGTGAACAATTTCCGTGCCAGGACGGCGGCAATCTCGGGAAGGATCCACTGAAGTGACTCGGTAATTCACGGGGGACGTTTCTGCGACGATTAGGTAGGGAGTCATTAAAAGGTGCAGAAAAAAATTTCCACGGGCCGGGAATGTGAATAGGAGTCCAAAGAAGCACCTCTTCTACCGGTAGAAACAGAGAAGAGCTATGGGGCGAGTTGTAGTGAACTTTGCGGACTTCCTGAGGAGCTTCATTGCGGAACAGAGCCAACTGTCGGCAGTAGGTGAGCCTTGAAAGGCACTGCTCGTGAAGTGGTGTATCAGAAGGAACAGGTGCAGAGAATAAAGTTGGGTCGAATATTGAGTAAGATGAGCGGCCATATACAAGAAATAACGGGGAAAATCCAGTTGTTCGTTTTACTTAAGCATTGTACGAAAGGTGACAAATTGAAGGATGAGGTCTCAATATAGATGGAAATCATGTCCGAAAGGTTCTTTGAAATCTTTCGGTTAAACTGTGCGTTTTGAAGTGATAGCCAGAGGTTGATTTGTGAACGATTTCGGCGGCACGTAGAAGCTCTTGGAGTACGCTGGTGAAGAAATTCCTGCCGCAATCGCTGAGAAGGACGCGTGGCACCCTATGGGGCAAAATTATGTAACACAAGGCAAAGTCGGCCACTTCCATAGCTGAACCGGAGCGTACTGGCGCTGTTTCGGCGTATCAAATCAACTGGTCTACAGCCGTTACTATCCACCGGTATCCCGACTGTGTCCAATGGAAAGGCCCATACAAGTCGACCCGAAAAGTCTCGAAGGGTGCAACCGGACAGGGTAGAGGCTGCAACAAACCGGCAGTTGGAGTTGTCCGTCGCTTACGGTGCTGACAAGAAGAACGCAATCTAAATTATTTAGCCACACTCGCCGAGACTCTACGCCAGCAGTAGCGACCACGAATGCGGTCGTACGTCTTTTCGAAGCCAAGATGCCCAGCGGTCGCTGCATCGTGACACGCTTGCAAACTTGATTGGGGGAGAGAACTACGGACGACAGGAACCCGCTCGTACGCAGTATGATTATTGCGGCGGTAAAGCACGTTTTGGTGTAGCTATAAGTTAAGCAGTTGACGGCGAATATGTCTGTTTAGACGTGAGACGCAGCTGGTCAACAGATCAATGTTGCATCCCGATATAGGTCCGCACGTTGCAAAGATGGCAAATCGGGAAGTCCGACGACGCTTTTAGAGGTAATTGCTGCAAGAGAACACGTAGCAGTCTGGAGCTCAGGAAGAACGAGAGATGAAGGGGAGGCTAATGGACACCGATACAGGGCGTCGACGGGAATCTGTTTCTGGCCTGACCTATAGTAGATGACCGTAAAGTTATACTGCTGGAGCCGTAGACTCCAGCGGCCCAAGCGTCCAGAAAAGTTTTTGAGTGAGGACTGCCAGCAATGCGCCCAAGGGTCAGTCAACACTGTAAAGTGTCGACCATGCAGGTATGGCTGAACCTTTTGTATAGTCCACACTACGGCAAGGCACTCCTGCTCAGTTACGATGTGATTTCTCTCATCCCTTGTGAGTGATCGGCTCGTGTAAGCAACAGCCCTCTCTTTAGGCTGAGAATCGCTCTGGAGCAGGACAGCACCTATTCCATGGCCACTTGCGTCCGTGTGAAGTATGAGTGAATTTGTATCGTTGAAATGACTGAACATTGGCCCAGACTTCAGACCAGACTTCATGTTAACACTCACTCGACAAGATATAAGGTGTGGCGGCAAGTAGGAGTCGGCTCAGAGGGTATGTAATCGTAGCAAAGTTCCGGATGAACCGACGGAAATACGACGCTAGCCGCAGGAAACTCCGAAGCTCCTTAACATGAACCTGTTGAGGAAAGTGTGTCACTGCAGATACTTTGTCGCCGTCGGGTCGTATGCCTTCTTTGCTCACAACGTGACCGAGCAGCTTGATTGATTTACCAGGAAAGCCGCGTTTTTTTCGAGTTCAGCGGAAGTCCCGCTTTAGAGAGGGACGTCAGTACTTCATTTAGACGCCTAGACGGTCATCAAAAGTCGACGAAAGGACAAAGATGTCGTCAAGGTAACAAAAGCACGTTTTCATTTGATTTCTAGGAGCACAGTATCCATTATGTGTTCAAACGTGGCGGGAGAATTGCAGACCCCGAACCGCATGACATTAAATTCATACAGAAAGTCGGTAGTGGAAAATTCTTTATTCCCGTTGCCGGACTCAAGCATACAAATTTGCTAATAGCCTGAACGGAAGTCCTGGCTCGAAAAGCATTCGGCTCTTTGTAAGCAATCTTGTGCGTCATCTATTCATGAAACCTTTGCTAGTAATTTTGTTTAAAACCCGATATTCTGCGCAATATCTCACGAAACCGTCTTTTTTTTTACCAATACGACTGGAGAGGACCATGGACCTGACGACGGCCAAATAACGTTGCGTGTTACCATGTGAGCCACATTCTCCTATATATCTTTCTTTCCAAGGCAGAGACAGGATACGGGGGGGGGGCGGCGAACAATGGTATTCCCATACGTTTACATCTGATGCGCGGCGATTCTTCTTTGGTTCAAGAGCTTAGAATTGCAATCAAAGGACCCCCCATGCTTAATTAAAACTTTGAATTCTGCCATAGATTCAGTGTGTATAAGGTCGGGGCTGATCTTGAGTGCGAGAGAAGATTGAGGGGCGGTTGGTTTGGGGGAAGAGCAGGGGCGAGCTGAAGCGGAACCGCTTGGAAGAATGCTGATCTCGTTCTCGGAAAGAGAAGTGAGAGTGCAGCCTTCCGAAGGAGAACTGGTTCTGGCGTAGTCTTGTGTAAAGTAATGAGTGCTTAGCCACGGGAAAACCGGATGAGGCAGGTAGCAACAGCGACGCCTGGAGAAAGCAGACGGCCAGAAAGCATAGCTAGCATGTCAGCCTGAATAGTGAAGGTACATAGTCGTCACCCAGCACCAGATGAAGGGAACCAGTTCGAGGTGAGTACAGAATGTTCTGTGTCCATTAGGCTGATAGTGGGCGAGCGGCAACAAATTATTGACGACTTCGAAGAGAGGAAGTGCCACCTAATGAAATCCAAGTTAGGGCACTGGCAAAGCACGGCACACTGGATGGGATGACAAACTCCCCCAATGCAAACTCGAACTGTACACTGTCCTGACGGTCGTATGGATGCCTTGTTAGCTCCATGCAATAGACTACCGTCGTATGGAGGTTTCATTTCTTTACGCAAGCCTTTTACACAAACCAGCATGAATATTCGAGACACTTGCCCCAGTGTCCACCAACGCGTTAACCAAAATGCCTTGTACTGATACTGACAATAAGTTTGACGGCTGATCTGGAGGAATCTGTGTTGACCCAATCAATGCAGTTTTTCTCCACAAAAACTAGATGGCCTAGTCTTCCCAGGGATAGCTATCATCCTGCACAGCGGGGCGTAGGGGTGAAGCTGAACGGCAGAACGGGGAGAGTGATCGGCGCCGAGACTCCGGAGAATTTGCAGGAACATCAGCAGAATCAGCCGAAAGTGGACAACGACGTGTCGGAGACTGATAGGCTTGTTGTCGGTAACTGAAGCGGGAGTTCATTTCCTCGCGCTCGTAGATTTCATAGCCACATCGTTCATCCGGCTAGCTTCTTTGACAGACTCGGCGATGTGGCCTTGTATTTCACTGTAAAAATGCACGGGTCAATTTGCCGGCGGCTCTGGACGGGTTTGTCGCCATGTGGGGTAGCACGGTCGTGGCCCAGGAGTGGAAGGGAACGCAGAAAAATATCCTCGGTGATGGTGAGGCCTGACCGGTGCCAGTGAGATGGGAGGGCGTCCAGCAACTTCCGAGTAGGATGGCCTGGCACACCGAGCAACAAGACGGGAAGGTGCCTGATTGGTCACCGACGAGAGCTCTTCTTTGGTTGTTCTTCTTTGATTCTTTGGTAGACCTGGCCTCTCAGCAGAGTAGGAAGAGTTGGGTGCACATTAGGGGACGCGATAGTCGAGTTGTTTCCTGATAATGGCCAGCATAAGAGAGCGAAGTTGTTATCTCTAAGCTGCCTGAGTGGTTTATCAGGTTGAATGCGCGAAGGCCGAAGGGCGTCCATCCGCTGGAAAGTGGCAGTCACCGCCGAAACGGTCATATGATTTTGGAGGGCTAGGGCGGGGAACGCAAACTGATGGATACCTTTCAGAAAGTCATGCTCTCAATCAGCCTCGGTCATGTCCTTGTCAATGTAGCGGCAGACCGCAAGAACGCCTTCAAAGTAAGAAGTGCACCTTTCGTTCGGACGTTGCAGGCGGACTGCAAGTTGTTGTTTGCCCCTTTGGAACGTAAAACCAAGGACCCCAAAATCCGGAGCCGCTTTGTAGTGAAGCCGTCCAAATAAATAATGGTACTCTCATTGTTCAAATACCATGTTTCGGCTTCCTTCCAGAGAAAAAAATCGTCACTTCGTAAGTTGCGTTTCGTAGGCTCGCTAATGAGCCGTTGAACGCACGGAACCTTGCGTAGCTGTCCAGCTATTCTTTAACATCCTCGCCCCGAATACCAGCGAAGCTTGGGGGACCGCGCTGACGCTTCGGGACGATGCACTCCACCAGACCGGGGGACGAAGCGTTGGCCAATTCCTGTGTCATAGGCATGATCAAGTGTGCTAAATGGTGACCCGAGCTGAGCTCCAGCAGGGAGAACGGAGAAGAGCACAACGAGACCGAGACTCACCATCCATCACTATAGAGACGACGGCAAGAAATTCCGTTTGTTGAGGCATTATAGTATAAAGAACCCCCAAAACAGGATGATGATGAAGAAACACTGCCGCATGGGCTGGTGCTCATGAGTATGTACAGGTGAAGACGAAGTACGGTGATTGCCCTCCGTAATTCTCTGCCAGAAAGAGTGTAGTAATTAATGCCCACAGTATATATATTTATTGTTACGAAATGGATGTATTTGAAGTGACGTTCGAATGTGTAGGACGAGCGTAGATGGTAGAGTGATCCGTTGATGATGGTGCCAAGGCATAGCGCAATCTCGTTCTTCTCTTTTTTCGTTAACCCTGTTCAGATGGTTGACCGGTGAAACGCCGAGGACACATCGGGGAATATACGGTGCTTAAGGTTTGCATAACATTTCCCCATCGCAGACAAAGTCCCCAGGGCGACTCAGTATGTGGACCGGTCTTCTGAACGTTTGAGCCAGAAAACATGGGCTACTTGCGTTCTTTTGCTCCGTCGGGTAGTCGAAGGCAGTCACGAGACAACGTATGTGACATCGCTGAGACATTTTAGTACAACGAATGGACCCATGTAATTTGCTGGAAGCTTCGCACACAAGCCAAACTTACGCAGGGGTGTCCGCAGTCACTCTAAATCACCCTGTGCGTATGTTTAATCCCGTCGACGACTGTCGTAACACTGCTTAGTTTGCTTCTGAGAGGCCAGGATTGGTAGGCGGCAAAGCCGACTACTCATTCGTCAAGGCAGAGCGTCCTAGCTAAAGAAGGGTTGTCACGATTGAAGAAATGGAGAATGGTAACGAGACAGCTACCAGGTTGGCGGGCATAAAAGACAAAGAGTGGGCTGTAGACGGTTGTTTGGGCTTCCCACTATTGCATACATAGTGATAAATGGAAACAAATCGTCCCAGTTCTTGTGGTCCCAGCTGACATACATAGATAGATATCATGCTCTCTAACGTGCGGTTGGTACGTTTTGTCAGTCCATTTTTTGAGGGTGGTACGGCGTAGCATATTGAAATTGTAGCGAACAAAGGCGAAGCAACTCTTCAACGACGGTTGCAGTAAACTGACTTCCACGGTCAGTGATTGTGATTTGGGTGGTCCATTGCGTTGCAAATTGTAACCCAGCAGAAAGAGGGTGAACTCGGTCGCAGTGGCAGACGGTAGACAAGCCGTCTCAGGACAGCGAGAGAGGTAATCCACGCATAAAATAAGGCAGCGATTTCCCTGCGATGAGTGGGGGAAAGGCCCTAACAAGTCAATCCCAACTTGTTCGAAAGGACGACTTGGAGGCGCAACAGGATGGAGTCACGCTGCTTGAGTAGTTGTTGACTTTTTGTACTGTTGGCATTGGGTACAAGAGGCCACGTAGCGCTCTATGCTCTTGCGCATGTTCGGCCAGTAAAATCATTGTTGAGCGCGGTGAAGAGTTTGCGCGAGCTCATGTGGCTGGATGTAATGTCGTCATGCATAAAACTTAGGGCAGCGCTACGGAGGCTTTATGGCACAACAAGGAGGAGGCGAGATCCGACAGCCGAATAGTTTTCTTTTTGTAAAGTATTTCGTTTCGGACACAAAAACGGCTTCCCTTATTATGGCCAGGAAAATGGCTTCGATTCATCGGGTAAAGCGAAAAGCGAGTCCAAACTTTTGTCTGTGCACTGCTCCCTTTTGAAAACAGCCGGGTCAGGGAATGATGCTGATATGGAGGCGAAATACTGATCAAAGTTGTCTTCGCCAGAGCCCACTGCTTCCAGTGGCATTCAGAATAGGCAGTCAGCGTCCGCATGCTTCGGGCCGCCTTTGTATGATGTGGTGAAATCGTACTCCTGCAGACGGAGAGCCCAGCATGCCAGCCGCCCACAAGGATCACAATGGTTGACGAGCCAGCAGAGTGACTGGTGGTCTGTGACAATGGTAAGAGGATGCCCATAAAGATAGGAGCGAAATCGCTGTGTAGCAAAAATTACTGCCAGACACTCTTGCTCCGTGAGAGTATAATTCCGCTCCGACTTGGTGAGAGTGCGGCTGGGGTAAACCCAATAACAACGTCACCGTCACTGTGGCGCTGAAGAAGCATGGCCCACACTCCAACCCAACTGGCATCGGTGTGCACTTCAGCAGGCGCCTGGGCATCAAAAATGTGAATCTGTCTGGATGACAGAAGATGTGTCAAGTAGCGAAAAGCGTCGGCACAGTAGGTACTCCTTTTGAACGGAATGTTTTTCTGGAGAAGACGTGTCAGAGGATGAGATATGTCAACTAAGCCAGCGATAAAACGACGAAACTAGGAGCAAAGTCCCAAGAAGCTGCGACGTTCCTTTGCATACGTGGGATCTTTAAAGCAGCTAACGGCTCGACTTTTCTGTGGATGCGGTCTGACGCCTTGTTTGTCGACAACGAGGCCTAAGACAAGAGTTTGCCGCTCTCTGAATCAACATTTTTTTTTAAGTTCAAGTCGAGACCAGCCTTTTCTAAACAGTTCAAAACTGTAACCAAGCGTGTGTTGTGTTCACAAAATTTGCGATCATTCATGACGATGTCGTCAAGGAAGCACATCCACACTTCCCACTTGAGGCGGCAAAGTACCATATGCATGAAACTCTCAATCGTAGCAGGAGCGTTACACAGTTCGAACGGCGTAACATTAAATTCAAATAGTTGATTATGTGTCATAAATGCTGTTTTCTCTTTATGATCGGGGTTCAGCCGGCCCGACTCAAACGTTGTGAAGACTGCTTCACAAGCTGACTTCCCGTTGGGGCTTTGTCTACGAAGCGGGAAATGTTACGCACACCTTAAGCGTCGTGTATTCGCCGATGAGTCCATAGAATTTCAACGGCCAACCATCTGATCAGGCTGAACGGAAGAAGAGGAGAACAAGATGGTGCTTCCTCGTGGCACCATTATCCGGGGACCGCTCTGGAATCTGCACCGTCCAACGTCACTGTAAATAAATCCATGTTGTAACAATATATCAATATATATATATATATATATATATATATATATATATATATATATATATATATATATTGTAAGGAAACAGGACGCTTCTCTCAGGGAAGCAGCAGAGCGAACGGTTCCGTCCTTTACTTGCCAGATCGCGATTCCACACACGCGCGACTTGAGATGATGATTATGTACAAATGATGATTGTAATGGTTATAGACAGGTGAGGGGTTGACCACACCGGTAGACGGTGGACGGGCACGGTGTGGGCCAGTTCACAGGTGCACAAGTAAGCGCTCACATTTCCCCCCCCCCATAGTTGGAAGCGGCCGCCTGGCCGCGTGTATTTAAGGTGCACGGTCGATGAAACGCTTCATGCGAGAAATGTGCACAATTTCACTTCCGCGTCTGCGGCGGTCCGTGGAAACAGTTGTCGGCGACACTCGATAGTTCACCGGAGAAGTTTGCTCAATGACGACGTAGGGGCCAATATACCGGTGCAAAAACTTCTCGCACAAGCCAGGTGAGCGAATTGGTGTCCAGAGTAACACTCGATCTCCCGTGCGGAAATGAACGTCGCGGTGAGTGGCATCATACCATGTTTTCCGTTGTTGCTGCGCGGCTTCAGTGTTTATGCGGGCTAGCTGACGGCAGTGAGTGATCCGAGAGATGAACTGGTCGGAAAATGGCGTTGCAGGAGATACCGGAGCAGAGAGGAAAGCATTGTCCATAACAAAGGAAGGGGAACGGCCGAAAACGAGGAAGAAAGGTGAGTAGCCGGTGGTGCGCTGAACAGCCGAATTATAGGCGAATGTTACGAAAGGCAGAACGTGGTCCCAGTTGGTATGGTCCGGCCTAATGTACATTGAGAGCATGTCGGATAGAGTTCTATGAAATCGTTCGGTGAGGCCGTTAGTCTGTGGGTGGTAGCTGCTAGTCGTTTTATGAACGATATTGGCAGCTCGAAGCACTTCCGCAAGAACTTGCGATAAAAAGGCCTTGCCTCGGTCACTCAAAAGGACGCGAGGTGCACCGTGCCGCAACATGATGCTCTGCAGGACGAAATCTGCGATTTCTTGGGCGCATCCGGATCTCAAGGGTGACGTCTCAGCGTACCGGGTTAATTGATCAACCGCAGTCACAATCCAGCGGTAGCCGGAAGGTGTGCATGGAAGCGGTCCGTAGAGATCAATGCCCACTGATTCGAAAGGTACCGACGGGCAAGGTAGCGGTTGTAGCGTACCTGGGGCGGGAGACGTACTGCGTTTCCGGTGTTGGCATTTGGCGCAAGAGGAAACATACTTGGCCACGTCTGTGGAGAGTCCAGGCCCGAAGTAGCGACTGCGAATGCGGTCGTAGGTTTTTGCATAACCAAGATGTCCTGCTGTAGCTTCATCGTGAAACGCCTCTAAGATGGCTCTCCGTAGTGGCTGAGGTACCACTGGGACCCAACTGCTTCCTTCAGGATGATGGCTGCAACGATGAAGAATTCCATCTACAAGCCGGAAATTCTTTAGCTGGCGACGTAGACGGCTGTTGGTAGGTGGGGTGGAGCCGTCCATCCTGTCCATTATGGTACGACAATAAGTGTCGCTTCGCTGGATCGCCGGCAGGTTGTCTGGAATATGAAACATTGCAGGGAGGATGGGTGCGACCGGGAGAGCAGCTTGGTGTGCTAGGGAGGCAGATGCGGACGATTGAGGCAACGGGCAGCGTGAAAGAGCGTCCGCGTCTGTGTGTTTCTTTCCCGACTTGTAAGCAACGGTAAAATCGTATTGCTGGAGACGGAGAATCCAACGACCCAGGCGTCCGGAAAGGTTCTTGAGCGTGGACAACCAGCATAAGGCGTGGTGGTCCGTGACGACTGTGAAGTGCCGGCCGTATAAGTAGGGGCGGAACTTTTGAATGGCCCACACAACAGCGAGGCATTCCTGCTCCGTTATGGTGTAGTTCTGCTCTGCTGAGGTGAGGGACCGGCTGGCATAGGCGACTACTCGCTCCCTCTGGTGAGAGTCAAGTTGTAGCAAGACCGCGCCGATGCCTTGGCCACTGGCGTCCGTGTGCAGAATGGTTGGCGCAGCATCATCAAAATGGGCAAGCACCGGACTCGATGTTAGGGCGTCTTTAAGGGACTGGAAAGCCCTTTCGCATTCCTCATTCCAAACAAAAGCGATGCCAGAACGCAGGAGATGGTGCAGTGGAGAAGCAATGGTCGCAAAATTTTGTATGAAGCGGCGAAAATAGGATGCTAGCCCGAGGAAGCTGCGGAGGTCTTTCTGCTGTAGTGGTCGGGGAAAATTTAGAACGGCAGAAATTTTCTCTGGGTCGGGCTGGATTCCGTTTTTACTGACGACGTGTCCCAATACTTTTATCGACTTGCTGGCAAAAGTACACTTTTTTGTATTCAGCTGCAGTCCTGCATTGGAGAGGCATCTAAGTACTTCGTCTAGACGTTGCAGATGTTGATCAAACGTAGTCGAAAAAACAACGATGTCGTCCAGATAGCAAAGACAGCTTTTCCATTTGAGCCCGCGGAGCACAGTGTCTAGCATTCGCTCAAATGTCGCAGGGGCATTACACAGACCAAAGGGCATCACGTTGAATTCGTAGAGGCCGTCTGGCGTAGCGAAGGCAGTTTTTTCCTTGTCATCTTCGTGCATCGGGATCTGCCAATATCCGGAGCGTAAATCGAGACTAGAGAAGTATTCTGCCCCTTGGAGACTGTCCAACGCGTCATCGATGCGAGGCATCGGATAAACATCCTTTCGAGTTATCTTATTTAGCGCACGGTAGTCAACGCAAAACCGAACCGAACCATCCTTCTTCTGCACAAGCACAACCGGCGATGACCATGAACTTGATGAAGGGCGTATGACATCGCGCTTAAGCATGTCAGAAACTTGTTCTTCTATAATTTTGCGTTCGTGCGAAGATACTCTGTACGGACGACGGCGTACAATGGCTGAGCCGTCTGTTTCAATTCGATGCGCGGCGACAGACGTACGTTTGAGTGTGTTGGAAGAAACGTCGAATGATGCGCTGTGCTTTTTCAGAACGGCCAGCAATTGTTCCGTCTGTGCCGCCGTGAGGTCTGGGCTAACAGTGGTAGCGATGCTAGGCGGAACAGCCGAGGGTGCTGAATCCCGCATGCGCGAAGGAGTAATGGTGTTAGACACGATAGAAAGTGGCTCGCGGTCGACAACAGAAGCAACGGTCGTGCCCTTGCGTAGCAAAATTGGCTCACCGGTGGTGTTGAGCGCTGCCAGAGCTGCAAGTCCCCGCGAAAAGCGAAGGAGGCAGGTAGACATGGCGATTCCGCGGGGAATCAAGCGGCTCGCTGGAGAAGCTATCACGTCGCCGTCAAAAATGTTTTCCGATGAAACCGTCAGGACTTCTTCGCTACCAGGCGGGAGGACGTGGTCAGCATGCAGAATCAAAACCTGACGTCGTAAGGTCGCAGCAGATGTAAACTCGGTATCGCTGATTTGAATGGCTGGGTGGCGACAGGATATGACGGCGGAAGCAGAGGAGAGAAAGTCCCAACCCAAAATTAGTTCATGAGAGCACTGTGACAGGACCGCAAATTGGATAGGATGACGATCTTTCCCGATTAACACTCGTGCAGTACAACTTGCGACAGGCTGCATAATATGTCCGTTTGTATTAGATAACGAAGGGCCAGCGTAAGGGGTCTTCACTTTTCGTAGACGAGAACAAAGATTAGAATCCATAACAGAAAGGCTGGCTCCGGTGTCAACTAAAGCTTTCACGCACATACCTTCCACTTCCACAGATAACACATTTGAAGGGCGCTCTGGAGGAGTTTCAATCAGTCCAAACGATGCAGTTTCCCCTCCACAAACTGCAGCGCCTAGTTTTCCGGTTGGAGGACAGGGTCACGAGAGACGGGGCGAATGGGTGACACGAAACGACGGTAAGGCGAGGGTGAACGACGCCTCGAGTCACGGCCACTGCGCGGATGGTCGAGTGAGTCCTGAGGAGACAGAGAACGTTGTCCAGGAGAGTGGGCAGGTCCTCGAGGCGCGTAGTTAAAGCGGACATCACGTTCGTAAGGTGCGTAACCGCGTCGTTCATCTTGTAGGCGGCGTCGGCAGAAGCGCGCGATGTGGCCTCTTATGCCGCAGTAGAAGCAGACCGGGCGTTCGTTGGAACGAACGTCAAGACGTGGCCGCCAGGTCGGATAGACACCCTGAACGGGACGTCGCGGCGAGACGGCTGCTAACTGGCCGAGCATGGGCGGCGGCGACGAAAGTTCAGCTGGCGCAACCAGTGGTCGTTGCAGCGCGTCCGCATAAGAAGCGCCGATGGGAGCAAGTAAGTGACCGTTGCGGGGACTGCCAGTCATTGACGCCAGCTCTTCTTTGATAACTTCTCGCAAGTCAGTTGCTGGCTGGGAGCAGCGGTCACCGTGAGCGCAGGAGCTTAGGGAGCTTTGCTGCTGGAGCTCCTCGCGGATGATGCTGCGTATTAAAGCTCGCAACTCTGGCTCTGGCGGAAGACGAGTGAGTCCCGTAGTCGGTTGTAGGCGAATCGCGTGAAGCTGGTCAAAGCGCTGACAGGCGGCCCTTATGTCATTGACGCTGGATGGATTTTGCAGCGCTAGGGCAGTGAAGGCAAACTCAGCGATTCCCTTGAGGACATGCTTGACTTTGTCTGCTTCCGACATATCCGGGCTAACCCGACGGCAAAGTGCGAGGACATCCTCGATATACGACGCGTACGTCTCACCGGGATCCTGCTTGCGGGTTTCAAGTTTCTTCTTTGCTGCATCCGAGCGAGCGGAAGAAACGAAGAAAATCTTGCGAATCTCTTCGGTGAAGGTAGCCCAATCAGTAAGCCTGTCCTTGTTATTTAAATACCATGTTTCGGCTACTTGAAACAGGTGGAATCCGACATTTTGAAGCTTGAAACCATCGTCCCACCTGTTAAACTGACTGACCCTGTTGTACTGTTCCAGCCAGTCCTCGACATCTTCGCCCCGAAGGCCACGTAAAGACGGGGGGTCGCGCTGGGGGCAGGTCACCACGAATGGCGACGAGGCAGAAGCGGGTGCATTCGGCGCGCTTTCTCGCTCCATCGGAGGGGTTCGCGCCGACAAAAGGCGGCCGGAACGGAGCTCCAGGGGTGCAGCCGGGCTAAGTAGAGGTCGGGATCAAGCGCAACCTCCACCACTTGTAAGGAAACAGGACGCTTCTCTCAGGGAAGCAGCAGAGCGAACGGTTCCGTCCTTTACTTGCCAGATCGCGATTCCACACACGCGCGACTTGAGATGATGATTATGTACAAATGATGATTGTAATGGTTATAGACAGGTGAGGGGTTGACCACACCGGTAGACGGTGGACGGGCACGGCGTGGGCCAGTTCACAGGTGCACAAGTAAGCGCTCACAATATATATATATATATATATATATATATATATAGAGTGTGGGCGTGTGTGAGCGCATTCAACCTTAATGGGCACTTGCTGCGCTGTAGGACACTTAAATATCCTGTGGCAAATCGGCGTCAGTTGGTAGGGCCAATCTCTCGTCTGTGCATACCCGTTATATTCATGATCTGTAGATAATAATCGTCACGATTGGCTCGTTCTGTCGAGTCACCGACGAGCGGATTCAAACCAAAACTGCTGATACTGCTGCCGAATTGTGTGGGGTCTTCCGCCGCTTTACAAGTGGTGGACTCGCTTCTTTTGATCCTGACCTCTCCCTGAACAAGCTGCACCCCTGGAGCTCCGTTCCGGCCACCTTGTGCTCCCGCTAACCCAACCAATGGAGCGAGAAAGCGCACCAAATGCTGGCGCTTCTACCTTGCCTGCATGCATGGTGACCTGCCACCACCGCGACCCTGCATCTTTCGCTGGACGTCGTGGGGAAGACGTCGAAGAGTGGCGTGAGCAGTTCAACCGGGTGTGCCAGTTTAACAGGTGGAACGACACGTTCAAGCTACAGAACGTCGGTTTTTTCCAACGATGAAGTTACGAAGCGGTGGTATCTCAACCAAGAGCACACCATAACCGATTCGGCCTCCTTCACTGAAAAGATCCGCCAGATATGTGGCACACCGTCTGCTCGATCAGATGAGTTTAACAGGAGACTAGATTGCCGCTGGCAGCGCCCAGACGAGACCTATTCGTCTTACATTGAGGACGTTCTCGGTCTCTGCCATCGGGTTAACCGAGACATGTAAGAGGCTGACAAGGTTCTTTATCCCCTCAAAGGCATCGCAGTGTTTGCATTTAACTCGCTTGCCTGCAAACTACCACTAGTGTGGATGACATCAGGACCACCTGTCAGCGCCTGGACCAGCTGAAAACAATTCATCTGCAGGCAATGCAGGAATCAGCTCATCTTCCTCAAGAGTAGGAGCTGCGTGCCCTTATACGCGAGATATTTCG
This sequence comes from Haemaphysalis longicornis, assembly GCF_048455015.1. Classification (NCBI taxonomy): domain Eukaryota; kingdom Metazoa; phylum Arthropoda; class Arachnida; order Ixodida; family Ixodidae; genus Haemaphysalis; species Haemaphysalis longicornis. The sequence goes on along the minus strand of NW_027526407.1, from coordinate 2,897,759 downwards.
CGAAGACCTGAAACAGCAAGGCCTATTTTGTTCTCACGGTGACCGCTGCACCCTCCCTGCAACTGATTTGCGGGGAATGATTTAAGAGGAGCTGGCGTCGATGACGTGTAGCACCCCTCGCAGCACCCGCAGCACCCCCGCAGTTGTTCTTGGCGCGCCCTCGTACGCGGACGCAGTTTCGCGTCCGCCGGTCTCGCCGACCGGAACTCCTGTGCTTGCGCCCGTGTTCGGCCAGTTAACAGCCATTTTCTCACCGCCCCCTGCTTCGAAGGCATATTACAACTGGCGACCTCTTCAGGATTTCCGTCGTAATGAACGCCTGGTCTGCTTCTATTGTAGAATCCGCCGCCACATCTCGCGGTTTTGCCGACGGCGCCAGCAAGATGAGCGGCGAGGCTACGCGTCTTACGAACGCGGCGTTCACTACAGCTACGGACCTCGACGACCTGCGTATCCACCTCACGCCAGTTCCCCGTCACCTCAGTTTTAGATGCAGAGCATCTGATTCACTCGCCTTGTCCCTCCGGCGTCGTCGTCGTTGTTGTCGGCGTTGTCCACCCCTCTGCCATTCTCCTCGCCGCGCGAGCTGCGCTCTCCGCCGCTCTCCGCCGCTCACCCCCTCTCCTCTCCGATAACGAACACTCTCTCGCGAGGGGCATTGGATTGGATTGGATTGGATTGGATTGGATTGGCTTGGCTTGGCTTGGATTCGGTTGGATTGGATTTGGATTGGATTGGATTAAAGTGGATTGTGTTGGATTGCGTTGCGTCATAGCCGCGGCACGTTGCGTCATAGCCGCGGCAGACGCGCTGGGGCCGGCGCATGTGCAGTACTCTCTCTTCCGCGGTTTCTTCTCCTTCGGGCACGCTGCGCATATAACCGGTGTGCCGTTCTCCGGCGAAGCAACATCCACGCTTGGCTCAAACACCTAGAGTCCACGCCGCTTTACAAGTACGCCAACGTCGTCATCGACTGGGACCAGCTTACGCAGTCCCCTCAACGTTATGAGCGCTATAAAACGCGTTCCCTTCGCCGCTCCGCCTATGCGTCGCATCTACACAGGGGTTCCCGCGAGGGGAGGTGGGAGTTTTTCTCTAGTCTGTTCGTGCTGTGAACACGATCCGACACGCCGTTCCCCTTCTCCTGGACGTCGTTTCGTCTCCCCTCTTCGCCCCGTTTCGACCGACGCCAACCACTAGCCGGAAAACTAGATGCTGCAGTTCACAGAGGGCAAACTGCATCATGCGAACTGTTCACAACTCCTCCGCGCGTCTCTCGAACACTTTACCTGTAACCGCGGAAGGAATATTTGTACGAGCTGTAGTGGACACTGGAGCCCGTATTTCTGTTATGCATAGTGATTTGTGCGCTCAACTACGCAAGGTGAAGACGCCCTATAATAGCCCTTTGTTATGTAGTGCAACTAGGAGTATTATAGAGCCTGTCGCATCTTGTACAGCACGTGTGATCATCGAGAACGTGCGTCACTATGTTGCGTTTGCTGTTTTTCTGGAGTGTGCTCATTCTTTATTTCTTAGGTGGGACTTCCTTTCATCAGCTTCTGTGGTTATAACCTCTCACCAACCAGCCATTGGCATTTTCAACACAGAGCCTTCCCCTCCTCCGAACTCACGATAGCAGTTCTTTCCCTGCGCACGGACTAAGTTTTACCCTCAGGTGAGGAGCACGTTCTCGTGGTATCCTCGAGCAGCATTTTTGAAGGTGATCTAGTAGCGTCTCCTTCAAGCCGTTTGCGTTCCTGGAGGATCGCTCTGTCCACATGCCTGGTCCGTTTTTCCCAAGGCTCTGCTGCACTGCTGGTCTAAACGCTACCCGAGAACCACTTTTTTACCAAAGGCATAGCCGTTGCTTCTGTGATTGATACATAGCCTGTCTCAGCCCTCTCCAGTGCAGTACCCTTGTCGTGAAAGTGTGACTTTGCATCTTCGGCTGGTATCTCCAGATTCGCTCCAACTGTGAGCCCCATACTTACATCGACGCAAACGGAACAGCTGCTCACGATACTCGCGAACCACGTTGCATCTTTAAACATGAGTTCCTCCACTCTCAAGCGGATGACTGTGGCTGTCTATCGAATTGAGACTGAAGGCTGAGCGATTGTGCGCTGACGGCCGTATCGCGGGCCGTCACATGAAAAAATATTATTGAAGAGCAGGTCGCTGAAATGCTCAAGCGTGACGTTATACGCCCATCGTCGAGCTCGTGGTTACCGCCGGTAGTGTTAGTCGAGAAAAAAGATGGGTCCATTCGCTTTTGTGTCGACTACCGGGCGCTGAATAAAATCACTCGGAAATATGTTCATCCGATGCCTCGCATCGACGACGCTCTGGATAGTCTACAAGGAGCGGAGTACTTCTCGAGTCTCGACTTACGCTCGGGGTATTGGCAGATCCCGATGCATGACGATGGCAAAGAGAATACGGCCTTTGTCACCCCAGACGGGCTTTTCGAATTCTACCTGATGCAATTTCGGCTGCGTTATGCGGCTGCCACATTTGAACGAATAATTGACACCGTAATATGTGGTATTAAGCGGAAAACATGTCTGTGCTACCAGGATGAAATCGTCGTTTTCTCAACTACATTTGCCCAACACTTACAACGTCTGGACGAATTACTTAGCTGTCTTTCAAGTGCAGGACCGCAGAGCAACACAAAAAATGCACTTTCACCAGCAAATCTATCACATTATTACGACACGTCGTAAGGAACAACGGAGTACAACCTGACCCAGAGAAGATTTCGGCCGTTTTAAATTCTCCCCTTCCACAACAGCAGAAAATTACACCATCTTCTCTTAGGGAACCATGACGAGGATGGGAAGCATCGTGGGGGTTCCGTGTACGTTTTATTGTGTTGCCGTTATGTTGTTTCATTTATCGGAGCACGAATGGTAACGTAGTGTGAACCCCTATGTAGCCAATGTAGAGACAGAGAAATGTAGAGAAATGTAGAGACAGTGAAGAGAGCGACACCCGCGTTACCTGATCGAACACCTCCTGGCACTCGTCTTTCCTTGTTGCGTGCTCACGCTCCTACCCCGCTGCCCGCCCTCTTCGTCCCCTTCTTTGGTTGAGCTGCAAGGCGCGTGGCTCTTCTCGCCACAGCTTTCCAACGGGAAATTCAACATACTCCTCTAAAGTTTTCAATTCGTCGTTTTCATTGACGTTCAGCTTCGCGTGCCGCCGTTTCATCGGTAGCTTCTTGACGTAGTTTGAATGAGTGAAGGAAATAAGGCGCGTGCGTATTACGTGCTCCCGTCTCGGTTTGTAGAGCATTCTACTTGTGGCTTCCGAACGGAGCGGTCGCAGAATGTCAGGCTCCGCCCAAGGAGTGGTTTTGTCCGGCCCTTCAGCCCGCGGTAACAGGACTGCTGTTTCTTCAAACGATACCCAGGATTATCAAGTTATGCTGCTTTATCTACCATCTGGACCATCTGCCCTCAACACAATTGTTTTGCACGCAGATGTCAAAGGAAGACCGTACAAGGTTGAAGATTTCCGCGATACACTGGTTCGTTTGGCTTTGCTCCCCGATGTTATCTCGTTGGGGGCATATCAGATGAACCATGTGTGGGCGGTTGCGTTCAAGGATGCGGAAGGTGCGAAAAAGTTGGTGGCCGCCGGAGAACTACTAGTAAAGGACCGTCGGTGCCTCGTCATCGACCCGAGGAATCACGAGGTGCGCTTAAAGATCCACTGGGAGCTCCACCACGTACCCGACGACGAAGTTCGGGCCGCCCTAGGACCTTACGGAAAGGTAACCGACGTGGCTAGGGAACGGTGGCGTGTGCAAGGATGCAACGCTCAGTCGTCGACAACACGCCTGGTCACCCTGAGGTTGAGAGCGGGAGTCACCGTCGACGACATTCCGCACCAAGTACGGGTCGCCGGAGAGCAAGCCCTGGTCGTCGTGACCGGGCGAGCGCCCCTCTGCGTGTGTAGCCATCGGAGAGGACACATCAGGCGAGAGTGTAGAGTGCCACGCTGAGCTCTTTGTCGTCGCTTCGGCCATAACGAGAGTCAGTGTGTGCCTTCCTACGCTAATGTAGCCGGCTCACCACAGGACACGGTGACGGCGTCGTTCGTCATAGACGAAGCCGAGGCTGAGGATACCACCACGGGTGGGGACAACGATCAGGCGAAGGAGGTAACGCCCCCCGCGCCTTCTACTTCCCGGGCGGAAGACGGCAGTCATGCTGAGATAGCGTTTCTCAAGGAGAAGATGGACGAAACAAAAATGCGTTGAAGGAGGCGGAAATGACAGATGACGAGCAGTCAAGGGACGAGAAAGTGGCGAGCGAGGACATGGAAAATGAGGGGGCGACAGGTTCGGGTGCTGCTACGAGCAAGCGGTCTTGGGAGCTCACCAGGGACAACACGCAGAGCGCAGGTTCTGCGAGTTCCGAAGAGCCACCACTGAAGGCGACTACACAAATCCGGCGGCCTTCGACCAAAACGAGGTCGAGTGTGACACCGCAACGACACAAACGCAAGGCGTCAGCCACTTAGTTCAGCAGGACGAAAGGTGGACGGGGAGTGGGCGTGCACGATGCTAGCAGGGACGTGTGTGGTGTAAGTGTTCGGACAGTGGCGAACAGAGGCAGTGGGGGGGTGAGAGGTGGAAGAGGGAACCGCTTAGATTTGTGTGTGAAGACGGAGGCGACCCCAGCAGCAGGAAAACGACCTGAGTGAGATGTCGAAAGGCAACGTTTGTGTTTCTTCTTCTCTCGTTTTGCTCTTCACTTACAATTTTAAATGATAGTCCTCAAAAAAACCACTGAGTATTGCAACTTTTAACGTAGGAGAACTTGCGGAAAGGCGCAAGCAATACCAACTTAGTAGGTAACTAAATGAAAAATAAATAGACATTCTGGCTGTACAGGCAACAAAAATTGAGAGTGAAGAGAAAACGGATTTGATGGTGCATCCTTTCGCAAACCGGAATAGTGTCTCTGTTATCCATGCGCTTGGGACGTCTGGTGGCTGTTGTTTGTTTGTTAAGAATGCAGTAGGAATTGAAATAGGGAAAATTTATTCTTGTGATTGTGGTCGTCAAGTGACCTGTCAAATGTCTTAATGTGGGATCCAGTTTTTTGTTATATGCATGTACGCCGCGAATAATGTGAATGAATGAAAAGGGTTTTTAAAACGATAGCGAGCAAATTTCAGAACAAAGACAACGTTGTTCTAGTCGGCGATTTTAACTGCGTCTGCGCGCGGAAAGCCAGAGCCGGCTTAACGCGGAACAGGGACCCAAGTGCGCAACTACTTCAGAACATACTGGATGAGCATGATTTAACAGATGTGACCCACTGCGCTGCAAAGGCGGACGCCCTGCGATACACGCATTCCAAGGGAGCCAGCCATGCCCGGCTGAACAGACTTTACGTTTCCTATGGATTAGCGCCGTCGTGTAAAAACTACGCGGTTGATGCTGTTGCTTTCATCGACCATTGTCCGGTCTCTTTTTAGATGCAGAGCATCTTATAGCGGCGGCCTGTCACGCGTCGTCGGCGCGCGCCGTCCGTCCGCACCCGCCAGCTGTGCGATAACGCGCGCTCGTAGCCTCCTCTCCCCTTCTCCTCTCCGCGCCGTCTGTGCGCCGACGCGCTTCTCCCTCCGTGTCTTCACCCCGCCAGCTGTGTGATAGCGCGCATGCGCGCCTCTCTCTCCTCCTTCTCTCCACGGCAGCTGCTACCGCGCGCTCGTACCCTCCTCTCCCCTCCTCCTCTCCACGCTGTCTGTGCGCTGCGCGCTTTCCCTCCGCGTCTCATCCGCAAGCTGTGCGATAAGCGCGCATGCGCGACTCTCTCTCATCCTCCTCTCCACGGCAGTTGCTTTATATACCCCGTGCGTGCGCCGCTGGATCAGTTGCTTCTTCGGTTGATTTGCGCAGCGCCGTCTCGATGTGCTGCATGGACGCCAACGAATCTGCCAACGAACTGTCTGGCGCACCTTCAAACAGCGCCAGTCAGTCCGTTATGCTCTGCATCCTCACAATCCCCCTCGGGGAGGTGCGGGTATTTTTTTGTTGGGAGGGAGGAGAGAAGGTTATAACAAGTTTGACTGGAATTTATGGAAATTCAATGCGAAACTATTGAAAGATGAGACTTTACTGATGCGGTGAGGGAAAGTTTTGACAAGAACACAAGGCTGGAAAAACAAAGCTGGGGGAGAAGATGGGAGTTGATTAGGCAAGAAAGCTAAATGTGTGCGATGGAGAGGGGGATAGTTTTAACTCGTTTAGAAAGAGAAGAAGACACTAATAATTCGAAATATTCTGAGGCAACTACTAATCCTTGAATGTGAAAGGCCGGGTGTGTTTATGAAAGACATAGCACTGATAAAAAGCAAGCTCGAAGCTCTAGATAAAGACCGATTTCAAGGAGCAACGGTGAGGGCGAGGGGAGAAAGGTTTCTGGCTGGGCAAACGCCTACTAAAACGGCTTTAAGTGGCGGAAAGAAATACGCAAAAGGTAATGAAATTGAACAAATTGTGTGGCAAGGAGAACTGACTTATGAACGGGAGGTAATAAAGCGGGCATACGTTGAGCATTATACCGAGTTTTTCAGCCCCGCGTCACCGAGAATTCAGAATTTTAAAGACGATTTCCTTTCACTAATGCTTCGTTTAAAGAATGATGTTAGACAAGAATTAGAAGAGCCCGTGTCATTGAGAGAAATCGAAGAGGCAATTTCAGATTTAAAAAAGAGTAAAACGCCAGGCCCTGATGAACTGAGCGCAGAATTTTACAAGCATTTTACTGACAGCGTAGCACCTTTCCTTTTTAATGTATTTGCCGAGGCGTACGACACTGGTGGTTTGCCTCCATCGTTCTCACGTACGCAGACTGTGCTAATACCGAAAGCTGACGATGACGAATGCTGTAAAAGGCATTCGGTCACTGGCTGTCGTCCAATAACGCTAGCTAACATTGACTACAAGATACTCATGAAAGTCATAGCACAAAGGTTACAAAGAGTTATTACAAGTGTTGTTGGACCACACCAAACGTGCGGAATCAAGGGTAGGAGCATAACTACAACTATTCATGTAGCCCGCACAGTACTGGAAAGTTCCGATCTGTATGGTCGCAAAGTTGCTATGCTCCAAATCGACTACGAGAAAGCGTTCGACAGAGTGAGCCATGATATATTCTTTTGTATTTTGGAACATATTTGGTAGTGTGGTCATAGAATGAGTGCGCATGGCCTATTGTGAATGCTTCACGCAGTTGGTAATTAATAAGGAGGTGGCAGAAAGTATCCCAGTGCTGTCTCTCCTACAAGGGTGTCTTGCTTCACCCCTACTTTTTGTATTTTCTTGGAGCATTACAGTTTGCAAGTTATCAACGATGCTTAAACAACTGGGTTTCATCTTCACTCAAGCGAAGTGAAGTTGTTAACGTACGCAGATGATGTGGCGCTTTTTTGCGAAGATAAGCAAAGTATCACAGAAGCGATCAATGTAACTAAACGGTTTTGTAGGGTAACAGCAACTGCAGTGAACTGGACAAAATGTGGAGGTTTTTGGCATGGTGGGTGGGAAACAATGCCACGGGTTTTTGCGAATGTCAGCTAAACAGTGATGCCGACGCGGTATTTAGGAGTACCGTTGGACAGCTATGCGAGTAACAATGAGTACTGGGAAGCGTAAACAGAAAAAGTGTGCGAGAAAGTGGCAAAGTTGGGAGGGCTCGCGCTATCTGTGTTTGCGTGTGCCACAGTGTGTATTCTTTTTCTTCTCGCGAAACTGTGGTATGTGCTGCAAGCCATACACTGTTCCCGAACGCAAGTGCAAAAGATACATCGTGTTTTTGCTGTGTTTCTTTGGGGTTCTACATGGGAACACATGAGCAGAAGTAATCTTTTTCGGCCTGTAAGGCAAGGCGGTGTTGGATTGGCCCATGTTTTTCTAACGCAGATTGTGAACCGTTTTTTTCTATTTCGGGACGTATAGCATTCATTCTTGACGACTAACGTACAAACTACACCATACAACGTAATTCCAGGTTTTATTGTGTCAACAAGCAATGAAACATATGGTCGTTAAGGGCTGCTGGAAACAAGTGGTGGAATCTTTTAAATTTCTGTCCGTTAGAGTTACTATGGAGTATTCGGGCGAATGTATCGAGGAAAACATAAACGAAAAACTTTAACGAAATGCCCTTTCTAGTACCTCTCTATCGTTTATTGTATGGGGAAGGCTGTGGCAAGATGTATTGTGGCGGGTTAAAAATATGGTAGTCCCCGCCGCGGTAAAAATATTTTTCTTTAAGCTGTACACCCACTGGCACACTTTCCGTTGGCACAGGGATGGAGGAAAAAACGCTTTTATTTGGCTGGTCCTCAATGTGCACTTTGTGAAAAAAACCCGAAAGCATTGAACACGTTTTCACAGAGTGCTGGGACGCCATCTTTTTCTGGGTTGTTATACAGAGAACGATAAAGAAAGATCTTCCTGTAACGCCGCATGGGATACGTTTCTTGGCAGTGGAAAAGGATGAAGTGCCGTACGACATTTCAACAACGTGAATTTCAACAACATCGCATATTATGAATAATCTAAATGGCACCCCCTGGGGCAGCGATTGACTGTCCATAATTTTGCTTTACCACGCGTTTTTTGAAGGCTTATAGCACCCGCCGCGGTGGCCCAGTGGCTATGGCGTTGCGCTGCTGAGCACGAGGTCGCAGGTTCGTTTCCCGGCCGCGGCGGCCGCTTTTCTGATGGAGGCGAAAAGCAAAAACGCCCGTGTGTACCAGATTTCGCCGCACGTTAAAGATCCCCACGTGGTCAAAATTAATCCGGAGCCCACCACTACGGCGCGCCTCATCACCTGCGTTTCGTCGGCGCGTTAAACCCCACAATCATCGAAACCTTATAGCGCTGCAGCCTTCCTGACATGCCGCACCTTTCATCTACAAGCAAACTGTAATGGGAAGCGGCAAGCAGTAACTGTCTCAGACAGTGTCCGGCCCCTGCTAAATGCTCGTTAAACTCTGGGAGATTTGCAGAAGCAGTTTGTAGCCACTTAGACGTGCTAAAGTAACGGACGTGCATTGTACGTGCTAAGTAACGGTCCGCATGCATTTGAAGCCCAGGTTGCCTGCAAGAGGATTTTTTGGGGCTTAAACGCATATCAATAGAACATTTCTAGTTTTAGACAAAAAATGACAACTTGTAACTTTTCAATTCCAACTCAAGCACCCCAAACAAGGCCAGGGAATTTTTTTTCTAACTGTGGCACCTGTGCGATAAACCTGTGCCTTTCTGGAGCTGACCTTAAAACAGAATGCTTAAATTCGGACTCATGCAGGTAATGCTTGCAGATATTACCAATTTTACTCTAAAACGACTGACATTTTACAGATGTATCAGCAAGATTTACGAGCATTCACTCCGATGCATAGATTCTATTAGTTGGCAAAGCATAGTCATATTGGCTTGAGCGACTGACTTCGTCAACGGCGGAGGTACGTATGAGATTACAGAAGCCATCCCATACCTTCTTCGCAAGCCGCCGAAACACCTGACAGTTTTCTGTAACTCAAAAGAAGCTCCTCAAAGCCTCCAACACGCCGCCTTTTAAAGCTTTCCCGAACATTTCTCGCGCAAAATGAAGGATCTACATGATATCATACGTCGATGGTCAAGTCTAGCACTTAATGGGCTCCCAGGCGACTTTGGCATGGTGGGCAACCAGAATACGAATGAGGCTGGCCACGGGGACTAACAAATAAGAAACACAACAGGACATTTTTACAGGATGTGGTACCTCAGCCATGACTAAGGCACTAGCTCTTCGGAAAGAAACTGTTTAAGGCCTATGAAAAGAACCACCATGCTTTTTTACATTGCACACACCCAGACATAAGAACAACGCTGTCGGGAATACTCCGCCGTCTCGAGAAGATCAACACAATTCTCCTGAACGCATCGTTCACAAACGCCGTTCCTACCTTACTCGAAAAGGTTAATATTAGAGTGCACTGCTTGTGCTGCGTTACCTTCGCAAGTGGCAGGCTCCATCGACGCGTTTCGCTCTAGCTTAAGTGACATGCGCTTCCATCAGTTATGCGTACCGGGTATTGTAAGGTTGTGATCTTGAGTCTCTTGTAAGAGGATAATGGCGGGTCTTGTCAATATTGAATATAGGAGGAGGGGTTCTGGTTTCTTGAGAGCGAATGTTCTGCAGTTCCATTAAAGGATTCATGGTATTTGTCGCAGATGTGGCCGAGGTGCTCTTGTAAACGACTGATATTATCTCCTATCATAGCGCTGAAGATTGTTGTCAGATGTAGGAGCCGACTTTGTCGTTCAATAATAGCGTTCAGTGGCAATAACTTCCTTTCAATTGAATGCCACTGGCGTTCAATTGGCGTTCAATTACTTTGGCGTTCAATTGCTTCGGACTTTTCTTCATGCGCTCGAGGTGGTCGGTGAGTAGATATTTCTGCAATTTTTAAAGAATGCAAGGGGACGCGCGGTTGTCAGCAGAAGACGTGCAGTCGTTTGGAACTGCTCAACGGAAATTTGCTATAGGTATTGTATCCCAAAAAACACGCTGCACAAAGAGGGCTGTATCTTGGTTTAATAAAGGGAGTTAGGTATGGTTATCCTTGTTAAACACTAGGGATGGAGCGCATAGACTGGGTTCTTACAGTGAAGATAAAAACCGCCCCATAATAGTTCGCTTTGTTAGATTCAAAGATAAAGATGCGGTGTTGGGGGCGGGTTCGAAGCTGAAGTCCAGTGACATTTCCATCAGGGAAGATTTCTCTCGTTCAGTGCGCTTAGCCCGCAGGAAACTTACCGAATTTGCAAAGGCTCGCTCTTCCTCCTATAAATTAAGGCATGATAAGCTCCGTATGGACGGACGAGACTTCCTTTACGACGCTGATACGGATGTTGTCGTGCTGCAAAAAAAAACTCCCAAGCATTTCCCCGAGGGTGAACATGGTTAAGTGCGAATGCACGGGGTGATGCTATGAGGGGGAGTAAAGTTAAAATCCGTTGGCATTCGCCCGTGAGCGCGCGCGAGCCGACCCACGGAGGTCTGGCAGTTTATCGCTGCATATATAGGGGGGTACGCCGCGCCGAGCGCGCCGAGCCAGATGGCTGAGAGAGGAGGCGAGCGCAAGGGGAGAGGGACAGCGGCGCACGGCAGCTGCAGCCGAGCGAGGGGGAGAGGAGAGAGTGTGACGTCACGGTAGAGAGAGAGGCGCACGGCAGCTGCTGGGGAGAGGAGGCGCGCTGTGACGTCATACCATGACGTCACACTCGGCGCGAGGAGCGGTGCGGGGAGTGGCGCGCACCCGCGCAGCCTCGGCGAGGAGGCGGAGCGAGCGCGGTCACGTGGTGAAGTGACGTCACCGCGCCGTTGCTACCGACGCTCCTCTCCGCTCCATGCCGTTGCTAGGGAGAGGAGGACTGCGGACGCCGCCGCCGCCGCCGCCGCCAGCGGTGGAAGGTTTGGGGGTCGCTTATAAAGTGCATTCGCACTTAAAAGTGAACTTGAAACGGAGTCGAGCAATCCCTGTTACGGCAGTTAGCGATACCGTCAGCGTTCCTCGATACAGCCTTATTAAGTATGACCCATGCCGTCCTTCACTTGTAAACATTATGCTTATCAATTGCCGAAGCGTTAAGAACAAAACCGACGAGTTAACAGGGCTCGTATCATCTTTTGGCCCTGACATTGTTATCGGGTCTGAATCTTGGTTGGATGAATCGATTTCCAGCTCTGAAGTATTTCCTGCGGAATATGTGGCCTATCGCAAAGACCGGAATACGCACGGTGGGGGCGTTTTTGTTCTGGTCAAGCACAGCTTGCCAAGTTTCGTAGTTAACTTTGAGGCTAACAGCTGTGAATCTGTTTGGTGTAAAGTTGTTCTCGAACAAAACAAACAGCTTACAGTTGGAGCATTTTACCGTCCGCCTAATGACAACAGCAGCCATACCTTTAATACCCTCTCTCAAATATTACTTACGGTTTCAACTGATTACTTTCTCGTCGGTGGGGACTTTAATATGCCGGATGCGCAGTGGATTAACAAACTTCCAGTACTTCCTTCGCGCTCATTCCTGTCGTCGGCTTTTTACGATCTTTTTGCAACACATGGTCTTTATCAATTCGTGGAGGAACCAACATGGCGTCATAGCAATGCCGCTTCCACCTTAGATCTTCTGATATCAAACTCTCCTTCGTTGCTTCAATCTGTTTCCATAGTTCCCGGAATAAGCGACCATGATGCAGTGGTTGCCCGTCTCGTTGCTTCCAAACCGTACATACCGCCTCCGAAACCCAGGAAAGTTTATTTCTTTGATAGTGGAAATTACTCCCGTATTTCTGAAGCGCTTGAGTCAAGCTTCGATAGTTTCTCAGAACAAAGCAGCACTGTATCTGTCTCTGAGTTATGGCTGCTGTTTAAAGAGAAACTTTTAAAGCTCATTGACTTGCATATCCCCTCTAAGCTTCTTTCTGCGAAACACCGAAAAAATAAACCTTGGTTTGATAAACCCATAAAGGTTCTACTTAATAAGAGGAATCGTATATTCAAACGGTATAGAAAAAATCCCGATCCTCTGCAACTTTCTAAGCTTCGACAGCTTGCTTCCGAAATCAAGGTCAAAATCACAGAAGAAAAAAAGCGGAATTTTGACTCTCTTGGTTCTAGAATTAAAGAAAATCCAAAGGAACTCTGGAAACTGGTGAAATCTAACAGCAAAGATGATGTTGGTATCCCTCCGTTAATCCACAATAGTGCAGCTGTTACCAATGATAGAGATAAATCAAGCTGTTTTAATGATTACTTTGTCTCAGTGTATTCCACGCTAGTACCTCAACATCTTCCAGTCTTCTTGAGCAACGCACTTGATGATATGCCGGATATTGCTATTCACTACTCTGGAATAGTCAACCTTCTCCAAAAATTAAAACCAGACTCGGCACCCGGTCCAGATAGGATACCCAATCTTGTTTTGAAATCCTGCGCACATGCCATCTCAAAGTATTTAGAAGTACTGTATCACAAATCTCTTGAAACCTCAGAAATACCTGAAGACTGGAAGATGGGCGACATTGTTCCGATTCATAAAAGTGGGCCCCGAGACAGTGTCATGAACTATAGACCCATATCTTTAACATCTGCGTGCTGCAAAACCCTGGAGCACATAATTTACACTAACATCTTTACCCACCTTCAAAACAACAGTTTCTTTGTTCCTTACCAACACGGGTTTAGAGCTGGTCATTCATGCGTAACTCAGTTAGTGGAATTTACCCATGACATATTTACATCATTTGATAAAGGTTTACGAACAGACTGCATACTATTAGATTTCCAGAAAGCGTTTGACAAAGTGTCCCATGTTCTCTTACTCCATAAGCTTTCACTTCTTGGTTTACCAGATAACATCCTTTTTTGGCTCAAAAACTATATGACAGGTCGTTTACAAAGAGTGGTAATTAATGGCGCAGAATCAGAATATGCATGCGTATCTTCTGGCGTTCCGCAGGGTTCCGTCTTAGGTCCACTTTTATTTCTTATATATATAAATGACATTGGCACAGGAATCACTTCGAAAATCCGGCTGTACGCAGACGATTGTGTCCTTTACAGAGAAATTAATAACGACTCTGACCGAGTAGCATTACAGACAGACCTAAATAAAATTTCTTCATGGTGTGACAGGTGGCTTATGTCCCTGAACATCTCAAAATGCAAGCATATTTGCTTCACGCGCAAGCGTCAATCAATCGGTACACAGTACTGCTTGAACGGCTCCCCATTATCAGAAACAAGCGAAGCAAAATACCCAGGTGTCACGTTTTCCGCCGATCTGACATGGAATCGTCACGTTCAAAGCATCACTTTAAAAGCAGGACGAGTACTAAATTTCATTAAACGGAACTTTAAGCACGCGCCAATAGATGTCAAGAGAACACTTTACCTAAGCAACGTTCGCCCGATTCTGGAATACGCGTCCGCTGTGTGGGACCCGCACACACAAATTCTTGTCAATAGCTTAGAAAGGATACAGAAACGCGCAGCCCGATTCATAACCGGCATTTACTCATTCCAAAGCAGTGTCACAGAAATAAAACAGCACATATGTTTGGAAGATCTTTCACTGCGCCGTGTTGTTTCCCGCCTCTCTTTCCTTCGAGATGCCGTCTTCAATCGCACACCACTAAACAAAGAGACTTATCTACAATCACCAACATACATATCCGGGCGCCGCGACCACTTACTCAAGATAAAATAAATGTGCGCGCGCACAACCACATACCAAAACTCCTTTTTTCCCCGTACAATACGCGATTGGAACCTGCTGCCTCCTGAACTAATCGAAGTTGCTTCTGATGTGACGTTCCCCACTGCCCTTCAAGAATATATTTATGGATAAAAATCTACTCGCCATTTGAAACTTTCTTTGATGTTTATGCTTTTCAATGTTAGCCAGCGTGCTGTGTAAATGAATGTATCTTGTTACCTGGCCGATATTTATGCTTTGCAATGTTAGCCAGCGTGCTGTGTAAATGAATGTATCTTGTTACCTGGCCGATATTTGTTTTTAGTGCTGTCTCATGTGCTCCCTGAGAATGTACCACATGTGTGATTAGTATTGTACTCACGGTCTGCAGTGTGTGGCTTACTAACACAAACCTTGTATGTTTTCTTACAATTGTTTTTTTTTCTTTCTTCAACCTTTCAAAGAGTGTGCAATGTTGTATTTTACATCGATTATTTGTCCCCCCTACTATAATGCCCAACCGGCGAAGTAGGTATGCAAATAAATAAATAAATAAATAAAGGTTATTCCGTGGTCGGTGGTCCTTAGTAATAGTCGTTCCTGAAGTCATAAAACCAGATTTCGCAGTCACAGATGTTTCAATTATTACTGTAACCGTGCTGCATGGAGCTTGCGGGCGTCTTTTTATGATTGGGGCATCCCTGTGATCAAGCTCGTATCCAATTCACTGCTCGAGTGAAGCCGTAATCCTCCACACTGCATACAGTGATTTCTGTGTGCGTTTGCACGCATATAGTTGCGATGACCTGTGTCATGACCCAGACTAGAAATCACGACATCGGGTTTGTAATGGTGTACTATGACTTGGGCTTGGCCGAAAGACATCATGGCTGGTAATGTGGGTTCTTTAAAGGATACCAATACTCTGTCATTCGCGACCATCGGACGCACGGCAAGAATTCCCTGAGTGTCGCACAGTACCTGTTTATGCAGTTAGGGCGACACACAGCCCGTGAGCCGGTGGGCCACGGGGGGCGTTAGCGGGTGCCTGTTCAAATGTTTGCATCAGGGTGTTTTACTAGGTTGCGCATTAAATAGCGCATCTCTAGCAGAGAAGTCTCACTGGCGGGCAATTTTTATAGAGCTTCACAGCATTTGAAATAATCCCGCTACCGCAAGAGGTATTCAGCGGACATCCGCCTGCGGATGCCGGCCGAATTGAACCATTCCTTGCTATACATATACACTCGGGCTTTAAAAGTCTAAGATGTTCGCCTAACTATTTCGCAATTATTTTGCCGGCCCCGCCAGATAAGAACAAGTTCTTGCCCAAACGTTTAAGACTTACCAATATCTAAACGGAAAAGAGTGACTTGGATTGGTATTTGGTACAAAATAACGAGCTTTACGAATTACGTATTGTCTTATACCCTAACACTTCTTTTTATATTGGCGAACCCGGGAATATCCCGGCGCTACTGATAGCACACACATACAAGCGGGGTGTATAATTTGTTGACGAAAGGTTTTTTGGCGGTGGCCCACTAGGACGGCAAGTTCAAATTTTTCAAAATTTTGAATTTTTTTCAAGCTAACGACATACTAACGACTTCACGCATACGTTTCATGCCCGACAGCCCTTCAGTATTCATTCAAGCTTTCTTTCTTTTTCACTACTGGCTTTCTGTGCGCAGGCAACATGTCCATTACCCAATTTAACTATTTATCTAGTTCCTATTTTGAAAATGGTCTGAGCAATAGCAACATGATAGGAGTGTAGACTGTCTTTTTGCCACCAGCTCAAAACGGCGAGCGATTTGCCTGGCAGTTTGACATATCCAAAATACCTTTATAAAGACGTGTATCCCCCTCAAAACTCACTTCTCTACAATAGGTGCGTCAGCAGGAGTTCCTGCAAACAGTCTACCAAGTCTCCGAATTTTTAATTGTATTATTGCGTGTTTGCGCCGGGCAATGTTTTAAAGTCGTACATTTTGACAATTAAAGGGACACTAAAGGGTAAAAACAAGCTGGCCTGAATCGATAGAGAACGGTGCTAAAAATCTAAATGGATAATTATCGGGACTATAGGTGGTTTAATACTGCAGAAAACGACGGAAACCAGCAAACAGGCAAAAACGCCTCATATGCTTTGGGATACTACAGTTTGTATCGTCACAAAGCTTTCGAATGGCGCGAGCTTACTGGAAAAGCGTCGATAAGAGTTTTCTTAAAAAGACAGTTTCTAAGTAGTTGAACAAAGGAAAAAATATGGATACAAACTTTTCGTCAATTTATTCAGTATGAAAAACACCGACTACACTCTTATGTACCGTGAGACAGACTGCTTCCCCAACGCTTCGGAGTCAGTCATCATGCTTTCAGTTCCGTTTTGGGTAAACATTGGTACGCAATTAAAGAAGTCAACAACCAACAACGGTGAATGCTCGAGCTTCTGCAAGCTATAACCCCGGCGCATAGCGCCATAATGAACCAGCTGTTCTGCAGGTGGTAAAGTGACTCGTTTTAGCTTCCAATCAATCTCCGCGCATGAATGTTGCCATCGGAAAAGCGTGCTCCCACCTGGCTCGAATCTTATTGCCTGTAAAAGGTCATGGTACTTACTGCAGGTGGCTACCCCAACGATTTCGAACTTGTGCTCTTCCGTTCGCCCCGAGCCGCTGTATGTAAACAATTCATAAATCGTGCGGTACGGGGCTTGATTTGTTATGTTACGTCCCGGCGGACCCCAGGCACAAGGATTGCTCGACGACTGCCAGGAAACGAGTGTAAATTTCACGCTCGGTTGGCGCGAGAGACGAGAATATGGGATCGACGTGATTTCCAGACGACACGACATGAAGGCGTGCGCCAGAGCGATGCTTATTCCGGGGTGTACATGTTGGCCTATCTAGGAAGCAACGTTTGCCCGATATTTCAAAGGGCGCTTGTCACTTTTCAAAGTGGCTTCGCTCGTGGTAGCATGTTGGAGTCTGTGTGTACTATGTAGGCGGGAACACCGGGCGCTCGAGAGTTTGAAAGAATTTCTCGTCCGGTCGGTGCAAAGGTGCCAGCCTCCTCGACCAGAAACGTTACGGCGGTCTGTCATAATTCGGAGCAGTAAAAGTTTCCGTTGTCAGTGTGATAGCGGCTAGCGCCAAGCGTTTACACTATAGACCACACCTGTGCCTCGCTCCTACTTAAAGACGCGATGGCTGCGTTAACAAAAATAACAGGTTTACGGCAGATAGGGATGCCGGCTTTATGACTTTATTTCATAGCAAAGAAAGCATCCTTGCTCGTCGAACAAAAGCTAAGAGTGCTACAAAATGCACCTTCTCTAAATTAAATCAAAATCTCAGGCATAATGTCGCGTCCCAATAAATTGCTCTGCTTTAGTGCTGTAGTAATGGTTTTAAATTTGTGTGTTGATGAAGCAGTACACCAACGCTAAGCACAACAAACGTATGTAAGCTCACTTACCTGTTGGCCTCAGCCATTCTCAGAAATGTACTTGTAAGAACAAATAACGGAAAGAAGAATGTCCGCATTTTTGTTTCTAAAGCTTCTTCGATTTGCGAACGAGAAGAGGCAGGGAACTTTAACCGCCCATGAAGCCCGCCTTCTTATAGTATATGCAAGTATTGTTGTTTAGCACCATTCATTTTTCTTAAAGAAACCGCGTCATTATACAGTCCCTCTCTATTATTCGCGCTCAACTGTTCAGACCCAGAAATACCGCCTAGGGCAATCGATCAGGGTTGCTAAATCATATCTCTATAAAGTGTCTACGTAAAGAAAATATTTTCACATCCTCGAGAATGTTACCTGGAGGAAATCGTAAGGCATTCCTTACCAACGTGACTTACAGGCTGCTGCATGATGAGCACTCCAAAAAGAACTGAAAGCCCAATTCTGCCTGAGACTTGTTTTGATAAAACTGCGCCGGTTGTTCCGCTGTTTCAATTAGAAAAAAAGTAAAATTATATTACATTTTTCGCCTAAACTCAAGAGATGGTTTTGGTAATCGAATCGGCAAGTTCCTCAAGGAGGCTAAAAACTGTGGCGTGAAGCCCACAGATGGCAGAAAAATATTTGTTCAGCCTCAATTCAAAAACGAGACCTTGTTATTCTTTAACCAAAACTTCCTAATGTTGCATGAAACATACAAATGCGTCGGACGCCAGACGTGTGCGCCACATCTATAGAAAAACAGCGGATACTATTCCTAACTTCACATTTGACAATGTGTTGTAAAACAAACACAAGGATCGGATATTTTCACCAATGTTTTACTTCTGAGGTGTCGATAAGTTTATATGCTCTGCAGAGGCTTTCGCTCCGCTTGTAGGCTGCGGCGTCAGACAGGAATGATATTTCGTGCGCCAACACCCTACAACTTCAGTGTGGCTTGTTTGGCTGGTTGTTACGGCCGCTTTAAATAGTGCTCTGAGGCAACTCATATGAGCACACACCAAGAAATAAAGACAGCTTATCCTTCCAACGGTATTTAGATGCGCACTTTTTCACCATCGCAATGCTTAAGCAAGGGCGAGCAGTGGATATAATGCCAAAGTACAGCAGTCTCGATGTTAACAAATTTTAAGCAAGTTTAGCTTGTTTAACTTGTGCCTTACCCAAGAAGTAGTCCCTATTTGCTATATGGCTCCGTATTTTGTACTTTTTGTACTAGTAATAAAACAACGTGAGCGAGTATAAAGTTCTATGATTATTAGGTATTTACATATAGGGTCAAAGTGAACATGTTCGCAAGAACACCAATAAGAATCAAATAAATCAATCAGGGTTGTGCGTTATTCTTAGATATTTATTGGCTCAAATTTTCCGCAACGTGATCTGCTGCTAGTTTAGCAGTTATATTTATTAATGTCATTCGTTGACAACAATCATTAAAAGTTAATTCCTTCCTGACTCTACGTAAATATTCTACACAGATGACCGAGTGTTCTTGTGTTCTCGAACGGAGACCTGAAAGCTCAGACTTACAACCACTGCTATGGGCAAAATAGGAGAATTCATTGCTTTCCTAAAACATGGTCTATCTTATCATTTCCTTGGGTCGCAAAAATTTTGTAAGCATTTTCTATTGTTATCAATAAATATGTGGGTTATGTGGTTACTGTAAGGTTCTTATGTAAATTGTACACAAGTGGGAGTTGGCTGTTAACTCCAGTTCTATATAATTGAAAGAATGAAATTATTGTAATAAACACTAGAAAAAATCTTCGACCAGATGGCGTAGTTTCTCTCATCTAAGCCTACACATCGGAACTAGTTCATAGTTTCAATTGCATCCCTTACCCACCAAGGTTGTGAATAAAAAATGGTTCTCCGTTTTTATATGGTGTAGCGCCTAGCCCCGAGGTATCCAGAAAAATGACCTGTTCTAACTTTCTGTAAAGCCATCTACCATGCATCAATAGGTCTTGATAATTACATGATACGCAACCTCTTTTCCTTGCTCTTGTACTCTTAGGTACGTTGTCCAAGAGTTGTTAAGTGACTGTCAGCAAGCGCCTGTGGCCCCTGCCGTCTTTTGTACGCTACACAGTTCATCCTATTTCGTAGGCAAAAGGTGGTCGCTACCAGCCTCCACGGTTCTTATTTATATATATATATATATATATATATATATATATATATATATATATATATATATATATATATATATATATATATATATATATATATAGTATTCACCGACCCCCGTCACTGCCCGGTACTTGGTTCTGTCCTCTTTCACCATCTGTATTTTTAAACGTTAATCCAATAAACGATCATTTCAGCGAGGATTTTACTTCCTTCTCCACCAGCTGACAATATACTCTACGTGCCCATCTAATTCTGCTGCTTCACGGGCAACCTGAGGCTTTGTTGTTTTTTTACACTATTTTTCTTATTGTGGCCGCAGAGGAGGTTCGCATAGAAGAACCCTCGGTACTGCGAATATTTGAAATATGTGAGGAACTTAGTTTTCATGGAGTTAACAATGTTCATAAACTATCTCAAAACTTTTGCCATTTAATTTTACACCGTCGACTAATACTGGTGCAACTTCTACCATGTTGTAATATAGCGGATGCACGTTATTTTAGTGCACAGCAATTTGGTAGCCGCTACTGTAGTTTGACACAAGCGTCGGCGCCATAATTCAGCAAGAAGAGACACAAACAAAACTTTTTTTCCGTATTACCTGTTTGATATAACAACACAAAAAAGACGCATACATACAAACACTTCAATGTAAAAAAAGGCAACACCAACCAATACACTTTGCCGGTGCTGTAATGTTAAGAGCGTATGATGGTTAGAAGGGTGTCTAGTAAGTGCACCCAGCTGGGCTGCTCTTCCTCTAGTTTGAATACA
This sequence comes from Haemaphysalis longicornis, assembly GCF_048455015.1. Classification (NCBI taxonomy): domain Eukaryota; kingdom Metazoa; phylum Arthropoda; class Arachnida; order Ixodida; family Ixodidae; genus Haemaphysalis; species Haemaphysalis longicornis. The sequence continues at coordinate 2,877,088 of NW_027526407.1, read as the reverse complement.
TCTCAGATGTACGCAACACTCTCAGTGAAATAATCGTTAGCAGGCCGTCCATATGTATTCGCATGCCTGATATCCATACGGGGTTTCCATAAGCTATGCAGTATCAGGAGCATGAACATGTCCAGAGGAACACCTCATCATTGTCGGTAGGCAAGAAACGTATACCATACGATGTGACCGGTAATGCCTTCTAAATTGTTCGCTGGAAAATACCTTAATGGAACACAGCATCGCAAGAATCCAAGAAAATGTGTTCGATTGTTTCCGGCTTATACCAAAGGGCACAGTTTACGTCCCAGGGCACAAAAATTCCCTTTTCTCACAGCAATGATTTCACCGGCAGTGTCCCGGTGTGCAGTTGGAAGAATAAACTTTTATTGGACGGCTTAAGTGGCACCTTTTAACTCGCTTTAGGACATTTCTTGCCGAGCCTGCAATGTCTATGGATCGTACACTGGAACTGGCAGCGAACTTTCTGTGACGTCCTTATACAATTGTCAACGTGGTACATTGCTCAGGCACTCGAGCGAAAACCTTGCCTTCAGAAAATTGTATGACCACAAAACCTCGCGCAAAAGCCCACGTAAACCACCCCTTCGTACACCACTTGAAGAAACAATGTAGTCCGGCAATGCGTCTCACGTTTTTGCTTGAATCATTGTTCGTAAAAAATCATCTAAAACGGCCGTAGAAAGTGGCACGAAAGTGTGAGAGGCAGGCAGTATGTTCGGTCCGCAGGAGACGCTCTTTTGTGGTGACGCATGTGGAATTTGTTAGGGGGAGGTAGTGACGCGCCTTTTGCGGTGGTGACGGGGGCGACCATAGCAGCACATGCCGTCCTGCGCTCAACAATAATTTGCATTCACTTCTTGCAAAAGAGTGCGCCTGCCATTACTGAGGCACAGTTCACACCACCGACGGAGAGGTTTATTATGGCTGCCATCGAGGAAACCCAAGGGTGAGTGCTAAATCAACGGACTGCAATCCTCATTAGTGTCTGTTGAACATGTAGTGAGGCAACCGGTTGCTGCGATTCGAGTCCTCGTTGTGTGGGTTCTCCGAACCACTCGACAGCTGCGCGGGACATGCTCGGCGGCGACGCGCTTCGAGATGACCGCAAAGTAGGCGCGCTCCCAGTCGTTCGCTGGTGACGTCATCACATCCTGAAACGCAGCAGCTATGCGCCTGGGTCCGAGAACACTGCGAATAGCGCTGCACACAAGTTTCGCATTAGAGAGTATGGTACTCCTCAGCCATTTTTATCATTTTAGTGTTAATACTGTGACATTATTGGGAAGAGTAAATTTAAACTTCTTTAAACAGGTAGTTTTGATTTTTACGCTCGGTTGCGTTCGTTCTGACACCTTAATTGAGCTTCCACCACCCCGTAATCACTATTATTTCTTGTTCGTAACCCATTATGGCTTTTTGCAATACCTAAATCGCCACCTAAATTGCTGCATCAGCCAATTCGAGCTTGCGAATGAAGCCTGTCGTCTTTACTTTCTATACCTGTATTTAGAGAAAAATGTTTTTGGTAGGTGTTTTTTTAATTGGCCGCGTATCTACTCCTTTCGTTGCAAGTACCGTCAAAAGACGACAGTCTTTATCGGCTTTTGCGGAGTAAATGCCTCCCTTCACTTTCCCGGTCACCTCTCATGTTGTTCCCCTTGCGTCGCGCTCCTCCCAAGGTAAAGACGCCAAAGGTTCGCTTAAATCATTTTAAACTTCCCGCGTTCCTCTGCTCCAAACCGGGTGTCTCCATGCGAACGCTGCCGTACGGCGAAGACGCGCGTTAATCGAGGCGCCCTACTTCAACGTTTGTAGAACCGCGTTTCTCTACTCCACGTGCGTTGCAAGCAGAACGTGGAAACTATCTAGTGGAACCTTGCGTAACTGTTGCCGGTTGATTTCTTAAAATGGCGCCAGAAGCTATAGTGGCACGGGCGACAGCAGGCGACGGCGGAGTTAATTCTTTTTCTGCAGTTGATGAAGTATTTAATTTCGCCAAAGTCAAGAATGTTTGATTTTTTTATAAAGGAACTCTGCAAATATCACTTCTGTATTGATTTGTTGTCTCACATTTGCGTAATGTCTTGTTCTTCTTCAACAATGTTGACAAGTATGAACATTATACCGGACATAGACGGGTAGATTTAGCTGTGAATATATAAGACTATTGCGCAGGCATTGTTTTGCTTTGGCCGGGTGGCTGAATCGAGTCACAGACAGACAGACGGACAGACAGACAGACAGACATACAGACAGACCAAAATTTCTGGGTTTAAGTAGCCCAAGAAAGACTATCATCTTTAAAAAGCTGCGCCCTTCTGCCCTCTGTAACAGAAAGTCCAATTCAGCAGCTCTTTTCTGCCGTAGATACTAAATTATGACTATACGACCATTGGTGTTGATAATAAAGGACGTTTTACTTTTTCCGCGAACGTTCGTGCTGCTGCATAAAGAGTTATTTTGAAACATGTTCTCCAGCTTGCTCTAGGTCAAATGCAGTATGTAAAAACGTTTAACTTCTCCTTTGTCCTTATGTTAAGTGACGGCTTCCCGTATTGTGCAAAAAGCCACGAAATATCCCATTCACAACTTAGATATGTTGGAGCAATTCAGTCATATTTTTCTGTGAGTTGGGGGGAAAACTAATTAAAGCGAAAACAAAATTGCCACATGTGCCACTAATTTCACGCACCAATTACCCGCACATTTCAAGTAACTGTGCTGACACCGGTACGTCACTGCTTCATTTGAAACCGCAGAAAGCTAAATATGATGTGGTGTGTAGAGTTTACGCCCCTACATTTTAAGATCGCGCCTACAACGTTTTACAATTTTGTTCCTCTTTCCAAATCAGAGCAACAAATTATTCCGCTTTCTGAAAAAATTCAAAGTCCTTAGTGTAGAAAAAGATGTGATGCGTTACAACTGAGTTAGTGGCGCAAGTTGCCTTCCAGGATGAGGTCTAAGGCCATTTCGTGAGCGATGGAACCCTGCTAGGATATTCCAAATACTTTTCCTTACCATAAACAACCATGTGTCCTATCAGCTTACATATTGTTAACATCAAGAAATGCGTCTTTAGTTTGCGAGCTTCTCGTGGCCCTAATTGGGGTTTTGAATTCGAAGATGCCCCTCCCCGTTCGCACTGTAGATTTGCGAGTTCTAAAAGACACGTCCTTCTGTTACTCTGTCTAAGTCGCGGAGATGCTGTCCAGTCAAGACATCTCGTACTGGAGCCAACCTAGAGCTTCCCTGACAAAAAGTATCTTGCAATTCTCCCGTTGTAAACGGGGCTATCAGTTGCTGGAGTACATTCGCCAATGAGATTGCAGTAGGGTTGGGGCGTAGCTGACGTAAAATGAATGTCTTTATGAAAAAATGCTTCGACATTTTCTTGCCGCCATGTATGGCGGGGCATAATTAGTTTCCACCGTGCCCTACCCCTTCCCCCTTGTGTATTCTGGCAATCCCTTCCTAATAAAAAATGTCTTGTTTCTTCCTTCCCTAAGATTTCTTCCTCAGCCTAGTTGTTTCCCCTGTGAGAATAGTGTACCGAATGTACGGTTCTTGTACCGAATGTACCGAATGGACGGCTAAGTGGATGGCCTTGCTTGGTTTGCTCTTCTTACTTTGCCTTCTGACTGCTTGTTTGTGAAATTTACCCTTGCATACATATTCTAATTCCCAAGTGGTGGTAGTGTTGTTCCTCGTACAACAATGTTGTAACAATGATGTCCACTGCTTTACCTTTTTAATGAAGCCAAGATGTACGTTCCATACATAGCCCATTTAGAAGCATCACATAAGAGTCTATGAACGACAACTTGCGCTTTCCGAAATTTGCACTGCGGACAAAAATTAAAATTAAAATTAAAATAAAATTAAACCGCTACTTTTTTATAGGTAGTGTGTTGACAATAGCTGACTTGTTTTTGTACCACCTTCACCAGTTATAAGGTTTCCATTAGATAAAGCTAGCACTGCATGAAGTTTTTGTTTCAAATAAAACCTTTGCACTTTGTTGAGCGTAGGAATCATCACAACTGAGAGCCCACCCACTTTGATATCAAGACAGAGCTGTGCTTCTGTTGTCAGCTCAAAAATGAGACAACCTTCAGGAAAACTTCACTCAAACAAACATTGAAATAAAGTTTTGGTCTGAGATCATCTTGCACCCGATACTAACATTTGTGGTAAAATTCAGTGCACAAAAGTTTTTGCCGAAACAGCGTCATATTGCTTTTAGTTTATTTTGTTTACTTTACCCCTTGCTACTGCTTCACAGATTTTAACTCTGGGTGGGTAATGTTCGTCGCACTTGCAGCTTATGGTCCAGTTATTCTGGGAAGTACTGGATGTCATGCAGCCTTTCAGGTGAGTTTGTACTCAATTCCGCACATTGAAAGCACAAAATTTGGGCGAGAGGTAAAAGAGGGTTACATGAACAAGTGCTACTTCCAACTAAGATTTATTGGTAAAGCTCACTCACATACGTAGAGAAACCGTGTACATATAAGTAAGAAGGCATACGTTCCAGCACACAAAATCAAGTTACGTATGAGCGCATAATATTTGTGGACACAGTTCATGCCCTCATGTACAAAATTTATTAACTAGAGATAGGAACCTTGGACAACATGCGCAATATTTTTCTGGAGTCCCTATCAGGTCTTTTCAACCTATAGGCACAAACTGTGGGAATTGAAACTTATCAATCGACTGTTGATCATGCCTATAAGACTATTTTTAGGTTCGTGCTTATATCGGCTATGTGGCACTTGAGAATGCCTTCCTCGGGCTTGTTGCATCTATGTTGTGCAATTTTGCCCCAAAATATATCATCAGAGTCCACTCTTCCCAACCTAGGCCTGCCATTATGTAAAATACGTCGTTAGAAACTATTCACAACCTATGCTTGCTGTCAATGTACAATAAGATGCTAGGAAAAGTCGGAACTCGGTGAATCATGCATATCGATTTCAGTAGACACGACAACGGATGCAACCGGAAGAGCACGTGTTTATTTCGTATTTGAAAACCTTGATGCTAAAGGGAGAACAGAGGCTTTCTTGATATGCTCGAAATGACATGATAAAAAACAAGCATTCAGACTACCACCTAGTTTGTGAACTCGACTCTTGAGGTATTGCACCCTTGTAAAACCCGCAGCAATTTAGTTTTGCTGCTGTACATATATGCGGCAGATTACACTTACAAAGCTGCTGCATTTCTCAAGACGTTTCCAGCAAAACTGTTAGCCTTCCATTCGTTGGGTGTTCTCATGCAGTCGGTGTGCAGAAAAAAGGTGAAGGTGAACTAAAATTCACAGAGCAAGAAAAAAATTAACAAAAACTGAGGATACCTAAATTGCGTCAGTATCCCATTCTATATTCGTGAAGTTGTATCATATTTTTTCTCGCGTTCGGTACTTAATGTATGACGTGTATTACTTCGTTGCTCAATGAAAGGTTTGAACTGTGTTTTAGTTTGTGCACTTATTTAACGAAAGTGTTCATCATGCGTTGCCCTCAGAGCAGTGTCTTGAGGGTTGGTCTGCCTTTCACACCTTTTTCTCTATTCAGAAGCCCAGAATGCAGCCTTGGTTGTTCACCATTTGCAGGCATAATCCAAACATTGTGCCAAGCTTGCCCAGGCGCAGAAACATGCAGCCGCCGCCACCTCAGAAGTTATCCTGAGCAGCTAGGCGGCCATAAGCGTGAATGCATCACCACCACAGCCAATGTGGCCACCGACTCGGTTTGAGGTGTTTTCTTTGCACACTACCTCCTTGGTTCTATGTTCTTACATTGGTCTGTGTCCACAGATTGACGGCAAATGTATTTGCTGGTGTACCACAAGCATTGCTAAAGCAATAAAAACTCAATCAATGATAATTAACGCGAACAGCCGTCCATGGGCCCCTTAAGGGCAAATGCACCTCCCGGGAGACTCTGACGTGAATGTCTGTAACACTAGCTGTTAATCCGTGCACAGCCAGCTACTGATCCCAGGGACATTACAAGCTGGGAAGATGTTTCGCAACCTAGTTCTAAGGTTTAGTTGCAGACCCTTGTCTGCTGTCTAACATTGTTAGCCTGTATACAGTTACTGATGGTATCATTCCCAACAGCTTCGCTGGCCATCCATTTCTGTAAGACATGGTGATTCCTAATTTTTTATGCTGAAACGAACAAATCGCTGCAGGGACGGATGCAATCTTTAAGACGCATTTGTGTCTTCAAGAGCACCCCGGAAAGCTCGGCTAAGGCAGTGGACTGACTTCAAACACTTTGCTGGTACTATCAGCTGTGTAGCCGATCACATCACAGCCAAGACGTCAACACCACGGTATACTTGGAACGTGACTTGGTACAAGCGTGTGCTTAGTCCACGTTCCTGGTAGAAAACATTCAGCAACTTCAGCTTATTTAGGAGGACCAAGAAAGGTTTGCCGCCATCCCTGAACTGGTTCCTGACAGAGCTGCCTAGAACATAAAAGTGTCCTAGACAAAATTCCTGGATTTCTTGTGCTAAAACAACTGTAGAAGGTTCTGGGCAGCAAAAGATTCTACACTTCCCAGTCGAAATATATTGAGCGCTCCAAAGGTATAGTACCGTCCACAAACTTCAGTAGACGTTGAGCAAGCAACCTACACACACTTTGCTGAAAGCAGACTCTGAGCTAGAAGACAATTGTATGGTTCTACGTTGTCACTTTTGACGAATAAAAAACAAATAAAGTGACATATAAATATTTGCTGTTTTATACATATGCTTCACGTTGACTCAGTTCCATGTCATACACGTCGGGCTCTGCAGTTTGATTCACTGCACATAGTCCAAGGGCAGTCTGAGGAGTCTCCAAACCATAAGAAGACATGCGAGAAACAAAAGGCAGATATTTTCTCAGGGAGTTTGTGGCAAGGCCAAGACTAATCAAACGAAAAACCGTACTGCTTTTTTGCTGAACGTCCTCAGTTAAGCACCATTCAACGTCCACGTTTTTCAGTGCTCTTCCCACCCTTTTTTTTTCTTCACAAGTTAAAAAAAATAATGGAGAAAAAGGGAAGGGTAAGGAGTATTGGGAGCACGAATGGGCGGACTACACGCAGTGCATTCAGCCGTCTAAGTACCACAGGTTATCAAGCAGCAAATAGAAAGAAATAGCAAATAGCAAATAGGAAGAAAAGCAAACATTTAAACCCAGGGTACAAGCTCAAGATAGTTATGCAACTTGAAATATCGCACATTAAAATAATTGGGTGAAAAACAACGCAAGAAAAGTGTGAAAGCAAAGAAATGATTGAATTTTGGTTATAAAAACACAGCAAATTTACGAAACTAAATAGTTCACATGTAGTAAAAAGTTTGTGAAACAATAAAACAAAAGCACCTAGGAAACACAGAAGTGGTGTTAAGTGGTGGCTGTGAGTGCCATACAATTTTAAGCTACCCTAAACAAACATCTAGGGAAGTGGTTATGATTTATAGAAAAGGTGTGTATAAAGAAATGACTGTACGGCGGTTACAAGAGCAGTAGAAATTTACGTGATGAAATGATTCACACTGAGTGAATGGCAGGACAACAACAAAACAACAAAAAAACTTTAGAAACAACTTATTGAATTCTGGTTAGGAAAAGAAAAACTTACACAATTTCAATATTTGACACAACGTGATATGATTCTGGAACAAAGAAAAAACGGGGAACACGGAAATGTTTGAATATTAGCTACAAGAAGACAGATTTACATGACTAAGTGATTCACACCAAGTGATACGCTCAAAGAACAATAACACAAAATAAAAACGCACAGAAGCACGGAAATGATTCAATGGTGGTTCAATGGTGCATGCCTCCATCATCAGTTATGGTAGGGAATTCTTGAACAGTTTGCGTTCTTCGTTGTGGTGCCAGAAAGTGCCAAAATAGTTGCAGACCGGATTGGTTGAAAAGTGAGTAAAAATTTCATGGTCCAAAGGCTGAAAGAAATTTAATACCGCTTCTAACAATAAAAACTAAGCCGCGGGTTGTCGACAAAGCTGATATTTGCGCAGGATGTGACTCACAATAAAAATCTGGGCCCTATACATTGTCTGGTGAAAAATATTTGATGTCTGTAACAACACGAAGATATCTAGTTACACACAATGCAGGATGCCACTCGCAGGTGGACAAAAGCGTGCTTCTCTTTGTCTCAAACCAGGAGAACTCGTGCGCAAGTTGACCGTCAACAGTTGCTTGAGCAGGCGCCTTGTGCAGACTGTTGCAGTAGCACCTCCCTTGCAAGCCAATTCATCAATCTAGGCATGGGTAGAGGAAAATCTCTGTTGTTAATACAACTTTTTAAGACTGGTAGAATACAGAATGGCCGCCTACCATTTTCCCTGAAAAAGACACTGTATGACAGCTGCATCCTACCGGTACTCCACTACGGGGCAGAAACTTCCAGGGTAACTAAAAGGGTCTAACGTAAATTAAGGATGACTTAGCAGGCAATAGAGCGCTAGAAGATGGGTGTAACATTAAGGGACAGGAAGAGAGCGGAGTGGATATAATTTAATGTCAGCACTGGCACTACTAAGGCAACCTTAACACTATGACAGCTAATGCGAGGTACCACTATATATAACAACTATATTTCGTCAATGGGGACTCTGAGGGCATTTTAGCCCAGCTACAGGTCTTATCTGAACTTGCGAAATACTTTTCTGTGTCTATCCTAACCGCTTGGTGGATTGAAGTGACAATATATGCACGGATGAAGCCATGTCCACAAAATGTGGCAAAAGGAAACATGCACGAACCCGGACAGTGTCACTGCCATGGACGTATACTATCTGCAGCCGAATGGCGAGGTGGGCTAGTTGGTATATATGCATAACTAAACCTTCAAAAAGCACATCACTGAAAAACACGTCATGTTGTCCTGTTCGCTTGTCCTGCTAGGCCTACATTTTTAGTTGAAGTATACGTTGTACAGTAGGAAGCATCAAAGTAGTGCAAGACATTTTTACAGCACAATCACATTCACACATAGTGTAAGTTGCACCAGTCAGCAACCTGCAACATGTAAGTTATTAGGAAACGACAGGCCAGACACCAGAATCATACTCTGCCTTAAACCGGCGAAATCTGAAATGTTGTGTTACTCTGATCCCCAAGGTGTGTTACACACTAAATTCATTAAGCTAAAAATTCCATAAGTGGCAGCAATTTAACAGCCATTTTTGAATAGTTTTACTAGGTTCCGAGTGGTTAATTTACGTTTGCGATGCTGCAGTAAGAGTACAAAGCACACTCAGCACTGCTCATACTACTGTACCAGTTACGCCATGCGTGTAGTTCTGACGTTACAAATAAATTCGGGTTGCATACACGTTGTTCATTCAAACATTTCACGATCAAACTGAGCGTACGATAAGATTGAACACTCAATCGAAACGCGAAAAAAGCATCCAGGTGGCATTTTAATCAAATGCTGTACTCGCGGAATTCACTCGATTTATTATTTTATTTTAATGCTACACGCACGGCCATCATTAAATTTATTGTGCACGTTTTTTAACCGAAAACTATTACGATGAAAAAAAAAACGGCATCTGCAGAAACGAAACAAACACCAATATCACGCTAAAAGTACGCGATGTGCGTGTAACACATACACGCTTATATTGGCACACGCGCTTATATTCGCACACGCACTTATATTCGCACTCTCCAGCTTCCCTTATTTCATTTCATATCAAAGCATTCGCCTAGCAAAACAGGACAGAACACAAACACTTCACCAAACGCAGGGCTAGAAATTGCGCGAGAATTGATTCTGTTTACCAACGCAGCAGCCAGGTACAAAGGTCTACCGAGAAATCTCCACAACGCACAAAGCGAGTCCCTCAAATCGTTAGGGCTCACCGCATACGCGTACCGTACCGAAGATCGAGAGCAACTCTGCTACGTTAAATACATATGACAAGAAAACAAGGTTCACTAGTATTCACTTACCTCCACCACTTGGCAGTATTTATTCGTCCGGTAGATAAATACATGGTAGTCAAATGACCGAAATAACGAAAGTTGAAGGCGTGCACACCCGTGCCATGACCGGCCTGTAGCACGCGTATCCATACGGAGTGCAGTTAATACAACCACAGAACATACAACTGTCGGACGATCGGACTCGCCGCGCAGCGACTTCCTGTCTCGTGTTTGTCCGAGGGAAAAACTAGTTCCTGAAAGACACCCACCTTGATAAAACGCGTTGCAAAATATATGCCCAAGTGATGGGTAAATACAGATATTAGTTGCCAATTATATACAAGAAAAGCTCGAGCGTGGGATTTTTAAAGAAAACAGTAATTGTACAACAATCTATATTACGGCATTTAGGGAAATTTCAGGGTCTCCGGTGGAAATACAGCTGCCGTGGGGTTGTGGGCGCCGTAATTTTACAGTTTGTTCTGAGGCCGCAACCAATTGCAGCGTATTTTCCGCGCTTTCTCGCGTCGCCATCGCCCCGCGTTGACGGCGTCGGAAAAATGCACGGCGACGTGATCTGACGCGGGAGAAGGAGGAGGAGGAGAAAACTTCATTGAACAGGTAGATCGGGTAGATCGAACTTCGAAGTGGGCGGAGTCCTCAGTCCAGGACTCCGGTGGTGCGGCGTGCCGTCTTCGCCCTTTCAGCGAGCCAAAACTGCTTACTTAGGTCCGAGCTTGCAAGTTCACTCTCCCACTGCTCCTATGTAGCTACGCGAATTTCTATGCTGCTCGCCAGATAGCAGCGTCGACGCTGCGCCAGAAAGCATGCGAAAGCAGGCGACATTGTCCGGATTTCATGTGTATCTCCTGGTTTGGGGTCATTACGTTCGCAGAAAAGAATCATTTTTTTAACGTGCGGTAATTTGGTGCCTTGAGGCAAATTACGAGCTATTTCTGTTCGAAAGTGCGCATTCCTCCGTGGCTAGCTTGGCTTTCATCGGGGAGATCGGGGGTTTGGGAGAGCTTTTTGCGAGTTAAATACGGGAGCTTTGGCCAACGTGGCTCTGGCTACATCGCTTGTAGTGTTAGCTTGATGGGCTTGTCTGCAAGGTCGGTGCGTAACGAACAAAGTTTATCAACGCCAGAAATCTAGCGGTGCATTCAATTTCATTCGCGGCTACCGTAGCTTGCATAGGGGGATCGATGAAGCGCGATAGCTTTTCTTGGCTTAAATAAGGCAGCTTTGGTAACATCACTTGCAGTATTAGCATAATTGATCTCGCCTGCAAGATCGGTGCGGAAGAAACAAGCGTTAGCACTGCCGAAATTTGTCAAATACGACCAAAACGAATCACCCGTCAATATTCGCTGGCAGCCTCTGTTAGGGTACCAAATTCTTAAGGCCACGCATTGTTTTCCGGCTTGGTCGAGTGGATTGGAGCATAGGTGCTGTTGTTGTGTTTTGAAAGTCTATGGTTCGAATCTTGGCAAAACCTCGCGGAATTTTGAGTTTTTTTTTTTTTTTTTGCAATGAGGGTGTCATCGACTTTTTTTTTTTCATGGCAAAAAAAGGCAGAGTACCTTGCCGTTTAACCTACAAGTGACGTTTGACGGTAACCTCAGTATCAAGGCAGCCCCGAAAATTTCTTTGTTCACACTTTGAATTCATGAAGCTGCAGTCGGTATGTAACATCAGGGTTAAATCAAGTAGCAAGTGAAGTTATGCTAATTGCGTCTTCGTTCATCATCCTATCTTATTTTGTTCAGATTTGACGGCAATGACCCCCGCCCCGCCTCCTAACCCCCCCCCCCCCCCCCAAAAAAAAAAAAACCTTAGAAGGCTCGTTGGCAACGTCGTTTGTAAACGAATTCTGCACTAAGTACCTGCCTCTTTCCGTGATGTTCGGTATTGGGCTACTGTTTTGAAGGTCAAAGGTTCAAAGCAGTAGTGGTGGATTACAATACTAGCACAAAACCCCTGGCTACAAAACCCTTACAAAACACATACAAAACCGCTGGGTACTTCAATACAGTACGCCTGCGGAGAGTTTGAAAATAAAGTATAGCAGATATAGCTAAAATAAATGTAACTGCGACAGACATGTTCGAAGTAAAAAACGGACATACCAGCAACATCTGAACAGCGTCAGCAAAATATGTCTAAATACCATCCCCGAATCAAACAGCAGCAACATCGTGAGTACGTCTTCAGCAAAGTTGAAAGAAGGTCCGACATTAGGGTACCAGCAACGTTATCTCAACATCCAAAAATTTTCATTAAAATATTGCAAGTTGTACGGATGTCAAATAGAGATACTGCTGGGACATAGACGTTCGGATCTTTTTGGGATGTCGCAGAGATGTTAGTGGTTTGCTGGGACAATACACAAAAGCCTTTAGGTGTACTCGGATGTTTATTTCTGTTGCAGGGGAAACTTCCAGCGCCCTGCCTGCACGGTGTTGCTAAATGTTTACTTGTTAATGGCACTGCACGAGACCATATTTCTTCTGAACCTGAGCAAGATATTTCAAAACGGGAGCCTAATAACAACCAGAACGTACATTAGTAAACGTACCGCGTGAATGCGCACATCGGAATGTTGGGGATAATTCTGCTATCACCAACCAGGGAGTCTATTTAACGCGAATCACGTTAATTAATCGCGTCTGTTTAAATGAGCGGTCCGGCTAACGAAACGACTACACAGCGTTACGTTTGTCTGGGAAAACTGCTTAAGACCGAAAAAGAGCGACTGCAGTACGCATAGTTCTTGCGTTTTCTAGCAGCCTTCACCGCATCATCCCTAAGACAACTTGAACGGAGCAAGCGCAACGAAACCTCCACGCATTCCCAGGCCGCGCAGACAAAAAACACTTGCGCATATGAACAAGTGCCGCAGGAGCAGAGCAACTGCGGCCGTGTTGCCGCCCGGCCGTCACCCCCACTGTTTTTCTTTCTCACCGCGGCTCCTTAGCGAGCAACCGACTAAAAATGCTAACAGCGCCAAACAGATACGGGAAAGAACAACCGCAGTTTTCGTTGTCTCATTTTGTCATCCTTTTGAGCTAATCGGAACAGCGGCATCGCAGAATGCTTGCGACTCGTACACGCGGTTCCGGAATCGAGTTCATAATAAAACTTTTTCACACTACTGTACGCACGACTGCAAGCACTCGAAAATACAGTAATCATGAGTATTGCACTCATGAGTACTATGTATTCATAAGTACAGTACTCGTAACATCTATGAACTCATGAGTACAGTGTACTCATGAGTAATGTCTACTCACAAGTACTGTGTGTTCATGAGCATTTTACTCGTGAGAACTCATTCTCATGAGTAGTGTACTCATAAGTACTCATAGTCATAAGTACTGTACTCATGAGTACTGTACTTACGAGCAATGCATTAACGTCTGTACTCACTCGTCATCGTACTCACGTCTTTATTCTGGGTGTGTACTAACTCACCATTCAACTCAATCGTGAGTTTGAGTACAAATGGGTAGAAATGAGTATACTCACGAGCAAGTATGCCGACTTATGCTTCTGCAAATCTGCAACTTTCTGGGAGTGCAGTGAGTCACACGGTTTCCTCTTCTTCATTGGTTTTCTTTCGAATTTGGCATGTTCCTTTCAAACTGTTGCTTAATCGTCTGATGTTGTACACGACGAATATTTCTGGTGTAGTCAAAATATTTTTCAGTTTTTTTTATTTTTAATTTTGGGATATTCAAAAGTTTGTTAGCCAAAAAATTGTCTGTATTTACGCTACTTTAACCATTTAAGGTGTTACTTCCGCCACATAAGGCCAGGAGTTACACCGCTCGTCATTATAACAATTTGTATTCGCATTTTAACATTATTGTTCTGGCGTTTTAAGTTTATTTTTGGTTTTTGAAGGGAATTTGATATTGTCCGGCCATCTTCGCGAAAATTTTGTTTTTTCTGGTTTATGGATTTGATATTGTCAGACCATCTTTGCGAAAATTTTGTTTTTTTTTTTTTTGTCAAGAGATATTTACAATTCCTTCTGGTCAATATTGTTTTTTTACTGTATTATAACTAATAAAGGTGACGCTTCTGTAAAATCTGCATTTTTGTGAAAACACGTGGAGTTACATGTTTGGCATTTTTGCCAGTTCTTTATTGTTAATTCCAATATTCACCCGCCGCGGTGGCTCAGTGGTTAAGGCGTTGCACTGCTGAGCACGAGGTCGCGGGTTCGATTCCCGGCCGCGGCGGCCGCTTTTCTGATGGAGGCGAAAAGCAAAAACGCCCGTGTGTACGAGATTTCGGGGCACGATAAAGATCCCCAGGTGGTCAAAATTAATCCGGAGCCCTCCACTACGGCGCGCCTCATCGCCTGCGTTGCGTCGGCGCGTTAAACCCCACAATCAATGAATCAATTCCAATATTCCTTCTTGCAGATATTTTTTGCTTATGCTTCTTTTTTGGGAGGTAAATGCATCAGTATATAGGTGTTTTTCTTTTATTTTAGCGGTTCTGTTTCGTGAAAGTTTGATTTATTCTACTTCTCTTATTTTTGTTTCTTAAAAAATCCTCTATTCATGTTGGTATGACAAATAAATGTTGTACTTCCACCAATTGTGATTTTATGGTACAAATACAGGGTGTTACATGATCTTGGTTGTAGGTGCACTCGATACACAAGGCTTCGCATTAAACATTTCAACTTTGCCCTTCCACAATGCAAATATCGCAGCTCTCAAAATATCGGTACAAGAAAGCAAGGTGCACCCTGCGGTATTCAGAAATGTAGAGTAACAAAGATGTGCACCCTTTCGTACAAATCAAGTTGTTCAAGTGAAGAATGCTTCTTTCTAACTTGATGTGCAAGAAGCCTTCCGTTTTCACACGTTTATATTGCGGAAATACTATCGAATATAAACCGGCGAACGTTCGCGACAATGGTGAGGAAGAAATTCGTATTTGGAAGCGAGTGTGAAGCGAAGAAAAAGACCGAACAGAAAGTAACACAACACTGCTGGTAATGATATAAAATGCTCCAAGGCCGTAAATGTTTCACTTTTAAGGAAAAGTTAGTCATGAGAGTGTTAAAGCCCATGTTACATTTCCGCAGCTGTAAAGAGGGCGTAATCTTTTTACGTTATATTTTAGTGAGTTAAGATGCGGTATACTGTAGAAAATGACGACCTCTTGCTTGCAACGACAATATGTGAATTGTTATACCTTTCGCTCTCTTTTCCTGGGCATTTTGATGGCGACAAACCAGACATCTCGCTGTAAGACGAGACTGTTGCTAAGAAATAAAGCTGTAATGCAGTCCTGAAGTCGGTATAAAACCGTTTTACTGCGTGTTTGGTCGTTCTTTGTTTATCCTCGTATGTAAACAGCCATCTTCGATGTCATGTATGTAGCTTCGATTTATTTTCTTTTCCATGCTCAACATAAGCATTTCTTATTTATTCAATCCTCAAGTGCGCCTGTAAAATTCCCGCACGTCACTACTGACGGCACCAGCTCATCCTTACAGTGCAAGTACCCAGCGTAGAAGATACACCAATCTCAGTTCTCAATGCGTTATTACGAATGTGATTTGAATTTTGGCAAAAGAAATCGTCGGAAGATTTATCAGCGTTCCATGCCCAAAAGCGTAACTTCTGGTCTAGAGGTATGGAACGCCGCAGTTTATGATAGTGACCGCACCCATCTTTATGGTGATGGCTTTGAAAAAAAGCATCTTATTCGCGGGCGCCATCGCTGAACGGCAAATGTCGATGCCAACTGATTTCAAAATAGCCCTTCTTATCAACTCTCCGCCTATAGATTTTAGCGCCATCTGTTGCACCCTACAGACCATTCAGCCGATCTTCATGCCGAAGATGCTGATCTTATGCGACTGAAAGCGTGCGAGTCAATCGTTCCAGTCAACCCTCTACAGTGGACATAATTAGCAAGCGGATGACCGAGATAAGAATGTTACACGACCGTGTTGCCCAACCAGGTCATGACATTCATTTACAGTGTCATTATTATGCCGCAGTCACTGCGGAATGGTCTGTAAAGAAAGTGTGGAGGCCACCGCCCCATTGGTGCACCAACAAACGCAGACCACATCAATTCCGCCAAAGACTAAGGACGGAGCTAGAACAATACGCAAATTTTTAGGGGAAGCAATTCAATTCAAACTGAATGCCCAAGATTTCGCGATGCACACACGACACCATCGACCCACGAATTCAGGGTCCCATCCCCCAACGTTTCGACGGATGTCGGTGACACGCCAGAGGCCATACAGCATATTGTATGCAATTGCCTACGGTTTTCGTGGTAAAAAAGGCACTTCTCCTCAACTCTATAGAAGCTAAGCTGTCGCCGCCTATTCTCTGCGGAGGAAAGCTAAGTCGCTGCCCTTCCCAGTTATTAGCTTACAAGGCCACAAATGCACTTCTGACCTACATAAACGCAACGAACTTTATACAGCACTCTAGCGCAAACAACTGCAAATTTTCGTGACGCACAATGAACTTTATTGTGCATAGGTTCCCAACGCTAGGAGCAACCCTTCTAAGCCCTATTCTTGCGTTTGTCTTGCTTTCGCTCTTTTCTGTGTTTTTGTTGAATTTTCTTTTTTTCCCGCGTGTAAGATAGTGAACTAATCAAAGCTTGGATAATACTCTCGCCTTTCGGTCCCCCATGTTTTTTCTTTCTTCAATAATTTACGAAAGAAAGTTATCCTAAACTGCGTTTTACCCGTAACACGCGTCCAACGCCTGGTTCGTCGTTTATATATTGACATTATTCTACTACTCTCCTTCGTTATATCAACCCTAATAAACTCGTGATGTAGATTAAAAATATATGCAAGTTTTTCCCTGTACTGTCTTAACATAAATATCCGGACATTTTTTACCACAGAGAGGGATATCCAGGTTAGAGACCCTGGAACTTCATTGTGGCGCTCTCTCATGGGCACTTCCTTAGGTGCGCACCCGTGGGGTGTAGCAGGGAATCCTGCGGTAGTTGCGCACCGACGGTACCGGGCGCACGAAGTGTTCCACTGCAAACTACGCAAAACCTTCCCTCATTCTCTTGTATAAACGAAGTTCGTTCTATTTTCAGAACGACCATGCTTTCAATACAAACAAATACGATGGATTTGCAGCGTGCGTCGCGTGAACTAGTTGGTCGTCTACATGTACTATTATGAGAAATATGAAAGGGAACACAGGAACGCGTAGAAAACACCCTCAGACCCAGCTATGAGTGATACGCAGCAGCCGCCGTCGGAAAAAAAGTGGAAAGGGAGATGCTGTTCTAACAACTATTCCCATTCCCGCCCTGCGTGTTATTGGCTTTCGGACGATACTGTATCATCGGTGAAATGACGTAAGTTGCCACTTTTTAGAACTCCCAGCCTGGTAGGAGTGCCAAACTTTAGTGGAAGAGCGCCCTCCTTTCCCCCTGTGTTTTTTACAGTGCCATCCGCGCATCGCTGCGAGTCTGTTTCGAGGCTGTTTGCCACGCGTTCCTGTGTCCCTTTCATATTGCTCATTATAGTAGTTGTGTGTTTACGGGCATAAAATAATTTAACAAAGCTTTTTTACGTAGCACCAAGGAAACAGAAACGTATTCAGAGAACATAATAACAATAGGCACTGCGCACGTTGTTGCTGGTAAGTGACAGGTGCAGGATCTCCGTCATACGCGCCTACGCTTTTTCTACCGACCTACCCTAAAACACTCAGGATAGCTGACAGGAACCGCGGTTACGAACTATCAGTATTTCGGGTATTTCTGTGCACCCGCTATCATTTCTATATGGTGGATTCACGTAAGCAATACCTAGAAGCGGATATAACAAAGAATGTTTATGAAGATTACAAAAACATGTGGCCTTTTTTCTTGTGCATCCCGGTGATGTTTTTGACTCATCGTTACTTTCCGTCACTCCCTGCATTAACCATGGTATATTTGGGAGACCTACTTTCTGAATAGCACGTACTGTGTTGGCGATTGCGAAGCGGTACTTCAGCCGATTTCCTTTTTTCTCCTATTTCAACACCGCTGGATAGCCCCGACAATGGAATTTGTAACTGCGGCTTTTTTTATCGCTCAACGTGGATACAGAACTGAGTAGGTCACTAAAATTACTTTTCCATCAAAAACATGTACAACCCAAATCAAGGAAGCCACCGCTTAAAGTAATTCATGTAAAAGAGAAAAAAGAAATAGATCACTCCTATGTCACCTGCCCTGGCGTCTTTTGATCGCATTTTCTGTATCCTAAGGGCAATGCCATGGGGAGAACAGCAAGCACAGCTCCCGCGTGAGCACTTTAACAAATACACCAACGGCGGCAACGCAGCCGTGATTTCATTCTGAGTGCATCGTGCAAGCTCGGATACAGAAGCATAAAAACACCCTAAGCACTATGAAGTACTTCTGCAATGTAAGCACTTTCGCACGGAACCTGGTTGATCTACATTGTCAATTTTTAGGCCAGTGGCATCAAAACATCCGACGCAGTTTTTGTGAAGTAAGTTCAAGATGGTAACATAGCGAGTTTCCAGAATTGACCAGCGCGAATTACGCTTCCTTTTATGTCCGACGAGCAATTTCTTCAAGCCTTTGCAAAATAATTTACATGTAGTCAGCGCTTTATTTTATAAATTAGCAACAACATCAATTCGCAATAACTAAGGCTCCATGTTTATGAGATTTAGCCGAAAACGGAATGTTTCCTGAAGAAGGGATTGTTTCCTGACGGAGGCATAAACTTCGAAGGGAGGGAAGATGGGTCCTCTTGGTTTTGCGCGCCTAAAATATGTTTTAAACTAATGCTTATATTTTTCACGTGTAAACGCCGTGTAAACAATTATATGCAGTCGGCCTCCCCTGCTTTGGTAATGTCATTCATGGTTCAGTTTCTGAACAACCTTTTCTGCTAAGAAGAGCGCTTTCTTCGGAAACAGAAATTCGCCCATGTAACCTCTACGAACACATGATGAAATGTACAATCCACATAGTAAGCTGGTAACATAAATGCAAAAAAGAGCCACATTAGGCACACTCTTCGACTTTGCGTGTGACATATGAAAGTTCTCCCTGCTTGCTTATAGCCAACTTCCTTTGCAGTTTGTGCAAGAATTATGTTGCAATTGTTAACATCAGTTTGTGCAAGAATTTTGTTGCAATTGTTAACATTGTGCTATAAGGGATAACACCAGAATATGTTAGCAGTTTTTCTGGTTTAAAAAAATGTTTATACTTGAAATGTGGAGAAAAAGAGGAAGACCCTATTTATTAAAAAGGAAAAGGCAGACAGGTTTTCCGGTATGTGTTCATCGACATGCCACCCGCGGGAAAAGAAGGACAAGGAAATGCATATTAGGATTTGCAATGGGATATCACGTATAGGAAACGTTCGTTTAAGCAGAAGTGTTCTCCTACCTTTCCTCCTTCTTTTTTAGCATTGCATGTCATAAGCTTTCTTTACGTAAATGAACAGCGATTTATGCTTGGGTACAACTATGTTGAACTCATTACTACACGATAATTCCCCAAGAATATCCTTGCAAGTGTAGGGTTAATGTCACAATTAAAAACTCATAATTTTTTATATAAATACACAGTTATTGTAGTGCGGGGAACCGGTCCCCGTATGCTACCCGGTGCAGCTGTGCATGCGCGTAACCAGTGTTGACGCCTCGGTGCACCCGCATATACCGCCGATCGCTTACCCGGTACTGTTCCGGGACAGGTTTTCCGCTCTGCTATAACTCTATAGTATAAGGGAACACTTACGTTGCTACAGTCTGTTTCCCCGTAAAATCGCTCATACATTGCCCAGGCCTCCTAACTAAGCCCTCATATCAAGCAAACGCTGTCCAATAATACCATGGGGCATATAAAAATGCTTTTTAAATATACAGAGCATTTCAGTAACTCACGATGTCACCCGCGTTGTCCCGTCGTAGTCCGCACCGTCCTTCTCCGCACCCCTACCCCTCTACTATACAAAAGATAATACTATACGGCGCCAGGTTTCGATCCCTCGACCCTGCGGGCGGAACGCAATGTGCATGGTGCTCTACCGACTGCGCCACAAAGCCGGCAAAGAACGGGACGCTATGAACGCGCCTTATATCATTGACTCATTCAAATTACTGCTGACGAGCGCTCTCTCATCAGCAGTTGCCACAAGTGCAACTACATTAACGTAACGCAAACTACTTAACGTCGTGCGCCCCCAGAAATACTCTGCATTTCATCGTGCCCCTCGCGAGGGGGATGTTTATACAGGAACTCCTACTTCTAGCGGACTCCTGGCGCCCTCTTTCTGCCATTGTAGAGACTATGAGGCGGTCTTCGAAGGGCGCCAAATTGGAATTCTACAAAATCAATTTTTCCTTTTTATTCCTAGTGTAAAAAGCGCCATGATAGCCCCGATGACCAGTCCAGCCTGTCTGGAGTCTGGAGTCTCTGTGTGTTTAAAAGTAAGTATGGAGGCCAAGATTATTCAAGCCTGTAGGAAGTACGTTAGGGATACGTGTCCGGGGTCTGTATGTTGGCGGGTGCCGTAGACGACGGCAGAATCACTGGCTGTGCCCCGACACACCACATCGATAGCAAACAGGCGGCGGGCTCTCGTCATCTACCGCTCAAAAAACGCATTTTGCACATCAAGGTGGTAGGGCCCGTGACCAACCTCGTGGTTTTTTGTGTTTTGGTTGTACACTTGTAGATTCGGTTCATTATATTTGGCATCGTCGTTGCGACGATAGTCGCGTGGCCACGAAAATATGCTTTCCTGTTATAAGAACCATTACGACATACTTGATCTCGGTGGGATCCAACGCTTGCACTTAAGGCAGAAAGTTGGGCTCGTTGGTGTTGACTTACGCCATATTAAAGAAGCAAGAAGCAGACAGGACTCTCGCTAGACTACATCCTAACATTTTTACTTGGGACACGTGATGTATGCAATAACTCGCACAAGGAATAAAAAACGTAGCAAATTTACAAATGATATAAAATAACGTACAGTCATAGATATGTGCCACCCCACAAAGCCAACCTACGTCCCGTACATGCCCACTTGCAAGTAACGTAGCTCTTCAGCCGTAAAAGCGATGGAAGGCCCATTGATGCAGTTGTCATCCTCACTGTTAATACGGAAGACCTCCGGTATCTCTCTTTTCACTCAATAGCGCCCGCTGCTCAAAACACGTGTAGCATCAAATGCAGAGAGACAACCGGATCACCGCTTGGAATCGGCGGCCAAGTGGCCTCTCGGCAAGCAATCAGAACCTGTTTCTCGGTGTTCTATTAGATGCTCATTTACGCAGCTTCATGTCTGTCTTACAAGGAATTTGCCGCAGGGCAACGCAATGCTGTAAACGACGCTAACTTTACAGGTGACAAACCTATGGCACGCTGTTTGTGCAGCCACTTATTTTCATTGGCGGCTGGGCACATCCGCATAATCTTACCAGAAGCAGTTTCCAGAACATTGACACCACATTGTCACCTACTTTTTCAACCAGTGCTTAATCCGATTCCTGTATAGTACTGCTACCCGTCGCAACCTGAGTTGGCTGGCGCCGCCTCCTATTAGAGAACAGGTACCCGCCTTAAACTTCTGATTAAGGCTTTCAGCAGCAGAGGCAACCATATGGCATGAGGAAACCCAGAGCTTCGCAAGCAGGCCACTTGTCGATTCATGCTTTCAGTAACCCTGTGCACACATGTCTTACCTAGAGCGCTGTGACAGCAGTTTATCAATATACTGTGCTTGACCACTTTTGAGCGCCCCGAACTGCAGTTTAAGCCAGCTTGTTAGAGCGGGGTAGGTATGCCAACCCTATTTGTTCGTCATTCAACTGCACTTGCACATCAAAAAACTGTATGCAGGCACACGGTGGCTCCTCATGAGTTCAGTTGATACCCTTTGAGCATTTCTTATTTATTTCTAAATTTTTCTACCTCATCCTGCCTGCCCTGACTACTCTCTCCTTTCACAGAAACTATGAAATCATCAGCTTATCTAAACGCATAATCAGATTACCGTAACGGCATGCTTCAAGACGTTTCTCACGGTAGGCTAAATATGTTTCCAAAGCATTGGGGAAATACACGAACCAATTCACACTTCATCCCTTTGCACAAAGTACGAGTCATTTAAAGAACCATAGGTGGATTAGATGTTAAAGGTTAACAATTTAATAAAATTGTTGATAGACAATTCGATACCATTCTCGAACGCGATTTGTCCAGCTCAATTTGGGTCCGCAGTGTGTCAACCATTTCCCTCTGGAGCACTGAATAACAAATCATCAACGTCTTTAAAAAACGCAAAGGTAGCTTCACTGCTGCCGGATTCTGCTACAAACTCCACTAGGTCAATCGAATTGCGGATTTAGAACGGGTCTTCTATGGAGAGGCTGTTTGAATGCTTTTTAATAAACACAGACGAAACACCTTGACATGACGCTCTATCAGAAACAATTGCACGAGGTGAAAACTCTCCTATGTAGGTTTTTTACTTAAAAGAATATTTTAAACTGTCCATTTTTGCAGTCTGAATGATTTTCTGCAGGGAAAGCAGGTTCATTGGCTCCCAGAATCTAGCGGCTTTTATTTAAATCAAAGCTGTCCACCTCTACCAGCCAACGGTTCCTTTGCGGAGTGCGGGACAATAAACTCCCAACACGCCCTACGCGTTGGCGGGGGAGGGGTATTTCATTTCTGTCTTTCGCAACATTAAAACATCAAAATTTTGTCCAGTGCATGACGAGCTTTTTCCTCGTACACTGAATGAGGAAAAACAACAAAACCACGTTTTTTATCTCTTGTCACAAAGGCTAGTTGCTTGTCTCGCAAGAAGTCCAGAGGTTTTTTGACAGCCTACATCTTACTTTAAGTACCACACTTCTTACTAAAAAGGAAATCAACACCCTAAAAAATACATCGATATTTTACTTTGTACATTCCCACATGGGCTACTTTCCTAACCATTGCTACATGACCAACCGGAACGTCATTTTACTGTACGCAGGATTCAGGACCACAGCTCAAAACATTCTTACCCTCCGTGGTGGCTCAATGGATAAGGGAGTGTACCTCTGAGCAGGAGGGTGCGGGTTCGATACCGCAGGAGGATGCGGGTTCGATACCCGACTGCGGGGGCTGCTTTTCTTGGGAAGGTGAAAAGTGACAACGCCTTTATGTTCCAGATTAGGCTCACGTTAAAGATCTTCAGGTGGTGAAAATTATTCCGTAGCCCTTTACTACAGCGCTCCTCATACCCTGCATTGCGTCGGCTCGTTAAACCATACAATGAATCAATAAAAACAACCTTAACAAACCAGGCGGCTCTTTTTCTGCAGATAACGTGACCGGCTGGGTCTTAACACTGTCCGTCATCTTACTCTTTTTCAAAGCCCACAAGGCTGGAAGGCAGTTTCATAATAGAAATTATGTCACATACGCTGACTCTCAGATCACACACGAAGTGGTCCCCCCTGGTCACGGGACATATCAAACAGTTCGCCACAAGCATACGACGCCACACCTTCAGGAACCGGATCTTCCTCCTAAGCTCTGCCGTCAGGATCCTGGTAATTCTGCTTGAATGGCCTGTTGACAAATAACAGGGCAAGAACAGCGCCCACAATTCAGTAGGAAACAGTCCTTTGTTGAGGGCGAAGGACGGCACTCTAGACCAAGACCTGGCAACGGTGATCAATTGACGTAGGTTACTGAAGGATTATCACATAAAGAAGGAGAAATTACTGTGCCAATACAGTTAGAAAGTGCTACAGTTAAGGCTCAAAGTTGTTCTAGTTGGTGTTTACTTAGAACCATATTGCCAGTGAAAAAAGAGACATGGGCCAAAAAAGTAGACCAGACAATAGCTATACATTAGGTGGACATCTTTACTGGGGACACGTATTACAAGTGATAGCGCTAACGAATAGCCTAAAAGGTAATACCCTAACAGAAGATGTGAGACTATGCACCGTTAGAGATGCATGCCACCCTACACAGCCATACACAGCCATTTCCCATGGGCCTTTGAAAGAAACGTAGCTCATTGGCCCCACCAGCGATGGAAAACACATTGATGCAGTAGTCTGCTTCCCTGTATATTTTAAAGACCTCCGATATCTCTCATTTTGTTTAGTAGCTCCAGCTGCATAAAACACGTGTGGTATCAAATGCTGGGACACAAACAAGGCACCACTTGCAGTGGTCTGCCAAGTAGCCACCCCGGCAAGCGATAACACTGATGCTCGGTGCGCCCTTAGACGGCCATTTATGCTGCGCCCGTGTGCCCTGGGTACAATTTGCTGGAGGACAAAAGAATGCTATAAACTACGCCAACTTTACAGGTGGATAACCTAGTCACGTTCGGTTTTGAGCAGCCTTGTCTCTTATTCCCATAGATGGCAGGACGTAGCTAGGCTGTGTGGGGTTGCAGGCATCTATGACTCAACACTGTTTCATATCACTTGTGATATTTATGCGTTTTTCGCCTTGTCTGTTAGCGTTATCATATATGTATGTGTCCCAATTGAAGATTTTTGGTAGAAGTATTGTCCTCTCTGCTTATTTCTTGGTTGCTGTTTTTTGGCAAAATTGTTCTAAGTCAACGCTTGCAGTGTATTTGACTGGAGGCATGCATTCATTGCGGACACAACAGCATCGGCACGCATCTTTTGTCGCAAAGCCTTGAGACAAATTGGCGGTGCTGTGTGACCGCCTTCATGCTGCCGCAGCTCTTCACAGACTACTTGTCTTACTGTCGCCGCAACGTCAACGTTAGTCACGATATCAACGCTTGCGACTGTAGTTAGATCGGATAAGCGGCCAAACTTTGAATATAAACGGCTTGTTTTTTGCCAATAAAACAATAAGCAATGCTGAATTACATCCTACAAGTTGTCCGAATGCTCCTTGATAATGGTGATTGCCTAAAACCTGCAGCTTTTCCCTTCAGTAGATGGCCTACCTTGTCACCCTCAAGTTCTCCGCCTTTAGCACTGTAGGCAGCCTGAGGATGTCTTCGATGTAGGTTTTGGAGCTTTCGCGGGAGCTGGCAGGAGAGGGTGGAGTACATCAAACAACTCAGACCACCCGCAGGAAACGGGGGAGCACCCTCCTCACGATGGCATCGACCATGCAATAGCGGCCATCTCTCGTCAGTTCGCAGTCGACAATTTTGACAAGTTCTTGCTTTCTTGTGAGAATGGATGAACCACCGCTAGGACGCCCGCCATGCAACAAAAACACCAATATATTGTTCCGAAAAACTGGACGAATTTCTCTGCCTCGGTCGGTATAGTGATTTTAATTTTCTGTACGGAGGCGACGCGATATTGTGGTGTTAAAGTAAATTGAGTGTCCAACACCTGAGCTTTGGGGTGGTGAGGTTCCGCACAATTAGTGTGGCAAGCTAAAGTGACTTCTGTAGAGCAGCCATCATGGTTCAAGGCTGGGCGAGAAGGCTCTCCTTACCTTCTTACTAAACGTGCCTGGAATTGCTGGCATGCCCTCCTTTTCCAGTGAATGATTGTGGGCAGCGGCCATTTATTTTCTGGCGTTGGGTGGCGTCGCTGTGATTCCTTCTGCCGGCCGCTCACGGCCGGTGAAATGGTACCGATGTCGTCGACTCTGCTAGTATCCTTCATTCCTTTTCTTAGCTCTGTCTTGTCAGTGGTAATCCCGACTGCGGGAGTGGTGGTATGTCACGTCCATTAGCCGCGCAAACCGCATGCAGAAAAACAAGATGTTTAATAAAGGAGATAATGTGCAAAACGCTGCACATCACGCAACTCCTCACTGTGTTAATGTAAAAGGTTCTGGACGCGAGAAAAAAATATACACTTAGCTTTCGCTCACCTTTTCAGTCATGTTCCTTCCGGGTTGTAGCTGTAATTAGAAAGGGACCGGTAGTCGAACACCACTTGCAGTACACGTGGCCGGAGCCCACGGTGCGAAGCCCCAGGTACCATGGGAACTTGCTTCTGCTGCGCAGCCCGAGCGTTCAAGCCCGGCAGCCCTGCTGGTGCTCGTTTCCGAAGCCACCAAGGGTGTGTTGCTGCGCTCAGAATCATTTCGTTTAGCTGCTATCCAGAGGCCGGCTAAGTGTCTCACCATGGTCGTGGCCTAGAGCTTCATCGCAGGCGTCGCCATACCTTGCTATCCTCGTTTCACGCGCCTGCCTGTTCTTTCTTTCACTTCTTCCAGTCCCCTCCTTCGGGAAGTTGTTGGTGGTGTCCTCGTTTCACGCGCCTGACTGTTCTTCTTTCACTTCTTCCAGTCCCCTCCTTCGGGAAGTTGGTGGTGGTGGTTCCAATGAAATGGCGCGTACCCACTCAGGGGGATTGGCCAGGAAATGGGTGCCTTACCGAAAGAAATTAGGTAATGTTTGAAGGGAAAGAAAAATTTTTAATTGTTAGGATGGAGTATATGAGTAGAGAAAGAAAAGTAAGGAGCTTAGCGAAAGAAAGAAAGAAAGGTAAAAACGAACACCATTTAATGAAAATTGGAAGTACGAAACACAAAGAAAGTGGTACAGACGAAGCAGTGAGCTTGGCGCACATATTCTTGACGAGAAAATTCAGTTAAGCTAAATGCTGTCTAGCACGGCAGACGGCCTGGTTCCAGGATGAATGAGTGCAACGCACTGCAAAGATCCCCGTGGCAGAATCCCAGTTCCTTCGCCCCGAATGACAAAATAACTGTAGCAGACAGCGGGAGGTTTAGCCGGCTGCATGTACTTTCTAAGTATCTTCGTCTTATCGAGGAGAACCGTCGGCAGGAGAAGAAGAAATGGTCGATTGTTTCTGGTTCTTTGCAAAAGGCGCATAACGGCGACAGGGCCAGATTAGAGCGCTGCAAGTATTAATTTAAATTTGGCACACGACAGCGAAAGCTAGTGAGGGTTACTTCACAAGCTCGCGACTGGCTTATGCTGCACTTCCATGAGTACCGGAGGTGCTCGAGCTCCAAGTCGTCGTAAGTAGAATCAGACAGACTTTGAAGTAAGCACAACCTCCGGAAGCGAGCCGAAGTTATGAAGAAAATGGGCGGCAGAACCTCCACTACTGAACCGCCCAATGCCATTCCCGCCAGAGCATCCGCCGATTCGTTAAGCCAGATACTTGCATGTCCAGGTACCCACACCAAACGAAGTTCAAGAAGGGAGGAAGGCTCTAAAGAAGCAAGGACTCGACGTAAGGGGGATGAAGTTGAAGACGTAAGGACAGAACAAACAGAAAATGAATCCGTGAGAATTATTGCCTGTCGTTTCGAGGAACCAAGCTTACGAAGGGCCAAGACTATTGCGAGAAATTCTGAGTGGAAAGATGTAGTAAAGTTGGGCAGCCGGAGGGAAAAGGCCCAATCTAGACCGGGAGAAAAAATTACCTACGCCTGCCCTCTCCTTCCGGACAGAAGCATCGGTTGCAACAACGGCGTGGAATGGAAAACTGTTCAGATGATCATGTAGGAGGCCTGTTAAAAGGTTCAGAGGGAGTAATTTTGCGTTAGAGGGAAAGATTTCATCAAAAGAAATATCTAAGTGCGACACTCTGTCAAGCACTGGAGCCGACAAGAGGGCCACATTTAATGGGCCAAGCAGAGATTGAACAAAGACCGCCTGTGGATGTTTGAACCACGGCCATGAACTACCGAAGAACAACGAAGGCCATCTAACGAAGGCAGTTTGGGGCCTGGATATGGGCAATTCCATGACTCGTAAAAATGCACCTACGGTGAGGGCATGAATGCGTGAGACTAACTGAGGAATACGGGCTTCAATGTATAAAATTTTAATTGGTACGTAACGGGGTAGATCCAGACATAAACGTAGAGCTTGTCTTTCGAGAATAGCACACATCCAAATTCTAGAATTTGTCGGACGTACATTTTGTAAATCATTAGTAGGGTGTCACGACGCATGCCCAATCTTTTGTAACTTAGCCCTCTCAAGAATGACACGGCCCGAGCCCCTTTAGTAATAATGTAATCTATGTGTGGACGCCAATTGCGGGTATATTCGTATAAAATACCCAGATATTTTAAGGAATTGACCTGAGGAATGTCCTGTTGCCGGCAACTAAGAGACATGAAGACTGGACCGCTCACTGGAAATGGAAGCAGAGCACATTTTTTGACATTTAGGGTCAAGCGAAGGCCATCCAGCCAAGCCTTTAAGGCGCTTAAATACGACTGCATACGTTGATACAATGTGTGTATATCCCTGTCTGAAGTTGAATAAGCAATATCATCCGCGTAAATATACACCTCAATGGCTAAATTTACCGGAACCGAGCTCATTAAAATATTGAACAGCCCGGGAGAGACAACAGAGCCCTAGGGAACACCTCGAGTTTGACTCTGTATTGGAGAGAACAGGCCCTGCTGTGAACAAAAGAATTTTCTATCCGACAAAAAAGTGCCGATCCACGAAACAATGTAGTCTGGAAAAGGATAACGCTGGATTGTGTCCAAAAAAATTTGGTATTTAACGCTATCATAAGCTTTAGCAATATCCAGGGTAACCAACACACCCATTTCTTTACGTTGGCGTGCCAGCTGAATGCGACTCTCCAAATCAATGTGTGCCGACCAAATTGAGCACCCAGGCCTGAATCGTATTGTTTAGGGTTCAAGACGTTCTCGCGTTCTAAAACGTTTTCAATTCGATGTAGCAAGATTCTTTCTACTAGTTTTACGAAATTCGATGTGAGGGCTATGGGTTTGATATTATCTATCGCGTATCCGAGACCTTGTTTTTTAAGTAGGGGGAGGATCTTTGCCAGCCGCCATTCAAGTGGAACCCATGAATGCTGTAGGGAATGGTTAACCACCTGTAGCAGTGAGTCGAGACACTCGTTGAACAAGAGTTTTAGCATGTGGGCTTTAATACCGTCCGTTCCAGGAGCCGCATCAGGGACGCGGCTCAGTCCCTCGCCAATCTCCTGCAGGGTCATCTCCTCAAAGTTGTCTTGACAGAGTCTCGTAAGGACTGGTGGTAATTCCGAAGTGAAACGTGCATGTAAGGCCTGCGCAATCTGGTTAATAAAATCCTGGATTTCATCTGGGGAGCTGATAACTGATTCAATGTTTTGCTCTGGAGGAGCCACATTCCAACAGCGGAAAAATCGAAATAGGTTTCTTTTTTTCCGTGGGTCCGAAAGTAAGGCAAAGCGGCGCGATTTATACTCCTCTTTTGCCTTCTTGAAAGTCAGCCTAAATATAGCGCGGACGAATTTGAAGCTACTCCAGTTCGCAGGGCACTGACTGCATAGCAGTCTTTTCCACGCAGCCTTTCTGTGTCTGTGTGCATACGTACACTCCTCGTTCCACCACGGGCTGATCGTATCCCTAGTTACCGAGACTGTGAATTTAGAACTCGCGGCTGCATCGTTAATCGAATTTAAAACCTCTGCGGCCGTATGCTCTTCATTCCCTTGGGCCATCGTAGACAGGGCAACTCGTAATTCCTTAGCAAAGCGGTTCATATTTACGAATGCGTGTATTTTGCGGCTGGGAGTACGAACGGGGCATCCAATTTCGAAAAGCACAGGAACATGATCACTATTGGTTGCATCCGAGATTGTTTCCCAATTGACTACCAAGCCTGGCTTTGAAAGAGTCAAGTCCACAGCCGAGCGGGATTGACCCCTCACGCAAGTTGCCGCACCAGAATTGTAGCATGCCATGTTGTTGTCACCAATCCATTCCCACAACCGGCGCCCACAGGCATCTGTACGGAAGTCCCAGGATACATGGTGAGAGTTGAAATCACCTGCGAGGACGCTGTGGGGTTTGCAGGAAGCGAGGGCTGCGTCCAATGGTCTCGTAGATATTACTGCAGATGGGAAGTATGCCTTGATCACAGATAAGGGAGCAGTATTCGGGAGATAGAGGTCACCCCGAGGATTTCGCAGTCACTCGTCGACAACGTGAACGAGATTGACGCCCTGCGGCAAAAGGCGGTTGAAATTAAAATCAGCAAACCTCCTCCTCTACCTTGGCAATCCAAGCGAAACGATACCTATGAAACCCCCCGTGTCTTTTTTTGCTTCCTCTTCTACTCTTCTTCGGGAGGTTGCCCTCGGGGGGGGGGGGTTCCCAAGACATTATTACCCCCTTTTTAACTGTTTTTGCCCATTTCCAAAGCCGCCAAGGGTGCTTTGCAGCGCTCAGAATCATTGCCTTTAGCTGCTATCTTGAGGCCAGCTGGGCGCCTCTCCACAGTCGTGGCCTAGAGTTTCATCGCAGGCATCGCTATACCTTGCTATTCTCGTTTCACGCGGCTGCCACTTCCTCTTCGACTTCTTCCAGTCCCCTCCTTTGGGGGGCTGCCCATGAAATTCTCCGTGTCTCCTTTTACTTCATCTTGTAGTCTTCTTCGTGAGGTTGCTCTCTGGGGGGGGGGGATTGCTAATGGCACGAATACCTCCCTTTGTAACTGTTTTTGCTCATTTCCGAAGCCACCATGGGTGTGTTGCCGCGCTCAGGATCGTTGCCTTTAGCTGCTATCTCGAGTCTGGCTGGGCGCCTCTCCAGGGTCGTGGCCTAGAGCTTCATCTCAAGGGTCGCCACACCTTGCTATCCTCGTTTCACGCGGATGCCACTTCCTCGTCGACTTCTTCCAGTCCTGTCCTTCGGGCTTTTTCCCATGTAATTTCCCCGTGTCCCCTTTTGCTTCCTGTTCTTCTAGACTTCTTCGAGAGGTTACTCTCCGGGGTGGTTGCTCATGACATTTTTACCTCACATGTTTAACTGTTTTTGCTACTTTCTGAAGCATCCAAGGGTTCTTTACCGTGCTCAGGACCGTTGCTTTTGCTGTTATCTGGAGGCCAGCTGGGCGCCTTCCCAGGGTCGTAGCCTAGAGCTTCATCTCAGGCGTCGCCATCCCTTGCTCTCCTTGTTTCATGCCCCTGCCTCTTCCTCTTCCATTTCTTCCAGTCCCCTCCTTCGGGTGGTTGCCCATAAAATTCTCCGTGTCTCCTTTTGCCTCCTCTTCTTCTAGTCATCTTCGGGAGGTTGCTCCCTGGGGTGGTTGCTTATGACATTATTAACTCCCCTTTTTAACGGTTTTTTTTTCTAAAAAACGGCTTATTCGCTGCATGAGAAATGTGGACTCAATTAATCCAGACGAAGCACCATCTCTTCTCAGCACTAGTGGAGTACAGTCTGCTCTCAGAGATGCTGTCTTGTAAACCCCCAAAGTACAAGTACACTGTACTCAAACATAAACAGTTCGCCACACAATTAAAGTCACAGTTCCAGGTCCTGTGATCATAAGCACGAAAAATCCACTCTACACTTCACCCGTTATATACAAAAACTTGGAAAAAGTGAGTACACCTTCGCTTAGGCAGCTACTCGTAAAGTCGGCACCTTCCATCTCTCATCATTTTATGTACTTCACAAGAACGTCATACTCTTGCAAGCCCACGACCATCGCATAATGCGGCTTTTATTTAGTTTATCGTTCTTTCTGATATTCCACTGGCTGATGATCTTTCCGAACTTTGAAGGCTTTCCCATAGAGCTATATGTGGAATATTTTGACACCCAATACTAAGGCATAACATTCCTACTGTATGATAGAGTAATTTCTCTCTGCTTGATTTAACCTCTTACTTTCAAAACAGACCGGATGCAGCTTCTGGTGTTTCTCTTGCATCAAAACTCTGCAGAGAGCTTTGTCTGAGGCATTTTTTGTAAAATAAAAGGCATGTTCAGGTTCGGTACTAATAGTACCGGTGTCCGTGCCACGCAGCTCTTGATTTTATCAAATGCTTCTGCACACTTTGTTGTCCATTTAACTGCATTGCAAGAACCCTTTCTCGAGTTCCACCAGAAAATCAGCCGGGCTAGCGTAATTGGGAATCAAATCTCGATAAAATCTAGTGAGTCACAAAATGATGGCACCTCCTTTTTTGTCTACCGGGGATTTGCAGCTTCTATCTTGTGCAGGATTTCTTCATTGGTACACGAGGTCCCTATTCCTAATTTGTGTCCCAGAAACGTCATGGCTTGGTAACCCCATTCGGATTTTGTGGTCTTCATCGTGAGATTTGCCCCTTGCAGTCGTTGAAACAAGGCTTCAAAAGTTTCGACGTGTACTTGCGATGCGTCGTGGCTGCCACAATGTCACCCATGTAGTGTTCCACATTGCGGAGGCCTTGTAACACTTTCCTCATTAAGTTTTTAAAAGTAGCAGATGCTATTTTATGCCCAAATGGCTAAATCTGAAATTGAAAAGTTCCAATAAAATATTACAACTGTATTTTTTTCGACCCTTATTCCATGGGGTTTTGCCAATATCTTTTGGTGAGGTTGAGCTTGAAAAAGTGCTTCTTGTCTGCGTCTTTCGGGAAAACTACGTCTACTCGAGTATTGGCTCAGCTTTGGTGACCAAAATGTTTTTAATCCTTGGAAATCTACACACACTCCCGTCGAACCATCCAGTTTCTTCACTGCCACTAAAGAGGCAGTGAAGAAGCCGGTATGCAGAATCAGACCTTTCAATTATCTCTTGGGGCAACATTTATTCTACCTGTTTTAAAGCAAAGCTTTTTACCTCTACCCCCCAAGGGTTCTTTCGCGACCGTTGGTGTCACCAGAAAACTCCAGAGAACAAATAAAAGAAATCACTGGCACCGCCGGGAATCGAACCTTGAACTAATGAACTAACAAAGCGAGAGCCCGTTGTCCTACCGATTTAGCTACAAGCCCACGCGAAGACGGGAAGACAGGTGGTGCACCCACCAAGCACATCTACGTGTTTACCCCCTGCATTCTCGCTGAATGCCACGTGAAAGCGTCACGCGACCACTCACGCCCGTCTAGCGGCCATGTGCGCACCTTGCTCATGTGCTAAGAGTTACAAAAATTAAAGGAAGCTCACACCAATGCATGGCATCTCACTTCTAGTACGCCAATGTGCTAAAGCCTGTGGCCTCCAGTGTTCACGTAAAAAATCACAGCTCATTGTCGTCCGCCCTCACGCCAAATCAAAGAATACATTCAAATACTCCTTGATGGCCAGGCCATCACTCCAAGCCCCAGCATCAAGATCCTGGGCCTACATCTGGAGGCTAACACCAAGAGTGACGTCTCCTTGCAGCGCCTCAAAAACAGCATTAATCAAATCATACACGTGATCAGGCGAGTTGCCAACAAGAATCGAGGCCTAACGGAATCCGGTTCCTTTCGATTAATTGAAGATTTTGCCCTCTCGAGAGTCACTTACGTCAACCCCCTGTCTTCTTCTCAACAAGGAAGACATAGAGATGCTTTATACAATGATGAGAAAGGCGGTTGAGCAGGCCATTGTTCTTCTCATGAGTGCGTCCACACAGAGGCTGCTTAGCACGGGGCTCCACAACACGGTGGAAGAGCTGATAGAAGGCCATCTTTCTAACCAGAAGGTCCGACTCAGAACTGCGGTGGGTAACCACATGCTTCCCCCGATTGGCTGGGCAGCCCAGAATGTCACAGCGCTTTACGTACTCACAGACTCTTGGCGACTAAAACTAAAGATGCTCCCTTTGCTTAGAAATATGAACCCCTTACATGACGAGGGTCACCGAAAAGCACTGGCTCAAGCGCTGAACACCACCCTCGGTGGGGATCATGCAGTTATCTACACAGACGCCTCCAAACATGGAGGGCAGCAATACGCCATCATCGTGGCTACCTCCAGAACTAACCTTCTTGCGTGTACCTCACTGAGGACCCAAGAAATGACGGCAGCAGAAGAGGCAGCCATCATCCTGGCTCTCACTGAACAAGGGTTTCGGAGGGTAGTCACCGATTCTCAGCAAGCCTACTGGAATTACCAGTCTGGTTGGGTGTCCTGACCTGCACTTCTCGTGCTAAAAAACCACTCCCCAAACGGTTCCATTCATCTCATCTGGACACCCCCTCACGCTTCAATGGAGGGCAACAAATACGCCCACCCAACAAGCCTGCGCTTTTACCTCCTGTGCTATGGAGCTGCACGAGGACAGTCACCCGCTTGTCACGTTCAGGGAGATAACCCAGCACTATCGCCTTCTGAGACGCAGATCGTATCTTCGCCTTACCCGGACCTCTCCAGAGAACAACAAACTACCCTACATCTCATACAATCCGGGCTCCTTCCCACAGCCTACGCGTATTCACTTAATGCATCCGAATCGCTACGACGCTGAATGTAAATATTGCTCAGAAGTAGGAACACTCCGCCCCCTAATCGGGGTGTGCGACTTTAGCCTTGAGCACCCTCCTCTCTTTCCGTCAACTACCCAACAAAAGCGATGGGAGATGCTGCTGTCCAGGCCATCTCTACCTACCCAGCTTTAGCGGGTGAACAGAACACAGGCCGCGCGGACTGCATTTGGGCCCCGCAGAAGAAGGAATCACTCCCCAGGACTGCACTCTGGGCCGTTCAGAAACCTGAAGGGAAGTATTTCTTCCCCCTCCCCCTCCTCCTTCTCGGCCGCAAATCTCGTCGCCTCCGTCCGTGGCGCAGAGACGGAGAAGTCAGATCGTCTAACACCGGGTTGGAACTTTAATTTTATAAAAAACGTTTTCACTCTTGTGATACACCAATACAAGTCAACCAAACACGGTTCATGCATCATGCATTGATTTAACCTTACCAAGAATATCTCTTTGAAGTAATAAATAGTGTGGTTAAGTGCATTTCACTTTTCTCTGGTTTTACTATTTGTAAAGCGATGTGAGTGAATTTAAGTGACCTCGAACGGGTAATCGTTATGGGTGCCGTTTACAGCTTTGCTTTCCAACCACATTCACGGGGTGGATTGGCGCGATTTTTTTTCAATTTCCTTTTGTACGGCTAGTCATAATAAATATTGCTTTACGTCCACAGGCTTGTCCTAGGTTAACTGTAGCTTGCGGGTATTTAGGTTAGCCCTTCCGGGCACATCCGAAAACAGGTGAGCATATTTTTGGAGCAGTGTTCGAGGTTCTAGTGCTTCCCTTTTTCTCTAGGAAGGGCATATTTTGACTTTTTCTACTCCCGTAGTTTTTCTTTCCGAATATGAGAGTACCTCATTCTCCGCATATTCCACTAGCACCATGCAAGGTGTACTGGGATTGTTCCTTGTGGGAGGACGCCTCTCCTCGTACTTCTTCAACATGTTTACGTGGAAGAGTTTCCTCTCTGCGTTAACTAAAAGTAGCCCTCTTCATTTCTCTTGCATGTAACCGCCAAGGGCCCTCTCTATTGCATAAGTACTTTATTGCTGCCGCTGGAAAGTAACACCAAGGGTTTTTTACTGGGGTTCAACTGTCGACCTACTGCTTTGCGATCGTAGGTCTATTTCTTCCTCTGCCTTCTTGGTCTAGCCTTTATTCAGCGGTACAGCACGTTTCTCCCAAATTCTCCCGTAGCTCGGACACAGATACACGTCGTTTTCAACTCAGTCTCTAGACCCTCATTACCCAGAGTTCCTTCAGGTTCGTAATGGCCCTTTCACCATTCTGCCATACAACTCAAAGAGAGCGAATCCCAAAGAGGCTTGTGGTAAAAGAGGGGCGGGGAAGATACCGGTACAAGTGCTCGGGGTTGTCTTGGTGCATCTTCCTAATCATGTTCTTGAAGGTGCCGTTGAACTTCTGTATCAAGCCATTAGCAATAGGGTGGTACGGTGTTGACAACAATTGTGGAATTATCATTAGCCCGTTATTTTCCTCATTCGCTCAGATGTGACGCTTGATCTTAGGTTTGTCACAATTTTCTTCGGCATACCATACCTTGAAAACATTTGCAGCAGTTCCTGGGCAACTTGAATCGTGTCTACACTCTTGGGTGCCACCGCCTCCGGATAACGCGTTGTCATGTCCACCAAAGTCAGTACATACTTACTGCCGTAAGACGAGGCCGGTGTTTTTGGTCCGACAACGTCTACGGCTACTCTGTGGAATGGTGTCGCAATGGTAGGCATTACTCCAACAGGGGCTTTTCCTACTCGGCCTTTTGGGAAAGTTTTTTGGCAAACATCACAGGACTTGATGTAACGCTTGGTGTCACTTTGCATACTAGGTCAAAAGAAGTCTTCAGCTATTCTCGACAAAGTGCGACTTGTCCCTTTATGACCCGCCATTATACTGTCATGTGGGTTTTCCAAGAGTGTCTGCCGTAACTCTAAGGTACCACCAGCTGCACGACTTCTCGACCAGAGGGAGACTACCTTCGTTAAAGAAGTTCGTCGCGTATTTGCAACTCGCACACGGTACGGTTTCGTCGCCATTACGCTCCTACATGTCGATAAAAAACTTGCAGTGACATATATTTTTCTCCTGTTGCTTCGCTTACTCCCTTGAGGTAACTTGTAACAGTCCGATGGTTGGAACTTTAGGTGCGCGTTTCTTCGCTTCTACCTCTGCCGAATGTTTAACTGCGGCTGTTTTTTGCCTAGATTTTCTCTTTGTGCATTCCACTCTTTCATGTTGTAGTTCTCTGCACCGACGTCAGAACTTCTAGGTTCTAGAACTTGTGCCCTGTATGACCATCGAGTATCCGGACTGTCAACGTTTCGGACATCCGGATAATTTCCCAATATAAGTCATGTAAGGGGTTGTCCAGGCACTTGGCGCTAATCTTTTCAGAACATTAGGGCGTATAAATTTTTATACTTGCTGCTCGCAAGCACATCACAGTACTGTCAAATAACATGATCGTGGAAAACTCCCCCGTCAAGTCTTCATCGGGGACAAAGCTTCTTCTCACCAGTACAGCATTGGCTCCACGGTCCCGAAGTATCGCAATCTTTTCACCTCGAAATTCTCCCTCTATGACTGGCATTCTCTCGAATGGGTTATGGTCGAGCTTGCTAATTAGGTCACGTGCTTGCTCTCCTTTTATTTTTTGTCCTCCAGTTGTGGCGCCGTTGTTCTTTCTTTAAGACAAATTATCCTAGCCGCCGTAATGCTAGCTGCTGCTAAATGTCCCACGCGATAGCATACGTAACATTTCCTAAGTGCGTGCTGGACGCCGCGAGGCGTCCCAGCACGCACGTAGAAAATGTTACCCTCACCACTTTCTTGTTGCCCAGCGGCACTTATTTGTAGCTAGCTTGGCAAGAGTGTCATTTTAATTAGTTTAGATTTTGAATTGTTTCTCTGATAGTTTATTTGCAGAACGCTTTTGCGGTCGTGCTGTGTGATCAAAACCTGGAATTCAATGACACTGGTGTGGCTGCCTTAGCATCAAGAGGACTTTTGCTGATAAGGACTGGCTTGTTGTTAATTACTGTTCCTTGTTTTTGATGTGACATTTTTTATTCAGAGCTGTGTTTTGTGTGCTTCTGCAAAAGTTCGTGGTAAGATTGGCTCTTCACTTAGAGATGCAGCATTCAGTGCTTCAAAAATGGGAACACATGACAGTAGAAACCATGTAGATGCAAAGTAACATATAACACTGCTGAATAGCTAGCAAGATTTATTTGAAGTATATAAGTGTCCAAGACACGTAGGCAACATCGCAAAAGGGGCTGGCCAAGCTACCAAATAATGTAATACGAATGCAAATTTTATGTATACACGTTCATATCAAGAATTGTATACGAACGTGGACCAGACATGGATTTAACAAAGTACTGTTTGTGGCAAAGACAGCAAAACAATGTAGAGTAGACATACCTATACGTCTTGCAGGCGTACCTCTACAATATCCATAAGCTGTACCAATAAGTTAACATCCCGTAATTAGCATATAAGAGTACCATGAGGAGTGGATGCTACGTTATCCTTGACGTGATTTGTACGAGTTTTTTTGTAGTTGTAGCAACGTGGAATATGCTTAACTTGAATCCCAACAGTATGTCTTCTGGACATCTGCAATGTTGATTGTTGACATCTCCCGGATATCTGCGGCACATAATACGGTTTGCAGGGACGATAAATATGCGAGAAGCAAAAGCAAGCGGCGTTTTTTTCCTCCTTGCAGAGGCTAACGTTCGCATGCGCCTTCTTAAACTACAGAATACAGTAAGAGAAAGTTCTCTTCAATAGAATCATACCGTTATCTGGGAGTTCTCATCCCAACTAACTTATGATCGTCCGAGCACATCAAAGAACGTGCTGCTGGTGCATTCAAATCACTCGGCTTCATCACAAGATCTCTTGCTTCATGTCCGTCACCTACCAAGCAACTCGCCTGTTATGGAACGGGACGCGGACGCGAGGCCATGGCTGAGCCGGACCGAAGGTTTATTCTCTTTCTCCTCTAGCCCCTGATCCCGATGATAGTACGCGGTCGTCGTCCTCTTGTTCCATAATTCCGCAACATCGCCTACGAAACGTTCGACAGAAGCAAACTAGAATATGCATAATCCCTCTGGAACCCTCACCAAGCGTTTTTCATCAACTCCCTTAAAACTGTGCAAAATCGCGCCGCTCGCTTTATCGCTTTCGAATATAGCCCTCACCATAGCATCAGCCACATCAACGCATCCCTTCAAATCCTCGCACTGATACTCCGCCGCAAGATCGCTCAACTTTGTCTCTTCCATTCGCTTTTATTATTTCGCCAGACCTCAACACCACACTGCTGATCCCCCAACCCCTTTGTCGTGGCGCCTTTTTATCTCCCAAAGCCTTCAGCTCTTACATGGCACCACTAATTCTTTAACAAATCTTTCGTACCAGCTGCAATTGAGGCTCGAAATGCCCTACCCGATGCAATTGTAAATTAGCGCGATTCACAGATATTTCGGCTGCAGGTAACCAATTTTTTCCGCACTTATACAGCCGTATTTTCTTTGCGCAGTCGCTTATAGAACCAAAATCAAGTACCTATTTCTCTGCTATGCTTATCTTCAAACTTTCTTTGAATGGCAATTACCGCTTAACAAGTGCAAATATGCCTTCTGTATGTATATGTATCAACACCGCCTGAAATGTAAAAATTGTGCCCTTTGTGCTTCTATATGTAAATCATGTGTGTTTTATAACCTGTTTCTTGAACTTCCTTGTTTACCTTGCTTCTCCCCCTTATGTAGTACCCCGAAAGGAATCTTTAAAAAAAATGTGATGATGATGACTATGATGATAATAAAGCTCGGCGTTGTGAATGCATTATAAACTTGGCAATAAAACAAATTTTTGAACATTCATTGTGGTCCAAATGAGTAGTTTTGAGCTTCAAATTAGCAATTAGCAACCAGTCTAGTAGCAAACGGTTAAGCTGGAGACCCGACCAGTGCATCGACAGCGTCATGGTAAAGAACTGGAGTAGCAGACACAAACACAAAAGAATCATGTGACTGAAGAGAAGAGAATAAATGTTTGCTTATTTTATTTAGTTGCCTTCACAAATACTATAGAATAGACAGTTTTTATTATTATACTAATTTTGTACTATCCCCCTTCTGTTTTAGTTATGCTCAGCTACCGTTTGCTCAAAGGTTAGTTTTAATGTCTTCAATTACAGAAATTCAAGTTTCTTTTGTACGCGAGTGTGTTGATGTTTCTGTTTGTCAAAAAAGAATTGCTGCGTAAACAATATATCTGTATTACTCCGACGCGAAGCGGATTCCCACTGCTCTCTGCGCAAAGAAGAGTGGAAGAGGTCGGCACCTTGAGGAGTGAAACTTGCAGGGCTTAAGGAAATATTCTTACAAAACGCGCGCCCTTACACACAAATTCAGTCCCGTTATAAACGTTTCAACCACATTGTGGAAAGAGGCTTGTGCTTTCGATGAGATTTATGTTGCGTGAATACTATTGCATATACACAGGTTAGCACGAGGGGCCCTCGAGGTACGATATTCCTATTTGGAAGCGACTGCAAGTCAAACCAAAGAGAACACCACAGAATACACACATTCCAGGAAGAGATATAGAAATGTTCCTCTCCCTTTAAGCGCTTCGCTTGCCAGCAAAAGATAGTCATCACAGCGTGTAAGCGTCGCTCAAAATTTACACACATATAAAGAGGCTTAACTCTACTTTTAGCAATATTTTAATTCGTTATGGTGCCGTATATTCTTAGAAATGACGAGTTCTCACTTGCCACGACGGCATTTCAACTGTTCTCTAAATTGATGGCCACACACCTGACGTCCCTCCGTGAAAAGAGACTGTTGGCAAGAAATAAATCTGGTATGCACTACTGAAGTGTATGTCTTGCAGTAATGGCACCGTTGAGCTGTGTGTTCGGTCAATGTTTGTTTGCCTTCACACGTAAACAACTATCGGCGTTGTCAAAGAGGCCTCTCTTGTTAGTTTACCCGTGCGTAGGTTTGTCAAGATAACCGTTTCTTGATTATTGCTTTTCCTAGCTGGGAAGACAAAATTTGCGCACGTCACTAGTGACGACAAAAGCTCATGTTTACCGATCAATGAACCTAGCCACAAATAGATAGGTAAACAAATTTCAATTCCCAAACTCCGTTTTTATTAAAACCATTTAAATTTTGGGTAAAGAAATTATTGCAAATTTTATTTGCGATCTGCGCCCGAAAAGGTAATCTATCCTAAAATTATGCTCGGCAATGCCGCAGTTTACGACAGTGACCTCACCCACACTAGCACTGATTGCATTATAACAACATCTGGTTTTGCCGGCGCCTTAGTTAGCCAGAGATGTCAATGTCCAGTAAGTTCACGAAAGCCCATCCCATCACTTCCAAGGGTACATAACGAAGCCCACCCGCTGCGTCCTTCAGAACATTCAGCAGACCTCATGGCGAAGATGGCCGATCTTAAGCGGCCCAAAGCGTGCGGTTATATTGTTCCTGTCAAGCCTGTCCCGTGGACGTTATTAGCTAGTGACTGACCAGGATAAGAATGTTGCCCGACCATGCGGCCAAATCGGGTTATAAAATTGCATTACAGTGACTTCCCAGTCATTAAGAAATTGTCGACAAAGAAAGTCCGTACGCTGCCGCCGATTGTTTGGCCCCCGAAAACCTCAAACCTTACTCATTGTGTTATCCAGGACGCACGCAGGTTGGACACTCCGCACACTTGCAGAGGAGATACGCTATACAAATTGACTACGCAGTGTTCACGAGGGCACACATAACGCATTCGATGAGCAACTTCAGGCCCCACTTAAAATTGAGCATCCCAGTCTATGATACAACCGTTCTTGGTCGGCTCTGGCTTTGAGTTGCACTTATAAAGGTTAATAGGCCTGAATAGCAGCGTCATGCGTGTGAAATCTGTGGCAAGATTGAGACTGTACTGCGTGTTCTCTGCGGGTGCCTACTTTCTTTGGAGAGAAGGCCGCAACACCATATAAGATAGGCTCTCGGCGCCGTGGAGCATAATCTTGTCACCGGCCTTCCGAGTCCCTAACCTAAAAGGCGAGAAATGCAACCAAGGGCTTGCTAAATACGACGGACTTGTACACAGGACTGTAGCACAAATGATTAGTGATTTTAAGCACACTGAACTCTAACGT
Organism: Haemaphysalis longicornis; assembly: GCF_048455015.1. NCBI lineage: Eukaryota > Metazoa > Arthropoda > Arachnida > Ixodida > Ixodidae > Haemaphysalis > Haemaphysalis longicornis. Next base: position 2,835,656 of record NW_027526407.1, on the reverse strand, counting down.
GTATATCG